>NW_023336190.1:905827-949759 GCF_012550715.1 Geosmithia morbida
CCTCCCTCCCTCCCCAAGGTTTTGACGGGATCCAGGCTTCCAGCCCGTCTGCTCATACATTCGTGCTCTTAGCTGCTACCACCCAAAACCTAGTACGGAGAGTTCGTTACCTGTAATCTGTATCTGTACTGCTAGCAGTGACCCGAAGCATGTGCTGGGCTTGGAGTTTACTGTCGTAATCTTATAAGCAAGGATTCAGTGCCTACTACGTATCGCTGCTGCCATTAGCTCGGCAGGCGCATCTCTGGCTCTGTCGACGAGTACTGATCTCGGTTCAGCAGTCCGTCGGTACAGGCAATACGCTCTCTTATTATTCACGAGTGAGTAGTCTTACCCGTCTCAGAGTCATCAGTCGAGACGCATGCCACACCATCCCGCACTCTGATCTCTTCTTCTCTTCTCTTCTTTCCCTCTCTTTCCCTCTCTCTCCCTCCTCCTTCTTTCTCTGCCAGCATCCATCATCTTCCCGTCATCTTCCCCTTCTCCTCTCTCGCCTCCTCTCGCCTCCTCACCACCCAAAACCCTGGACGGCATCGTGGTGATCAAGTCACAACCGATGTGGCTTTGCTCGTGAAGCGCCCAACCAGCAAGACCCGTACCGTACCGCATCTGCGTCGCACACGCCGCTAGACTGAACAGGGAAGTGGCCAGGTCCGCGACCCAGATGCCAGACCCAGAGCCTAGAGCCTAGAGCCTGCTACCTAACAGGCTACCAGTCTTGAGAGGCTATTCATTCCTGTTGACTCCTATTTTATTCCCTGTAACGGATACGGTCCCTACACTGCTAGGTAAGTACCTGCAGGCTATTATTACCGTCCATCCATGCCTACTGCTACGAGTACAGATACGGTACCTACGGTGCGGGCCAATAGGTACCTCCTGCTCACCAACCCACATCCACCCGGTACAGTTCCATCAATTCAGTGCTGCTGGACCGGCGGGCGCCACCTACAGGCTATTACCCAGTACTGAGATCCGCAGACCGGTACTGGAGATTTAAGGCTCCAGGTACTACCGCTAGTACCATTATTAGGTACAGATTACAGGGTTCCCATCCCAGAGTGTAGAGTACATCTGCTACTACCAGTATAAGTACTGCTACGAGACCACCACAAGTACGGAGTACTCCTAGCAGGATTACTACTAGTATTGACTACCTGTACTGTACTGCAAAGTGCAGGTGCAGTGCGCATTTTGAAAGAAAGGACAAAGAGTACCTCCTTCCTCGCTCCCCCCCCAGCATTCCCATATACTACCATCGCTTTTCTCTCTCCTTCCCTCTCCAGCGAGCGTCTCGTCTCCCCTCCTCCTTCCCATTGTCCACCCGACGATTTCCACACCCTCACACAACCACCACATCTCTCCCTTTATTTTCCACCCCTTTCTCCTCTCTTTCCCTCCCCGCATACCTTCTGTCACGCACATTTATTCGCCGCCTTTTTGAGGGCGCTCGTCCCTCTATCGCAAAGAAGACACAGAACCCTTGGTCGCCCCAAGGTCCTAACCCCAAGGCCCACGGGTCGCATTCGACTATCCACGCCACCATCATCCCTTGCTCAAATAGACTCGTTCCCGGCGCAAGCCTCACAACTGCTTCTTCATCGTCGCGCGCATNCCCCGTCGCGCGCGCGTCGCATTCGACTATCCACGCCACCATCATCCCTTGCTCAAATAGACTCGTTCCCGGCGCAAGCCTCACAACTGCTTCTTCATCGTCGCGCGCATTCGATACCCATCCGCCTTCATCCCGAGATCCCACCCTTCTTCGTGAGACGTAATATTTCGGTCGCGTCAACCGCCCGCTCCAAAACATCCATGGGAACCATGGCCACGCCGGGCTTCCCCCCGCCTACTCAATCGCTGCGGCATCACCCTTCCACCCAGCCCTCGCCCTTCGCATCCATGACCGCCAACGACGGCGACGCCATGCGCTTCATGCCTGCACCCGGCCCCTACACCCACGGCCATGTTCCCAGTCTTCCCGTTCGCGCCCTCATTCGCCGCCTGCCTCTCAACACGACTGATGAGTCACTGCGACTCATGGTCCTCTGGTCCAAAGAGCTCGTCTCCGCTGAGCTCCTGCCCGCCTCCCAGTCCCGCGATGATGGCTACCTCTCTGGCCTTCTCGAGTTCGAAACCTACTCGGGTGCCATCGCCGTCAAGAACATACTCAACGGCACCCCCAACATCCTCCAGAACGCCGACCTGATCGTCGAGGTCCTCGACGACCCTCCGGGCCCTGCCGACAACTACTCTGACGACTTCGGTCCCGAGAGTCCCGGCACCGTGCCCTCCACCATCGGCTCCGGAAGACCCTCGTCCATGAACCCGCCCCTCTCCATGCACGCCATGGCTTCCATGTCCCAGCACGCCGCCATGTTCAGCCCCCAGTCCTCGAACCTCGCCCCGGTGCACTACCAGAGCCCCTATAGCGTCTCCACCCCTATAGGCAGCCACCTCCGCGACCGCACCAGGATATCCGGCAAGTCCCTCATCGAGAACAACCTGACCGATGACGACGAAACGAGCGTCCTCCTCAAGGATCCCGTCGCCTACGCCGAGAGCAGGCCCTCGACCGGCCGACGCGCCACCGCGCCCCAGATTCCCATCACGCGCATGAGCAACCTGACGCTCAACACCAACACCAGCACCTCGCCAGCCTCCAGTTCGGTCCCCACGCCTTATATGAACCCCCTGTCGGCTCACGCCATGGCATCGGCAGGCGCGCCCGCCATGAACGGTGCCGGTGCCACCGCCGGAGGAGGTGCCGGAGGTGCCGGCGGCGCCGGCGGTGGCGGAGCAGGCGTCGCTGGCCACCGGTATCCTCCCATGGCCAATGTCCACTACCGCCCACACTTCCCCGCCATCAACCCGGCCGATCAGAACCCGCCCTGCAACACGCTCTATGTCGGCAACCTGCCCGTCGGCACGTCCGAGGATGAGCTCAAGATCATGTTCTCTAAGCAGAGGGGCTACAAGCGCCTGTGTTTCCGCACCAAGCACAACGGCCCCATGTGTTTTGTCGAGTTCGAGGACGTCACCTTTGCCACAAAGGCCCTCCACGAGCTCTACGGACACCCTCTCCACAACAGTGTCAAGGGAGGCATCAGGCTGAGCTTCTCCAAGAACCCGCTCGGTGTGCGCTCCCAGCACAACACCAACTCGGGAGCCCACTCGGCCGGTCCTATGGGAGGTGGTGCCATGAACGGCAACGCCAACGGGTCCATGAACGGGTCCATGAATGCGGGCGGGATGAACGGCATCATGTCCGCCGGTGCCATGAACGGGGCCTCTTCTGCCAACGGCTTCGGCGGCGCCAACAGGCCCCCGCCTGGTCTCGCAGTCCCCCCGGGTCTCGAGCCGAGCCGTCTCGCCTTTAACCTCCCTATGCCCAACGGAAACCAGGGCTTCATGGGATCAGGGGCACCCGCTTGGTAAGACTGCCGTGGCTGATCCCGTGGTTGAACCACTGCGGCAGGACCAGCGTGGTAGGACCGACGCGGTCAGAGATGAAGATGCGAACGAGTGGAAGAAGAGAGGAGAAGCATAGTCGATTTGTTATTCATCTATTTTTTTTTCACGTGGAGTTGGGGGTCATATTGCATCGCAACCTATGCGCGCCGTCATGAACCTGTTTACTTGCATAAGTCGTCGGCGAGCATGGGACGACTTGACATTTGGGAGCACCGGAGCACAGAATCGCGATGTGAGGGCTATGGCTTTTGTTTTTCATTTCTTTGACTTTTTACCCCTTTGCTCTTGCTCTTGCTCGTTCATCTGCTTTTCCTATTTTTTTCTCTATCTCTTCTCTACGACAAGCCCGAGCCTTGGTACACGTGGGAATCATCATGATGGGAAGGCGAATGCTTTTTGTTTGAAACTTTTGTTGTCATGAGGGCTTATGGGTCAAACAAAGCCTGGGAATTATGTTGTTACTTTTTCTTACCTCCCCTTTTCATATTTCTCTCCTTGCATCAGTTCGGCTATCTGTCTTGCCACTACACACCATTATCGGACGCATTTTTATTTTCTTGCTCTCTCTCTTGTCCTCTTCACCCTTTCTATATATTTCTTTGTCTTTCTTAGCTCCTCCCCCCCTACCCCCTTTTTTTTATTTTTCAGAGAACTATATGTTGTTGCTGTTCCGCCCCCCTTGTTCAACCACGAAAGGAGTCTTGTTGGAAATGCTCTTGTTTTTTGAAAGCCCGAGGGCGGGAAAAGGGCAAACGGGATACCACAGCGGGCATCGGCGTTCTTGCTCTGCTTATTTTTCTTTTCTCAACTGTCTCCTTTCTTGCCTTTTTCTATGCCTTTTTGATACCTGCATTCAGCCGGACAACCCCTTGGAGTTTCAACCTCCTCTTTCTTCCCCTACTCTATTTCTTCATAACACGGGTAACAGTGCTATCTCTCGCGAGTCTTCATCTGTCCTTTTCTTCTCTTCTTCTCCCCCTTGTCTCTCCTTTTAATTCTTTTTTTGTCTCTTTCTACTTTTCATTGGTGCGGCTTGGGTTCTTTCATGGTTACACATTACAAGATTTTTTTTTTCTGGCTTTGGGCTTTGGAAACGCATGGGAGAAATGGGCAAAGGAAAACACTGCGAATGGAGCTGCGGATTTTTTTCGAGCGTATTTCTCGACGGTGGACGGTTTGGTCTGCTCGGATTAGGTGTTCTTTTCTTTTCCTCTTTGATATTTTGCTCTCTCTTGTTTTTCTATTCCGGCTACCTACGGCCAAGTTGATAGTCACCTTTTCTTTTGGATTTCAAGATGAAGAACGTTATGGAAATTGATCGGCACGGGTTCACGGATCAGATTGTTCGTCATTGTCTCTTTTCTTTCTCCCCTTCTCGGGTCTATACATGAACTCTTCTTGGTTAAGAGAGAAAACTCGTCTACTAGATTGTTTTTCACACCAGGCGAATGGAGGGTTCCTTTGTTTTTCTCTTGCATTGCAGGGCATAGAATAATAGCACGGGCATTGGATCGCACTTGAGAGTACTAGAGCATGAATGGTGTGATGTTGATGCGATGCGCAATGTAGTGATGTGTGATGCTTGATGTTCACATTGCATTGTCTCTCGTCCACCCCATTGTCATTGTAGCCCATATGTCATGAAAGACGGCTTGTTTGCTGCCACCGTCCTTGCCAGAGGATGAAGTCCCGGAGGCAGAAGCGAACGCATGATGGTCCGACGGCATGGTCGACGGCATGATCGACGGCATGGTCAACAAAGGATCCCACAGTCCCAGGTAAGAATCCAGACTCCCATCGAGCATAGGACACGTCGATGGCACAGCTGCAGGAGCGGCAGCAGCATCCTGCACGTCAGCAGCCTGCACCCTCCTGTCGAATTTCGCCTTGACAACTTTGAGAATGACGCGAGTAGCCGAGAGGACGTTGTCATTTCCATCATGGTCGCCACTGCCAGTCGTCATGGCATGCAAGAACTCGGCTAGGCCCAGCTCCTTCCTGGCCCGGCGATGATCGAAGAAGGGGAAGCAGGATCCGCTGTCGCAAGGGAGGGCTACGGGCGACGGCGGGAGAGACAGACGGAAAGCCATGACTATACCCATGACAACGTAGGCCCAACCGGCGACGGTGAGGCGGGGGAAAGTAGAAGGTGGCAGGGATGATACTTCGGACAGGAGTCTGGACAGCGGGGTGACGCAGGACGAGAGTCGTGGGGGTGTCTGTAATGCCGTGGCAGTCGAGGAGAGGATTGCGCCGCCTTGGATGTAGGATTCCACAAAGAGGGATCCCAGTCTTATGGGGACTTGTAGACGAGGTCAGAACAGAACCGTTGAAGAGCATATGAACGTATCAGAGGGGAGGAGTTGGCAAGAGAGGGGGGGGGGAGGGGGGGGGGAGACGAAAAAGAAGAAGCAAAAATTACAATTGAAACAGAGACAAGACAGAGACAAAAGAAGAGGGAGGAGGAGAAACCAAGGGAGGAACATAAGGGAGAGAAAATGAGTGGGCAGTTATTACCTTCTCCTGCAATATTAACCGGAAGATCACCGTCCAACTCACAAGCCTGCGTCTCCAACCCCATCAGGACGAGATGCCGTGTCTGCTGGTGCTCCGGTCTCCCGTCGTGTATGGCAATGGACGCCTCGACGGCTATACTCGACTGTCGGACCAGGATGGCCAGCACCAGGTCTGTCTCGGTTCCGTTCTTACCACTAGCATCCTCCAGGATGTCGCAGCACGTCATTGTCCACGGTGTGAAGCTGGCTGCTAGGTGCGTGTACTTGCGCCAGCCAGATGTCAGGCTAGACGGGTCAGTGTTTTCCTTATTCTCTCTTTTCCCTCTTCAGAGAAGGGAGGTAAGGTAAGAAGGAGGGAAGGGGGGGGGGGTGGAGGGTCAATATCTTACGCGGCAGAGATATGGCAGTGACCTGTGTAGGCTCTGACCCCATCGAGTTGACGTCTTGTGATTCCCTCGGCCTGAGAGTCTGAAGCGTCTCGGGGGAGTAGTGCTGAGTCCAACTCTAGATCGCGGACTATATCGGCTGCCATACGAATGTAGTGGAATACCTGCCTATTTCTAGGTCGTAGATGGAAAGGGTACCTGTGGTTGTGGTCGACGATGATGTTGTTGTTGTCAGTACTACTAGTACGCATGTACATGCATTATATGATCTCGGGTATATGGGAGGGGAAAGGAAGGATATATTAGAGGAAGAGAGAGAGAGAGAGAGAGAGAGAGTGTGTGTGTGTGTGTGTGTGTGTACGCACCATGCACAATACACCAGGATCCCCTGCAGCAGATCGAGAGACCTCTCACCACCAGCGACGAACTTGAGACCCAGGACTTTGCGGTACTCGGCATCATACAGGTCATGACCCCTCAGGGACCTCGAACCAGACGTCGTAGCTAGGATGGCAAGCAGGACAAAGGGTCTCGCGGCCGCGAGATGCTTGACCCCCTCGTCCGCCCCCAGCACAATGCACGGGAAGTGTACGAGCATGGATCTGAAATCGCAGAGGAGCGACTCCGCCGACGCCAGGTTGAACTGCGGTTTCCCATCCAGACTCACCATGTCTACTGATGCCGGCGGTGGCCGCGATGCCGGCCCAGAGGATGACGGTGACGACGACGCCGGCGGCGACACGAGACTGCTGCCGCTGTTCCAGGAGTCAACACCTTGCCGCTCGTCGTCCTCGGGCGGGAGCACGCTGTCGATGGCCTGCTCGTGAATCCGGCAGAGCGTGCCGAGGCTGTCGTCTGGCTCGTCCGATGCCGGCATGGCAAAGTCGATGCTGAAGGTGGCTGTCCGCGAGGGGGCGGCACTTGGCGGGCGGGCGGTATCAAGGCTTTTATTTCCGTTGTCAGTCCAGGTCGACAACCGCATTCTGATGTCCCGGGTACGGCATCATCAGGATGGGGGAGAGTGTGTGATCTCACATCTTTTGTTTTCGTGATCGCCGTGTCCGCGGGCCAGTCCGAGATACACACTCCTTTTTGGACTCGAGACATCTTTGCAGACTATTAGCAGAAACCCGGCTCTCTCCTTCTCTCTTCTCTTCCTTTTTTTCCAAAGAGAAAAGAAAAGAAAAGAAAAGAACCCCATGGGGGAACTGAGGATGCTTGTTTTCATCTTTACCTTGAACATACACCTGGCTGCTCACTCAACTGACAACGCATCTTGGACACCCTACACGCCTCGCAGGCCGTCTGGTTGCGACGACGGGGCTGTTCAGTATGAGCTTCCATCGTCCACCTGCTTTCCTGTGAAGCGTTTTGCATATGATGAAAGAGATTGAATATATTGTTCGAGGGAAACAGGAGGGGTAAGAAAGAGGCGTTGATGGGGAAGGGGATGATTGAATTAAACCGGTGCTGAGTGAGATTGAGACGCGGACCAAGATCAGACCGAATATGCCGGTGACGGTCGGATGTAATCAGGATTAACGTCTAGTCTAGGTATATATATAATAAATATATGCATGTGTTGTTCTGTATTCGCATTACGACAATCAGATGCTCTAATAGTATCGTTTTTGAAAACAAATACAAAAGACAGAAGTTTACAGAGATGTTGTATAGTATTTTTTTATATTCATTTATTATTGGTACTTCTTTCTGATAAAAAAAAGCAATCGTGATGTAGGATATAATCCCTCTCCTTACGCCAGATATAACATTGAAACAGACAAGACACAACACGTCAGGAAAACTGCAATCCCGTCTTATCCTGGGTAAGGATAATGCTGGCCAGCCTCCCCAACGGTGAGACAAGAGTCTGTATCTCCGAGACGGGCGTATCTATCTCGCCATGCTGGCTGTGTCGGTGGGATGTGAAATTACGCTCGGCGCAGCGCCGCGAGCAGAATACGGCCATCCGCTTCTGGTCTAGACATTCGTTACAAGCCACGGGATCGGCAGAGTCGTCTTGCTGGTCGTCGCCGTCATCTCTCATGACGACATCTTCATCTACAACCATCTGCGCACAGTCTGATGAACCGATGCAGTCGTGGGTCTGAGCCATGTGTGTATCCTGGAAGGTAGCGACAGTTAGTACATCGTATCACTTGTAGTACCCGTCCACGTCTTTTCTCCTCCTTCTTCTTCTTCTTCCTTTTTTTCGAGAACGAAAAATACGTAAGAGTCCGGAAAGTGCGGGCAGAAGAAGAATAAGGGAAGAGAAAGAGGGGAGAAGGGGATGGTAAGGAGACCTACGAATCCCTTTCCGAGACATCCATCAGAACAGTAGACTGTCAGTTTCCTGCTCCCACCTATATGCAGGACCATCTGGCACAGCGGGCAGGCAACAACCCTTTCCGGATCGACGGGCTTATCGCACACGTCACAGTTGGGGAGGCTGCGGTAGGCATGGTCGACGACATCCTCCTTCTGCTGGGGGCCCCTGCTGCGGACCCTGTTCTGCTCAAAGGCGGTGCGTGCGCGTCGTAGCTCGTCGAGGCGCTTCTGGTGCGCGTCCCTCTGGGCCTGCGAGCTGCGGTCCTCCCTGTTGGCCGCGATGATCCTGTCGACGACGGCCTCGATGGTGATGTCGACCCCGCCGACCGACCCGGACTCGAACATGTCGAGGTAGGGCTGGGCGTTGTCGATGACGACGACGGCGCCGTCCTCCTCCTCGCGGTGGAAGAACTCACGGGCGTACAGCTCCCTGACGGCGATGGGGTCCCCGCTGGCCTCGGCGACCTTGGCGGCGAAGGTGTCGACGCGCTCCAGCCAGCCGGTCGACATGCCGACCGCCTGACCCACCACGGCCACCAGCTCCTCGCGTGACCGGTCCGGGTCGTCTAGGATGCTGCGGACCTCGTCGCGGCCCACACCGGACCCGGCCACGGCCAGGAACTCCGGGTGCCGACGCAGCACCCACCGGTACCACGCCTCCTTCTCGCACTCCAGGCTCGCCTCGATCTCGTCCAGCCCCATCTTGCGCTCCTTGGCCTCGGCGAACATGGTCTCCAAGCTGAAGACGACCGCACGCCGCTCCGAAAACCACTCCCTGTCCTGGCTGTCGCGGTACCGCCCTAGCATCCTGTCCAGCACCTCCCCGAAATAGGCCGGGCTGCTACCCCCGTCGACGCCCCCGCCTGCGCTGCTCTGCGATTCCGCATCCTGCTTCGCTGCCGCAGCTGCGTCCCGCAGGTACTTGGCCTTGAGAGCACGGATGTCCGCGGCGCAGGCCTCTCTGTTCTTGCGAGACGCGTTCAGCTCCGTCCAGTGTTCGGGGAGCGCAAGATCTGTGGCCGCCATTGTCCGATGATGAGTGCGCTCGGCTTCCTATTCCCCTGCACTGCTCATTCAACCGACAGCGGGCATGAGCCGAAAAGATGGGGACTCAGGTCGTGGGTTTATCTAGGAAAAGATATGTCGCGAGAGAACTGCCCGCAATGATGCCGTTTTCCCTCAACTAAGATGATGCCAACACATGTGTAATTAAGAAGATTAATGGAATAAAATATTTGTCATGCCGCGTAAAAGTTGGTTGCACGAGCATCAACGCCGTAGACTTCTTTCTCTCTCATTCCCGCCTTTGTCTCTCTCTTACCGGCGGAAAGCGTCGCCCGAGAGTCTACCGGTACGTACATTATCGCCGATCGACCCCATACACCCGAAGATTTCCCGTTCGCACCAACCACCACAACCAAGCATTCTTCCGTCCCAATCATCATCATCATCGCCACCTTCAAAACTCCAAGCAATCATGGTATGTTTTCGCATCCCCTCCCCCGCTATCTGACTCCTGTTTTGAACTCTCCCTGACACCCCCAAAAGGCCGACAAGCTTCGCAACCAGCAGGAGCTCGAACGCCTCCAGGCCAAATACATCGGCACCGGCCACCCCGACACGACGAGCTGGGAGTGGCGTACAAACATCCAGCGCGACACGTACTCGTCCATTGCTGGCCACCGACCGCTCCTGTCATACATTGCCCTTGCCGAGAACGAGCCCATCTCCAAGGTGCGCGCGCACATGCTACGGGTACGTTTGGCCTCTCCCCTTCCCCCCTCCCCCAAACCCGAAATCTGAATTCCAGCAAGACTAACATGCGCGCAGAAAATGATCCAGCCATGTGGTCCGCCGCCACCGAGAGAAGACGAAGAGATCGTTCCGCAAAAGTCGGCGAGGTAGAATCTTGGCCTATACACACGACGTTAGGCTAGTTAGCTTTGTTTTGGCGAATTTGTTTTCCTTCTTTTTTTTTCCTCTCAGGGAGATAGATATATACCCAGGCACACACGCACACAGCAAACACGCACACACGAAAAAAAAACAGGCATATTTACATACATGATTGAATTCCTGTCATGTTCAGTCGCCTACCGTTGTAGAGCCGTTACCGGTCTCATTGGCTGCATCATTGCCATCGCTCCCTCCAGCAGCCGTCCTGATGCCCAGACTCGCACGCAGTTTCTTCTCCAGCTCTGGCGAGGTCCCGCCAAAAACTTCTTCGACCATGCCAATGACGCCGTCGAGCCCGATCTCCTCCTTAGCCCTCGACCCGACGTGCCAGGTGGTGTTGTGGTCGCCGTCCTGGCCGCCACCGCCTGCCGCCTGCCGGTCCACCCTCCTAACCACGTAGCCCTGCCGTTCCATCCTTTTGAGTATGGCCTCGGTCTTTTCGCTCGAGACGTTGTGGTCTGCGTTGAGCCGCACCAGGTACCGCCGCAGCTTCTGCTCGCTCAGCTCCCCACCGTTGAGCCATATGCACGACACGACGAGCGTGTAAAAGGCTACGTAGGTCGACTCGTCGTCGTGGCTGGGCGCCCGAGAGGGAGGGATGATGGCTGCGCTACGTAGCGAGGCAGGCAGTGTCGAGCAGAGGATGTATGATCCTGTGCCTGTCTTGGGCTGCGTGTTCGAGCTCATAGCTATTCTTTGGTCAGGGATCAGGGTGAAGAGAAAAAGGAAGCCTGTCGGGTCCAGAAATCGCGTACCTTTACGCTTCTCGTGCAATGTCACCTTCTCTCTTGCTGGTAGCTCGCGAAGCTCCATGCCCCAGACGAGCCGGAGCTGCTTCTGCGCCAGCGTGAATACCCTCCTAAACGACCGGCCATGGCTCCCGAGAACTGGAGGGAAGCCCGTATATCAGCAGGACACCTAGGAAAGGGAGCGAAATAGTATGTTGTCGATTCTCACCCTTCTCCCTAATCCCATCTCTCCGTATCGTTGCACGCGAGTACTCGCACGATAGAGCGTAGCGAACTAGCTTCTTGGCCATCTGTTCGTCGGCAGACCGTGTTGCCTCCCCGCCGGCGTCCGGATCATCACCACCTGATTCGGAATCACCAGCGTCATCTGACTCGTCATGGTGGCGACGCTGCCGAGGTCGCGTATCTTCTTCGTCGTCCGCCTCGTCCCTCTACCATATAAAGGTCAGCAGTTATTCTCCGTTGAAACGTGAGTGAGTGGCTACCAACCATACGCCGCCGTCCGGACATGTTGTGTGAAGTATCCAGAGATACGGATGTGACTGCCTATCTTTTTTTTTCGTATTATCTCAATGTGAGATCGATCTAAAATAGAATAAAAAGACGCTGTTGAGTAGACCAAGATGTAGCAAACCGTACAAACGCGTTCACATAACGTGTCAGACTAAATGCGACGCTTATCGATACGGCCTCGATCAGCCCCCTAGCGCAGAATTTACCAGGATCCAACTCTCGAGATCCAAGAAGATCGCTTCACTGGACCACATTCTTTTCTTCACTTACTTATTACATATCTCGCCGCATCTTCCGCCGTACGTCCGGAACAACGTCACCTCATGCTCTCCAGGGCGGTGTGTGCGCCGCGCGTGTGCTTGTCAAGCCGACTTGGCCTCGTCGCATCGTCCAGGTCGGCGGCGGCAGGAGCAGCAGCGCGCCGGCAGCTACCACGACTCCAGTCTACCAGCCTTGCCCTACGAGCGTACTCGTCGAATTCGTTAGGTGTGGCGCAAAAGAAGAGGGTGGAAGCTCTCATTTCCGGAAATGAACCCCTCGACTCATCACGCAGGAGACGCCGTAAGTCCCCGCGACGACGTCACGACGATGACGGCCCGGAATGGGAGCTACTCCAGCCGGAGACGGCGACCGTCGACGCAGTAACTACCGATCAACACCATGCCAGTGCACAGACGAGTCAAAGTGCCACTGTGAAGGGAACTGAAGCTGCCGAATACGATCCCGTCGAGGGCACCGAGCCGCTACCTCCAATCGAGGAACCTCCCGCGCCGACGCAACCTGGCTCCCCCGACCAGCGACGCTCCGTGAACCACTTCAGAGACAGGCTCTTCGACCTGCAGCGCGTCAATGCCGAAGCGCTCGGCAGGCCGATCGACACCCTGGTGATAAGGGACCCGGACATGCTACGCAGGAAAGGCGGCGGCAGGAAGATGGTAATTCCCACCGACAGCACGGATCAACTAGACTGGCGGAGTCTCTTGGAGCCCGCGACGCCAGCCGAGGTGGACGCTGTGGCCGAGGCCCTGGCCAACATTGAGGAGCTGCGCCCCATTGACCTGACCATCCCGAGGCGCCAGCTGAACGACCTCATCGACAGCCTCAGCGAGGGCTTCACAAAGGACCAGCTGTCCATGTACCACGGCCAGGCGGATGACCCGAAGACATCGCCATCGTCCCATCAGATTCCCAAATACGACTGGCTGGCGGGATGCTCGAGTTGGAAGTCTGCCAGCCAGGAGTCTGTGGGCGCCGAGTCGCCCAAGAAGCGCCTCGCACGCGCTATTGTGACGTCCAAGTGGAATATCCAGGCGCAAGAGGAGGTCGGGGGACTGGGTTTGACGGAGATACATGTCAATTCCCGAGTGTACGGGATGCTCACAAGTGAGTTCTTTCATCAAGGCTGATTGCATACTACCCTTCTTATTGCTATTTGAATAACAGTGCTTAAAAGGTCAATAATAACAATATTACAATGCAGGCCCGTCAATCGGTGCCTCCGCAGCCCTGACCCTTCGGCATCTCAGCCCGTCAATCGGCGAAGCCATCACCCCCTACGCCCATGGCCCTCACAGTGGAACCGTCCACCTGCACACGCGCAAGAGCATCGTCCCCGGAATCCTGTCCTTCATCGACGAACTTTCGCAGCGCATGGTCACAAAGGACATCCCGCTGGACGACCTGAGCGACCAATCCGATTTTCGGCCCGAGTTCTGGGAAGGCCTGTCGAGGCGCACGGGGACCTTGATCGAGTACCAGAGAGGCCTAAAGGTAAATACTGACTATTGACTCCTCCCTTCGGTCGTATCTGGAACAAGAAGGCACAATGGAGAGGACAGCAGCGTTGCTAAGAAAGAATGAAAATCATCAGATAATCCGCCTCTCATGGTTCCCCACACGCGCTCGACGTGACGAAACCAGCAGCGACGACCTGTCAATCGAAGACACTCCGGACATCGTGATGCGTCTCCTTCGCGGCCGTCCATCGCAGAACCTCGAGGTGAAGGAGCAGATTACCACAAGGCGTCTCAAGAGCAAGGCCAAGATCATCAAAGCGGGCAGACTCGTGCCACACTATCGCGAGAGCAGAGGCATGTCGTGGCGCGACAAGCTGCACCAGTGGTCTCGCTTCGTCCTCCCTGCCAGCGTGCCAGGCGAGCTCAAGGCTAAACACCTCAAGTTCCCCAGCAACGTAGAGATCTCGTGGCCCTCGGAAGCCGGAGCCAGAGCCGTCGTTGATACAGTTGGTGTCGCCGGCACGAGAAGCAGCGTGAGAGCGGGAGAAGGAGACCGGATCACAGCCACGTTCGGCCACATACTCCACCACAAGACCATCCCCATTACGGACGCTGCGGCCGAGTCACGCCGCCGCATCATGTCTCCCGTCGTACCTCACCCGGCCTCCTTCACCGACTTCCTCCCAGAGTACGAGTCGGATCTCAAGAAGCAGCTCTCCATTGTTCTCGATTTCGTGCCCGCGCCCAACTCCAGCAAGGGGGGGCCACTGCCCGAGGTAAGGCTCACGCTACCCATCGTCAACGACGCAGACTACGACCGCGCCAGCCTCACGGATCGCTCCTCCCTCCGAGCCGTACAGCCCATCTTCACTACGGACTTGCTCGTCCCCGACGAGGTGGTGGACGTACGCATCCATCGCCAGCGCGAGATCCCGCTCGACCTGTCGCTCCAGGACAGCCTGCGCGCCTTCATCGACGCCTCGGAGCTGGTCATGGCGGATGGCCGTCTCAAGACCCCCAGCCGCACCATGCTCGTCCTCCCGATTCATCTCTTTCCAGTAACCCCCGAGGGCGAGGACGTCTCTGACAACAACAACAACAACAACACCAACAACACCAACACCAATAGTGCATCTTACCTTTTCGCCGGCCTCAACGTCCACGAGACCGTCGAATTGGCATGGAAGGGCTGCACCCTCCGCTACGACAGCATCGAGGCGGACCGCCATGACGGAACGCATCAGCAGCTCTCTCTCGAGTGCGACGGCACCCAGGACAGGGCCCACTTCCTCAAACTTCTCGAGTTGGCCGTCGAGGGCAAGTACTGGTCCTGGAACAAGGGTGTTTCCCAGGTTCGTGAGCTACCAGAGGACGTTTCCGAAGGAGAACTCCGAAAGCAGACTCTCCAAGAGGACGACGCTGTCTACGGGGAAGAAGGAGACGATTCCATCGCCGGGGAAGAAGAGCATGGTGACGTCCATCACTACCACCTGTACGACGCCAACACGGCACCAGAGCAAATCGATCCCACCGTCGAGGAGACGGTCCAAGGGGACGACGCCCATCCGGCGGTTGACGACGAATGTCGTGACGTCCTTGGAGCGGGGGACCGTCTCGCACTGAGCGTGGAGGATCAACTTCAGGTACTACTGAGAGACAAGTCCGGTGAGGATCGTGAGTCTCTACAAGGAGGCGGAGAAGATGAGTCGTAAATCGGGAAGATGAGGGGGGCACAGAGAGGAGAACATCAGGTGAAGATAAGCTTGGACTCGGATGATCAGGAAACGTCCAGACGTGTGTAACATTAGAGAATTTCGGAGCATCACTGTAGACGTATACTGTATACTACTAGGCAATATCATGCACACATACTACACGGGGATGTTTGTTTCAACCATCACACAGGATGCAATCATTACATCCACTGGTCATTACAAGCATGGTTCAAGTGTCATGAGAAACATCACGTTTTTAACATTGCTAGATAAATCACACAATGCCTCACCTTTTTACTCGTGGTATACATGGTGTACAACCAGCCCATGGTGAAAAGACATACCGACACTCGCGGCAGTAATGGGGTAGGAGAATAGTATTATTTTCAAGCAATTTTTTTCATTTTGAACAAAAGAAAGGGTCGAGTGAGATCACTTCTACTCTAGTCATAATTTTTCCGTTCCAGCCACATTACTAGGCCGGAAAGATAGAATCCCTAACCAGCACAAGCCACAAACAAATGTGAGCGTCTCCTCATCATCGCAAAATCATTCCGTCGTATAACCGAAACATGATCCTCTGGACGCACTCCTGTAAAGAGTGGACACAAGTCGATGAGCGAAATCGCTTATTTCTTGCCAGCCTTGGCGGCGGACTTGGTGACCTATGGAAAGTGGAGTCAGTATGGATGTCGTGTACGTGGAGGGGGGGGGTTCACTTGAGAGGGGTACGAACCTTGGCGGCACCGGCGGCGGCCTTCTCAACGGACTTGATGACACCGACGGCGACGGTCTGGCGCATGTCACGGACGGCGAAGCGGCCCAGAGGAGGGTAGTCGGTGAAAGCCTCAACGCACATGGGCTTGGAGGGAACCATCTTGACGATGGCGGAGTCACCAGACTTGATGAACTTGGGGTTGGACTCAACAGCCTTACCAGTACGGCGGTCAATCTTCTCGATGAGCTCGGCGAACTTGCAGGCAATGTGGGCGGTGTGGCAGTCCAGGACGGGTGCGTAACCGGCGGCGACCTGGCCAGGGTGGTTGATGACAATGACCTGGGCGTTGAAAGAAGCGGCGCCCGTGGCGGGGTCGTTCTTGGAGTCGGAAGCGACGTTACCACGGCGGATATCCTTGACGGAAACGTTCTTCACGTTGAAACCAACGTTGTCACCGGGGAAACCCTCCTGGAGCTGCTCGTGGTGCATCTCGACGGACTTGACCTCAGTGGTGACGTTGGCGGGAGCAAAGGTGACGACCATGCCGGGCTTGAGGGTACCGGTCTCGATACGGCCGACGGGCACTGTGCCAATACCACCGATCTTGTAGACATCCTGGAGGGGAAGACGGAGGGGCTTGTCGTTGGGACGCTTGGGGGGCTCAATGGCGTCAATGGCATCGAGGAGAGACTTGCCAGTGGCCTTGCCACCCTTGCCGACCTCACGCTCCCAACCCTTGAACCAAGGGCTGTTGGGGGAGGGGCCAGTAAGCATGTTGTCGCCGTTGAAACCCGAGATGGGGACGAAGGCAACCTGCTTGGGGTTGTAGCCGACCTTCTTGATGAAGGTGGAGGTCTCCTTGACAATCTCGTTGAAACGGGCCTCGGACCACTGAGCAGTGTCCATCTTGTTGATGGCGACGATGAGCTGACGGACACCGAGGGTGTACGAGAGCAGAGCGTGCTCACGGGTCTGACCATCCTTGGAGATACCGGCCTCGAACTCACCAGTACCGGCGGCAATGATGAGAACGGCGCAGTCGGCCTGGGAAGTACCAGTAATCATGTTCTTGATGAAGTCACGGTGACCGGGGGCATCTGAGAGTCATGGTGTAAGCGGCTCTGCAGGACCAACGAGGGGCGTAGTGATATCGAGATGACCTACCGATGACGGTGACCTGGTACTTGGGGGTCTCGAACTTCCAGAGGGCGATATCGATGGTGATACCACGCTCACGCTCGGCCTTGAGCTTGTCAAGAACCCAGGCATACTTGAAAGAGCCCTTACCGAGCTCGGCGGCTTCCTGTAACGGTTGTCAGTGACTGTGTACATACTTTATTATGCCACCCATAATTCTCCCTTGCGCCCATGCCTGCGCCCGTGCTGGGGAGCTCTCTCATTCCCTGATCACTGGCAGTGCAGACAGGCAGCGGGGTAATGGACCCATGAGCCCCACTTTCCCGATAGCCCAAGAAAATTTTTCTCGGAGGGGCACAGGCCAGCACCTCAAGAACCAGGCAGAGAAGAGAGAGCTCCCGATACATAGGTGAAAAATGGTCAAGATGGCGGGGATAAGAGGGAAAAAAAAATTTAACACTGACCTTCTCGAACTTCTCGATGGTACGCTTGTCGATACCACCGCACTGGTAGATCAGGTGACCAGTCTGTGTGCAGAGTTAGTAACAGTATTCCATCGACTGTTGCCCCGCGCCTAGGAGAGCAGGCGGGGTAACTGCAGGGTTTCTTTTCCTGTGTACTCGGTCGACGTGGTCGTAGAGCAACAAAGAGGGGTAAGACTCACGGTGGTCGACTTGCCGGAATCGACGTGGCTTTCGGCTCGTCAGTACGAACGCTCAGAGTCAAGGCGAAGTTTTTGTTGAAGAGATTTTTACATACCCCTATGGTGATTTGTTAGCAGCAGGCCAGGTCATGAGAGTGAAAGAGGCAGCGGGGTATTGTCAACTTACGATAACGACAATGTTGATGTGAGACTTCTCGTCCTTACTGTAGAGGTTGTCAGCTATGATGACTCGAAGTCATGGAGCGAGAGGCGGAAGAGCACATACCCCATCTTGGCGGTGTTGTTTGGAGGAGATGTGTATTGGTTTTTTAGGGAACTGTGAAAGAGAGTCGAGGTCAGCAAGCTGCGCCACGCAGGTTAAACAACTCGGGAAAAAAAAGAGATGGTGAGGCTGACGTTGATGACAGCGGTGATGACGATGATGAAGATGGAAGTCAAGGAGAAGATAGCGGATGTATGAGAGGACACAGAGGGAGGAAGAACTTACTGCGCAGATTAGATAGCTCGTATCTAGGTGTGCGTGGACGAAGAACCAAGAAGGATTCAAAAGAAAAGAGGGTGGAAGGTGTGGGAGAGGTTTTTAAACGTCAAGGCAGGCGGGAGGTGCTTGGTGGGGGGCAACAAGAGGAGGGGTGAATCTTTTTCATAGTGGGGCTTCCGCTGCAGGGAAAACCCTACAAAGGTGCACAACTTTTTTTGCATCATTTGTATGATTGGCCAGATGATGGGGACTTAGTTTTCGCCCCTCCGATGGTCTTATCGAGTGAAGTGTTTACAGCCGTCTGCCAGCAGGCAGGGAGCCCACCGCACCCCCCAATGAGCAGGAGGGGCAGGAGGGGCAATAGGGATCAGGAAAAAAAAATGAGAGTAAAGTGACGCGTGCCTCATTTCATCCTAGCTTCTGTAGGTCAAGCTACTATCCTCGTGTGTATTTCTTTGTAAAAACAAAAAAAATCTTTTTCTTTTTCTATTCTTTATTCTACTGTAACTATACTGGTAATACTCACGGTCACTCAAAAGATGCTAATATCATGAGAGTTCTCATGATGCGCCTTCGTGATTCATAGTGTCGCCGCCACGGGCATCCAACCTTTTCAGTGGCGGTCGGCGTGGACGTGCCCTATTCATGTTCTGCCCCTCAGTACGGCTGGTAAGCAGCTGCCCGTGATAGGCGGCCAATGCAAACCCCGCTATTATTTCATCCTGCGTACGCGCCGACGAGCAGCTTCACGGCCTAAGCTCTCCCAAGGAGAGCTTCTCCAGATGGAAGAGCGTAGTATCGTATCAATCCAGCCAAAGATAGACCGTTGCTAGATACGGGCCCGGCAGTGCTACTACCAGAAATATATTATGAAATCTCCTCTTGTTACTTGTATATCGATCAAAAATCCCCATTCAGATCCGTTCTATTACTACTCTCTTCTGCTCTCTCGCAAACTTCAGGCGTGTCACAAGCGGGGTTTCATGATGGATCCTGGAACCCGTAAGAAAAAATCAGCATGCTTTTCACCCCTCCAAACCTGGCAAGGGCCGTCACACCTAGACAGGACCTTCCCACCCCACCAAACGAAAATAAAATTTTACCCGCGAACACTCCGTACAGGTATTACTCTCCCAGTAGTAGAACAACCTGGCTGCCCAATATTCCCACCATCCATCCCCTTTCAATATTTGGGCTCCCATCTAAATTAGAGGATCAAAGTGACTCGCTCGCCGTGGGTGCCCCCCCCCCCCCCCTCTCTCTCTCTCTCTCTCTCTCTTGCAACAGAGCATCCCACCATTTCCCCAAAGAGGCCATCCTCACATTCGCCTTCACACAATACTATAGGGAATTTGATAAAAAGACAAGAGCTAGCAAGAAAAGTAAAATTATAAATAAAAAAACCCCCAAAAATTTTTTGGAATAAAACCTTGTCTGTGTATGTGCTAGCACTACTCGTACAGGTACTAATAATGTATTACTCGTACCAATCGTCAGATTCCACTTACTCGCCGTGCCTCGTACGAGAGTACGAGTACATGATCGGCAGCAACTCTCTCTTCTCCAATGCCGGGTCCGGTTGCTTGGCCAGAAGAATACCGCACACTGGAAGGAACCCGGACTAGGAGGGAGAGAGAAGAGGGAAAAATCTCGTAACGTCGTGACCCACCTCACCCGCCTTTTGCGGCAAAGGGTCCTCCTTTCTGCCTACTAAAAAGATGCACTATGATTTTTTTTTCTCGTCTCCTTTTGTTGTCACTCACATCGGCGGTGGTGGCGGGGAGGGGCATCCTCGACCATGGTCCTTGCAACAAACGGCAGCACGTTTCTGGCGACTTAGAGGAGCAGTCATATCATATCTTCTGTTATTGCTACGTAGCATCGTGATCCGCAGATTCCCAGAGTATCTACCGTCAAATCACGACACTGGTGAAGAATATATACACAGGAAACCCCCCTCCTCCGCCATATACTCTTGTACTCGTGTGAGGTTATTACAGGTAATACTGTACATGGGATGATATGGGCGATGTGTGCTCAGACCGCTGCTGCGACCGTTGCCGTGTCTGACTCGGTCGTGTCGACGAATACACGTGTGTGAAATGCATGCATAAATGACTTGAGAACAGCCTTGCTCCCCCGCCTCCTTCTTCGCCCCTCACTGCTTCTTCTTGGCGCTGGCCTCACCCCCTCTGGGCGTCTTGAGCGCAGCCATGGCGACGGCGGTGATGACGGCCATGCCCGTAGCGCCCACGGTGTAAGCATACTCCCTCCCCGCCCACCAGTAGATGCTAGTAAAGAGGATGGGGCCGAGCCCCCGCCCGAGCTGGCCCCAGCTCCGCAGGATGCCCAGCTTTCCTCCACGCTCGTCCTCGGCGGCCTCGAAGCTGCTCAGCGTGTTGAGCCCTGTGACGACCGTCGCCGACGTGATGGCCAAGCACGTGGCTGCGGCGTACAGCCCGCCGACGGTGGAGACGCGGCCGAGCAGGATGAAGGCTGCCAGGCAGGACAGGACCCCGACCCGGACGGACACCAGGGGGGGCAGACGCCTAGTCAGGCCACCCTGGAGGATGGAAGCCACCAGACCAACGAAGCCGAGGAGACGACCGTTGTGGGAAGAGCCGAAGGCGAACAGGTCGTAGGTCATGAAGGACAGGGAAGACTCCATGCCCGAGAAGAAGAGCAGGAAAACGAAATGGGTTGCGTTGAGGAGGAAGTGTGAGTTTGTCCTCTCCACGGCAGGCTTGGTCTCAGACTTGGTGGAGGCGGAGGATCGTTCGGTGGCTGAGGACTTGCCGCTCTTGCCCGTCAGAGCGGGCAGGGTCTCGGGCAGGTAAAGGTAGAGGTAGACCGTCTCGACGACGATGAGGCCTAGACTGAACCCGGCAGCCGTCGCAAACGGGTTAGCGGCCACGGTAGGGATGCTGCTCAGCCAGGCGCCGAGCCCCGGCCCAAATGTGAAGGCGATGGAGAAGCAGGCACCGATTATGGCCATTGTCGATCCACGCGAGGACTCGTCCGAGATGTCGGTCGCCATGGCCGTGGCCAGCTGGACGTTGCCCTCGGACAGACCGCCGACGACGCGGCTAGCTATGAAGGTACGGAAGTCGGTGGCAGCCACCCACAGGAGCACCGAGAGCATGTTGCCACACATGGAAGCCAGAAGGGCAGTTCTCCGGCCATAGCTGTCGGATAGGGCCCCGATCAAAGGCGAGGCAATTGCTTGGAGCAGCCTATGTTGCACACGGCCGTGGTCAGCATCACGCACATGCCGAATAGCACGTCACTCGTAGTCGTTCAAGGATGGAGGGCCGGTCGTCTCACGAAAACAGGGAGCCCAAGGCTCCGCCGAGGAGGACGATGTCATATCGGGCTTCGATCGGCCGCTCAAAGGCCGATTTGTATCTGTGGAGGGCGCCGAGAATGTGCTGGAGGAAGGTGGTCGGCTCGGCGCCGGCGACGGGTGGTGCTTCGCGGTCGCGGTAGAATTCGAGAAGCTTGGGGAAGAGGGGGAGGATGAAGGTGAAGGAGATCTAAACGGTGTCGGTTGCTTGCAGCTTCTCGAAGAGGGTAACGGTCCGAACATACCAAGTCCAAGAGGAGAGAAATAGAGATGACCCGAAGGACCTTGTTCCTCGTGGCGGCGTCGACAGGAGCGGTGACGGCCATGACTGGTGGATGCCACAGATCGAAACAAGAAAGGATATAGGAAGAGAACCAGGGGTTAGAAGAAATAAAAATTACAAAGACGAGGTCGGCGCCGGCGCAGACGAGGGGAGCTAAAAATGGAAACAAAGGTCGGGCGAGGGGAGGAGGGTAAGAAAAACGACGGACGACTGCAAGAAGGAATCAAGAGGACAGACTTGGAGCAATCCATCAGGCCAGAACGACGTCTCGCCGTGGTGCAGCCTCACGTCACCACACCAGGCCAAGGGGGAGTGCAATCACACGAGTACCTTCCCGGAGGTATACATCATCACATACTGGCGACGCATTCGCGTGCGTCCTAGCGTATCGGGTACATACTGATGAGGTACCCTGGCACGGCTGCGCCTCTCCTGAGACACGAGGGGTCCGAGCCGTTCGGCGTGTCGCGGGGTGGAGCCTCCTAGGAGAAGTCGAGGGAGGGTAAGAAAATTCAGATAAAATAAAAATAAAACAGGCCAGGCCCGCCAAAGAGAAGAAGAAAAAGAGACTTGACGGGACGGAGGGGTTCCTGATAATACTATCACGCCGTGCCGCGCTCGTTCCGACTACTGCAATGCAAGACAGAGAGACTGAAGGATGATTACACACATGCATCGTACATGAACACATGGCAGAACCGCCTATCCCGCCAAACGAGGATTTCTTGCCCGGTCTTCTGTCGTCCTCCTTGACTCGGCAGTTCTTCATGTGGTTGGCGATAAAGCGAGGCCGTCTGCGCGGCTGAGAGAGGGGGAGCTGGCCAATTAGCTTGGTGTGTCTCCCCCCCCCCCCCCCCCCCCCCCCCCCCCCCCCCCCACCACCACCCCGCCTCTCTCTCAATGTCTTGAATTGGTGAGGATGGAGAGTGAGAGGGAGCGAGGGAGCGCTTGCTATCCAACCCACGACACCGTGAAAGGTGCCGGATACGGCACCGTCTATCATGTGCCTCCTGGCCTAGCTGAGGAAGGAGTCGATGTGGAAGGGAGGAGGGGAACCAACGTTCCTGCCGTGAATGAGCAACGTTGGCAATTCCTCGGGTCCCGTGGCATTCTACCTTTCCTGGCCTGCTCTTCGAATGAGAACGATTCCAATGGCACCGCCCAGAGCTATTCTGGTTCCATACGACATGACCATGCCCATATACCACATGGCAATACCTCGACCCCTCGTGGTATGATTGTTATACGAGTACGATGGCCCACCTCCGATATGCCAGTCCACGGGGATACCCGCCCTCCATCTCCACCTCGCCGTCCTCTCGGAAACCCCGCTGACGACGTCGACGCACATCGACGTCGCTTGTTGCCAAGGTACACCTGGCTAGTGTCAACTGCCCCGGATTATGGCCATGTCATCCGAAGCTGCTACCAGACCCTAACTCGAGCTAGGTAGGTGAGAGTTTCACAATGATTGCCAACCTGGTGCCCGCCGACCCGTCTGGCGAAATCAGAAATTGCCAGAGACCCCTCCGTACAACAATAACAACAACAACAACAACAACGAGAAGCACTACATGACACGAATAAGGGACGCAACTTGTACATGTTGATCTTTCGATCTAGAACGATGACGGTCATTACGTTCCGTTGGGGTCTATTAAGTTTAGGGCTCATGTGAATGATGGGTTTCTAAAAAGGAAAAAAAAAACAAAGAAACAGAGCTCCTCCTGCGCATAGTGCCATACAACTATGACCAAAGACATTTCCTCCCTTTTTCTTTTTTTTTTGCTTGCTCGCCCGTCCCTCCGATCATTCTAACTCGTTTCCCTGGTTTCCTGTGCTCTTTTTCCATTTCCGTCCGTGCGTTTTTCCTTACCAATTCCAGTCCCAACTCCAAAAAACACCAAAGTCGAAGCAAAAGCAAAATCAAGAATTATCGATGAGGAATTGTCCCCCCGGAGAGAAGCAAAGCAGAGGCAAAGGCAAAGCGGCCATCAAGGAGAAGGTTGCTGAGATGCCGAGCCTGGTATCATGGTTGCACTTTTTTTGTTGTTTTTCCTTGGTTTTCTCTTCACTGTCTTTCGTGTGCCGAACTGCAGATCTACTATTGTCAGGAAAATGTAAGCAAAGACTGAACGTTGACGAGAAGGGCTACGATACTCACCCGTGTGAGTGTGGTGGCTGGACCCGAAGGTCTCATGTTCCCAAAGAGCCCGGGGGGAGCGGTTTCTGATCTATTTGGGAGGAGGCTTCGGGGCGCTGGGCTTGGTGACGCCGGTGGTATCGTACGGTCCGCGAGCCATGACTTCTGGTTGGTCTCGAAGGGAGCAGAGTTGCGTGTGGTCTTCTGGGGTGGCGATGAGCAAGGTCTGGTGGATCGATCAAGCTGTGGATGATGGAGGCGTTTTGTGTGTGGTTGAGAGAGGTTTCTGGTAGGGGGGGATCCTGGACAGTTGGAGTTGGCGTTCGGAGTTGGGCTGGGAGAGCAGCTCGCTTTTGGGTATGGACGCCGAAATGGTTGTGGAGAGGGTTATTAACTTCAGGGTTCGAGGTAGTCTTGTCTTTTTTTTCTTCCTTGTCTTTGGAGAAGAGGAGGAGGACTGGAAGAATAGGATGAAGAGACGAGAGGATGATGGATGGAAAGAGGGAAGGAAAAGAAGTGGAAGATTTGGGAAGACGGCGAGGTTGTGGAAGCTTCTTAAAGCAAAGTTGATCCAAGCCCGGGGGGGGTGGCTGTTCCTTTTGTTTGCTCACCTTTTTATTTTTTAAATCAGTCCTGAGGAAGTCCGAACGGTCGGAAACGTTTGACTGGAATTTTTCATATTCTCCCCTTTTCTTTCATCGAGTACCTCCCATCTTAGGCAGTAACCACCGAGAAAGATATACGAGTATGTCCTTTTTTTTTTTTTCTTTTTTCTTCTTGCCCCTACCTTGTCCCCCCGTTCATTTTCGCCTCCGGGGTCGGTCAGACATCTCGTGCGGCCCATGACTGACCTGATTTACTGCGGTGTGCATGACTGTTCTGCTTCATTAACTACGGCGGTCAAGACAGATGGGAAGAGTCATTACGGTGTACCCCCTTTGAAGTGCCAGAGAGATAGAGAGGGAGAATGCTCGTACAGTATTGACTGATTAACTGTATTTATTCTCAGTTGTGGTATGCACCCCCCCCCCTTTTTTTTTGCTCACCCCCCCTCGTCCCTTCACCTTGACAATGACACTAGTCCGGCAGTACGAGTTGCATATATGTAGTGTTTCTTTTTTTTCCCGTCTTCTTCTATTCTCTTACCCTCTCACGATACTCGTCATTTTTGGGGGGTGAGCTAATACTAGGTAGGTACGAGTAATATCAAGAGGGGATCGACAGGGGTCCTTGTGGTGAAAGGGGATTCTACTAGTATCCTAGTATCAGGGGACTGTGCTGGAAGGTTGTCAAGGAAGGGTCGATGTCTCTATTATGAGTGAATGGTCTTTTGCCGTGGGAATAGACATTTGACGTTGTATATACATGTATATTTATGTATGCAGATATATAAATATATATATATATATATATATATGTGTGTATATATATGTGTGTGTGTATATATGTGTGTGTGTGTGTGTGTATATATATTGTATATATATATATATATATGTGTGTGTGTGTGTATATATATGTATATATGTATATATATATATATATATATATATATATATATGTGCGTGTGTGTGTGTGTGTGTGCATATGTATAACAGCTTGTTGTTGAGGGTCTTGTTGAACTCGTTGCCTTTTTTTTCTTTTGGGTTGTGAATTGAATGTAGTTAAAAAATAAAAATGAAAAATGAAAAAGGGGGGGTAGGTAGGGTAGGTTAGGTTATTATTGTTCAGCAATTCATAATTCTCTACAGACAATGAGAGCTGTCCGAATGATTCAGCACGTAAGAAGATCCGACCAGTCGGTTACACCAGAACAGGCAAGTGACTTGAGTGTGAGATGAATATAAGCATGGACCTGTAAAACTTGTAACTGCAAGCGACATCGAAAGCAAACAGCAACAAGACGAGTCGCTGACCACCTCCAGTCAATAATACTGGTGGGAGTGAAGTGATAATACGTGATACGTGAAAGGCAAGGCGGGTCGGGCCCTGGCGTCGACGGTTACGGTGACCCCTGGAAGGAAGGCGGCATTCTTCCAGAACAAGAGGGTTGCTGTCTGTACCTATTATAATTAGCCGACTTTCTCTCTTTGTTGTTTGCTGGTCGGTGATAGATCACGTCCATCTCCTCTGCTACGGTTGCCGTCGTTTTTTGTGTTTTTTTTATTTCATTTTTTTTATAATCTATTTTATAATTTTCTTAAAAAAGGGGGAGGGGGGGGTGTATAGTAGACAAGGGGGTAATAAAGTGTCAAGGTCGGGAGCCTGAAGCCTAGAAATCAACAGAGAGAGTGGAGACGGAAGGGAGAAAAAGAAAAGTAAGAATACCTAATCATGGATCTGTACATGCTCGCGCAGCAAAAGAGAAGAGGAAGAAGAAGAAGAAGAAAGTCATCGGCAATGCTCCCGGGGGGGGGGAGGATATAGCTCCCGAAAGACTCAGGCTTTCTGCATGAGACATGGACATCGAAGGAGATAGAAGGAGAGAGAGGAGAGAATGGATTCAGAGCGGTGACGCCCGGTCGACGCTTTGGTGTTGTGCTTGTGCGAACACACAAACGCACGAGCACACACATGGGAAGACAGTGTTGCAAGAGGAGAGAGAAGAGGCAATCAACCGTTCCGTACTTTCTTTTTCCTTCTTTTCTTCTTCTTTTCTTTTCTCTTCTCTTTACTCGGATTGCATGCATGATTGCTCGGTGTTGTTGCTTGCGTGGTGTATCGCTACGATCGATTGGATAGTACAGACACCATCATCAGACGTCATCCTATTAATAGTAGTCGTCATCATACTCGTAAGGAGAGACCAGGAATGCTTTCTCTACTTACAATAAGAGGTACAGGTACCGATACATGTAAAGGGGTTGCATGGCAATGATGGCATGGACTGTCCAGGCATCTGCCGTCAGATATTATTATCACGTATAGTCCGTACAGATTATACAGGTACACGAGTAATGCTCTCTCTCTCTCGTCGAGTACGGTTTGTTGATTAGTTACGGTGCGCTCCTCCTCCTCCTCTTCTTCTCCTTCTTCAACTTCTTCTTCAACTTCTTCTTCAGCTTCCAAGGATCCACAAACAAGGATCAAGGACGAGGACGAGGACCATTTATGGGGGTGGACAGCGTTGCGAAGCCAGTCGGAGAAGTCTCATCTCCCTCTTTGAGACCCAGTTCCATGTCAGTGGGACCGAGATGGTTGGATTTTGCAGCGGTGAGCCATGTTTTCTCCCCAACTTTTTTTTTTTTGCTCTTCTCAGTTCTTTTCCTTTTTTTTTTCTTCATGATGTGGTAAGTGCTATGTGTGTGATGCGGAAGAGCAAGAGGATCCATCATTGTAGCTGAATACATGACTCTTATTGTAAGGGGAGGCCTGAGCATTGAAGGTGTTGTCGGATGTATTGTTGCTATATGTAGAAGTAGCAGTGCTCGTAAACATGTACTCCTCAGCTGTACAGCCGTGCATTGTTAGGGAAGGAAAACAAGAAAATTCGGGATAGAGAATAGAATTAAAAGCCCTCAGAGGCAGTGAGAGAGTCGCCGTCTTATTTGTCACGGTCCCTCTCTTCCCCTTTCAGAATACTTGCATTGCTGTTGTCGTCTTGCTTGATACGGAACAGCAGCCTCTTCCGTGCGGATCCCCTTTCCTTTTTCGTGGCGGTTGCAGATGAAGGATATCCGAGATACAGACATACATATCCTCATATAAATCGAAACTCGGGCAGAATGACACGACTTGTATCTTCTCTCTACCGGATGCGTTTGATAACTGGTAGCAGGAGCAAGGTGGATGTGTCTCCTTCGCCCTTTGTATGATACGCATGAGTAAACTCGACGGACTACCTGTCTCTCTCAGCAGCATGCAATACGATACGTGTAATCTGTACAGATTACACATATTCGTGGACCCAGGGTAGCCAACGGCAAACAGCTCATCAATGTGATGCGAGTACACGGATACTAAGCCGTGGCAGTACATACCGACGTATTGTCAGTTATCGGTACAGTGGCACGAGACAGTGTCGAGTTTTCCAACACGCACAAGTACCCCGTATGTTGTATTAATGCCCGGTATCACCCTGGTGACATGTCCTTGCAGTCGAAGTCGTGCATTGGGCCGTAGACGGTGTATGCACCTACTCCCTATGCACCACTCGGTCCATTGACGACGGGTCATGTCATCGGTGAGTCGGTGAGTCTCGAGTTCTATCATGACTTGAGCATGAAACCGTAGGTGTACACCCGAGGTATTGCGTGTAATACGTTCGGTATCATCACTACTCACTCGTGCGTACTGCTGCTTCGTAGCCATTCATCCCATTGCCGGCTGGCCCCATCGAATCAAGGGGCGACTCAAGATATACATAGATGCAATACTCCCTACTCCCTACAGATGACAGATTATTGCTCGTAGACCAATTCCATGCTTTCTCCTTCCTCTCTGCTCGATCCACCGACCGCGGACCACCACGCCCTAGGGGCTCACCTGCCCGCTCTCCCGGAGAGACAGCAAGGATCAGGGTTCCAGGACCACGGTACTGCCCCTTGTTTCCTTTCCTTTCCGTCCTTTCCATCCTTTCCATCCTTTCCATCCCTCCTTTCTTACAAGTAAGTCATGGCACATCGACATACCCGTACAGAGAAGGTACTCACTCGTAGACACGCACTCCCTCTTCTACCGCTGTTATTACACCATAATAACCCAAGTCATATATGTAGATACATACGTGCATACCCAGATCCACTTGCCGGAACTCCCTGCTCGCTGCCCATGGCCAAACGTGTCGATGCCCTACGAGTCGTGATGTTAACTATGCACACGTAATATGTGCAGCCGTCGCCGACACCGCCCGTCGAGTTTCGGAATTTTTATTTTATTTTAATATTTATATTCTTATATGTATACAATTTTATTTTTGAAGATGCGGTGGGACCCGGGGATGTTGACAACCAACTTCAGCCCAAGAGGCCCATCCCATCCCATCCCCCGTCAGGCAACACCGTCGCCGCGGTACCGGGGGGCTGGTAGGGGGACAGCTGATACTCGTACATCTGCCTATCACGGCGTACCCAAGTATGGATCCCTTCCTATCCGTCATCGGTCCGCTATTACCACATCCTCTCCCTTACGCGCCCTGAAGTCGAAGGGCAGGAAGAGGGCCCAGGGGGGAGGGGGGTCCGACGCTCCACATTAAGGGCACGTCGTGACTCTCATCGCTGCACTTCATCACCCAACGGGAGAGGAGAAGCAGAGATGAAAAGAGAAGATGTATAAAAACGTTGATATTGTATCAAGGATAGCACGAGATGCTGAGCTTGCTATGTACAAGCAACGTATAGATTACATGTAGATGGATAGATACCAAGTGTGTCCGAAATTCTCATCATTGTGTGATTACTAACCTAGACAGCCCCGACAGAAGAACACCCATGACTAAACGGCCCCTCATGTGAATGCCTCAATTCTTCAACCCACCACCAGACAACCCAGTCAGTGAGAGGAGGACGCAGACAAGGAAGCAAGGAGAGAGAGCACTCCTCATCACAACAACATGCACTTCCAGCCCATCGAGAGGACAGACGAAGAGGGTCATCAGCCTCCGACCGTAGCCGGCATGGAGCCTGCCATTGCCAATGACAGCCTAGACGACGTATTTGGTGATGCGGGTCCTGATGACGAGAACTCCACCGACAACCTCTCCCACCCGTCGGACATGCGACGGCTCGAGACGGACCACGCCACAGCTGGATACCGCGAGGGCATCGCCGTGGGCAAGCAGGAGACCTTGCAGGAGGGCTTCGACGAGGGATACAGCATGGGTGCAGCCATCGGTCTCCAAGCAGGCCAGATCCTCGGTATACTCGAGGGGATATCGGAGGCTTGCAGCAGCAAGATGCCGCAACGGCAGGGGCCAGAGCTGGACCGGGAAGCATCGCTCGGTGCCGAAAAGCTTCTCGCCGAGGCACGTAACGAGCTGAGCGTCGAGCGCCTCTTCAGCAGCTCTTACTGGAGGGCGACGGGCGAGCCGAGCTACGACGTCGCCGGCAACTTGCTCCGGCACAGGGACGGGGCACTTGCCCACCCGCTCGTCCGAAAATGGACTGCCGTCATGGAGGAGCAGCTCCGGCTGTGGTCGATTGATCGCTCTGTCCTGAGCCAGGAGGACGGCGGCGGCAGCAGCAGGCCCGACGACCCATCCACGACGTCGTCGCAGGACGAGCAGCTCGAACACGGAGCCCAGCCCCCGACACTTGATCCTCTGGACTGGTGAGAGGTCCAGGTAGCAGGCGTCTGGTTCATCCTACCGACGGGATGTCGCTGGGTGCTCGATATATAAAAAAACATAGAGACAAACACACACCGAAACAAACAAGAGACGACCGGGAAGATGCAGCTAAACCGTCCACCTGCCCGCCCGCCCTCTACGAGTTCGAGAACGACAGGATTGCCGTCGCTGTTGTCGTTCATCTCACCAGCTTGTTCGGCCGAGTCAGGTAAGAATCGAGAACAGACATGCATATGCGATGGGTGTTTGGTCCTGGCCAGGCCGAGTCAAGTCACTCTGATCCATCTGCTACTCCTCGCTTGGTCAGGGATTTCGCCGATTCAGATGGAAGTTCGTCTCCGTCCCGTCCAAGCTCGCCGAGCGGGAGAGTGGCAGGCAAACCATATCGGGATGGTTGGACGAGGTCCCTGCGTATCCCTTGGGTAGACACTATTCGGGCCGTAGGCGTGGCGCTGGCGTGGCTTGCTTCCACTGCCCTGCATATTGTCTTCCACAGCAGGATTTGCCTCTCAGACAGCTTCATGAGCCGAGGCGATCGGGATGAATTACCGCCTGTTGTTTCAGCTGGATGCACCGAGAAAAACTATTCCAAGGTACATCGTTCTCCCGCATTTGCTCACACGACGGCAACGATGCAAGCAGCGGGAAAAGATGCAACAATATCAAGACCGACAGCAAACATCAGGAGAGAGAAAAAGAAAAAAAAACCCCGTCCCTTTCTGGGAAGAAAACTCGGTCGATCTCTCTCGATCGAAGCCGGCTGAACAAGAAAGGACAAGGGGAGATTCATGAGTGGGGGTCATGACAAACAATGGAAGAAAAAAAAACAAATATATGTGACATGCATTTGGCTCATTAGACAACGATCACCACAGCCGCCGTTGTGACTCTCTCCCACAAGGCCACGGAAACAAAGGAGCGGACCTTATTACAATGGAGACTGTCATCTCTCTCACTGTCGCTCCTAATTTGGAAACTATAGAGGACTGCCAGAGACCCGCATAGATCTGCATGCACGACAAGGCCTCCCCGCATGTGCGACAGGTCTCTGGTGAATATGCGAGGGGTGAGCGAGGGGACGACGATGGCCTCTGTACAAGCGCGGGAGTTTCGCCCCATCAGAAGCATACATCATACTCGTTAATGAAGCTGTATCGGATTGCCCTCCCTGGTTGTCTCTCGTCGTCTTCGTCCTGCCACGGTTCAAATTAAGCTGTCTTGTGATGGAGGCGCTCATGCAGGAACCGAAGCGCCATCTCGCCAGGAGAGAGAGAGAGAGAGAGAGAGAGAGAGAGAGAGCGAGGGGGGGCTGAGGAGATGGATGACTGCTGTTGGCAAGAAGAATCATGAGTATAAGAATCCCGGGATCGGATGCTTCGTTCCATCCATTCTTCTTTCTCACCAGCAGCAGTCTCTTCTCTCCATAACTCGCCTCGGCAGCATTCCACTCTTTTTTTCTGCACCAACTCTCTGTTCATAGCTCTGCTACCATCCAACTTGAAAGCCACTCGCTCGTTCTTGATACAGATTGATAATATTCCCAAGAAACAAACGAGAAAAGAACCCCTCACACCACCACCAAAAAAAAACGACAAGATGAAGACTTTCACCACCAGCGCCGTCATGGTCTCCATCATGGCCGCTACAGGCGAGGCCATCCTCAATCTCAACGTCAACCTCCCCCTCGGCCTCGACGTCGACCTCGACATCCTGGGCAAGAAGCCGACCAGCGAGCCGTGCGAGGTCTGCAAGGACGTCTGGCACCCCCCTCACGACGTCGTCATCGACGACTGTGACGACACCGGCAGCGGCGACTGGCACTGGGTCCACCCATGCGTCGAACCCCCCTCCGCCACCTACCAGTGGACCACCAGCACCATCACTGCCACGGCCGTGAGCACCATCGTCTCCTGCGCCCCAGACGTCATCGACTGCCCCGGCCGCGGCGGCTACGAGACCGTCACCATCCCCGCTACCACTACCATCTGCCCGGTCTCCGTCGGTCCCACCGCGCCCGCTCCGGCCCCGGCCCCTCCCACTGTGTCTTCTTCTGCCTCCTCCAGCGTCGTCGTCGTCCCCTCCAAGGCTCCCGTCCCTCCTGCTGTGCCCGCCGCCCCCGCCGCCCCCAAGGAGACCATCCCCAGCACGAAGGTCGTCACCCTGTCTAAGCCCTCTGCCCCCGCTGTCCCCGAGCACCACTCGACTGCTCCGGCCCCCGCCCCCCCGAAGGAGACCGAGGTTGTTCCCTCTGCTGCCCCCGCTCCCCCCGCTGATGACACTCCCGTACCTGCGGTCCCCGAGAACACCGACGTCCCCGTGGCCCCCGAGGCCCCTGTCTCGCCCGAGGTGCCCGTGGCCCCGGAGGCTCCCGTGTCTCCCGAGGCTCCCGTCGTGCCGTCGCCCGCTCCCGTTGTCGACGTCCCTGTTTCCCCCGTCGCCCCGTCGTCGGCCCTCGTCGTCGACACCCCGGCCCTCCCTGTCTACACCCCTTCCGTCCCCGGCGCCCCCGCTATCCCCGGCGTCCCCGCTAACCCCGGCATCCCCTCGGTCCACACCCCCTACGTGGCCCCCGGAACCTGGGCCACTGTTGCCACGCCCTACAACACCCCGGCCACTCCCGTGGTCCCCGGTGTGCCCGCCGTCCCGACCGGCAACAGCCCCGTCACCCCGGCCCCCGTCCCCGCCCCGACGTACGGCAACAACGCCACCAACCCCATCAGCACCCCTCCTATCGTGTCCACCACTCCTCCCCCTACTGCCGGCGCTGCCCAGGCGGTCCAGAATCTCGGTCTAGCCGTGGTTGCCGGTGTGGTTGCCGTCGCTCTCTTCTAGAGGGTTTGCCCATGACCTCCCTCGGAACACTAGAACAAAGCGGTTTTCATGAATCGGGACACCTCATGTGTCGTTAATGCTGTTGTTATTGTCATGGCCGGGAACTTCTGGATACGAGGACAACGTCTTTCTCTTTTTTTTTTTCGCTTGGAATTTCCAATATATACGAGGCAGATGACCCGCTCTTGAGGTTTTGTGTTCCTCTCTCTCCTTCTTCTTCTTCATTTCTTGGATATTTATTGCATCATTATTTCATGACAGTCTGTACAGATAAATGGAGGACTGTATAGGTGACCTATGCAGTAATAAATTGTTTGTCTATATGTTTCTCTGGACTCGTCCGTCCTTGTTCTCCAATGGTGTGATGTTCAACATGAATCGGCAATGTCCGATGCTCCTGTATGTACTCCATAGACATTTTCGCGTATTACAATCGTATTGCTCGATATCGGCGTCAAGCCCCCACCCATTGTAAGTATTGAATAACCCGTGCGCCATGTCATTAATTCATAATTGTCCTGTATATGCATGCAGAGCGGACAGCTCTGTTTTTGTTGATTTCTCTTTTTTTCTTTCTTCCTTTCTTCCTTTTTATCTTGAAAAAAAAGGTGTCATCATCCCAGTTTAATCAAGCCTCCCCTCAGTCCTCCTCCTGGTCCTCCTCTTCCTGGGCAGCATAATCATGCAGCTGCTTCGTTACCGTGTCAGCGTGATCCGCGGTCCACCCGGCTGCGAGATGGGTGGCAGCATCCCAGTCGCGGTCCTGTGCGTCGTAGACGGCGAGCTTGACGACGTTGCCGTCGTTGTCCATGAGCAGACGACCGCTCCTCCCGTCGGCAAACGTGAGGCGGACGTGCCTGGCCTCGACGTCGGCGATGCCCACGTCGACCACCTCGTTGGGGCGGCCTGGCCTCTCGCGTCGCAGGCCGAGCAGGTCCCTCCGCAGATCGGCCGTGACGCCCATGCGGTTATGATAGCGGGCAATCTCTCGTCGTAGGGCCCTGACTAGGGCGTCCAGGTCCTGAGGTCGCGCGCGATGACCGTCTCGGTGGTCGTGATCGTCATGGCTGTTGTTCTTGTTGTTGTTGTCGTCGTCGTCGTCGTTGGCACCGGAGCTCCTCCTGCTGCTGCTGTTCCTGGGACCCGGGCCGGGCAGGTGGCGCGCCGCCAGGCCGGCGAGGGGTATGGCCGGCGGGAAGGTATGTCGGTGGACGCGGAGTCGAGCGGACCCGACGTGCAGGTAGGCGCGGTTGAGCATCAGGTAGTACGGCTTCAGAAACTGGCCGCGCGACATGGCCTCGAAGCGCAGGGCCAGAACGTGCCCGCCGTCGAGGGCGCTGGGGTCGGGGTCGACGACCTTGAAAGCCGTGACGGGGGAGCAGATCCGGTAGAAGCATTGCTGGAGGTGGGCGCGCTGACGCTGCGCTGGGCCTTTCCCGTCGGCCGCCGCGGGGGGTCTGGAGGAGAGCGGTCGTCTTGGCTGCTGGCGTTGGCGTCGCGACTCGGCCGACCTGATCAGCTGTTGGCCCGCTTCTGATGAGGCGATTGTCGATGCTTCGACTTGGAGCTGGCGTTTTGCAAAGGCGACTTTGAAGCGGGATGTTAATGGTGGTGGTTGGAGGAGGGTGGGAAAGAGAAGGGGGGGGGGGGGGGGGGGGGGGTAAAGATTTGTCTAGGGTAATCTCTGATGTCACCGTCTGTACTCGCACGGAGGAGTACATGGTTGTGTGCAAGTGGTACTTGTAGGGAGGGAGGGGGGGGGGGGCCTTGGACCCGTCCGCTAGGTTACTAAAAAAAATAAGAGAGAAAGCGATGGAGATGGGATGCCTGGACGGGCAAACAGGAGTCATATGTTACAGATCAAACATTGAATTTTAAATATGATGTTCACTCGGAGCGGTTTACTGTGGATAAGATACGAGGACCTTCTTTATCTGGAGAGAAGAAAAGAAGAAGGGGGAAAAAAAGAGAAGAAAGCCAATACAGCAATAATAATGATGATGATAATTCCTGTATTATATTAGTACGAGTGGTGATGATCCATCATAGTGGCCACGGTTGCTTCCGCCACCTCCAAAAGTGCCAAGGCTCCCTCTTCTATTGCCCGCCCTGCACGCCCGAAGCTCCGACGACGTTGAAAAGCCAGGTTGTCGCTCTGTCCAAGACGGCCTTCCCACCTTGAAAGATAGTCCCCGTTCTTCGACCCTGCAGAAGCTGGAGACGACAAGGCACTTGGTCCAAGGGACCCTCATCTGCACTCTGTTCCGGTTGCCCACATTTTCCTTCTTTCTTATTCTTTCGAAATCAACCATCACTCCTTCTCCCCACCCCCTGTTATCATTATATATATGTATACATATTGTATTATATATATACATACATATATCGCAGCTCTTCTTCTCTGTGCTCATTGCTAGTCGACGACCCTCGGAAGCCCTTTTCTGTGCTTTACAAGCGCCCGACACTCCCTTCTTCCATCACGACCGACCGACCGACCGACCGACGCGATACGCCTCTCCCTTCTTCTTGTTCGCCGTTGCTCTCTACATCTCCATCTCTCTCTCTCTGAGCATAGCATATTCAATCTTTCCCAAGTTCCTGCAGCAAGATAGTCGTCAAGCTCTTGCTCCACTCTCGCCCTCTGCCCACGCGCGGCACACGCCCGCCCGCCAACATACACACGCACGCAGGCACTTCAAGGCCCATAGCACTCCTTCTCATGGGTGCCAGAAGTAGACGTAGACAGTCGCCCAAGTCTACTACCCGAGCGCCCCCCAAGGCAGCCGACGGAAACATGAGCAGCGGCCTCGAGATGCGCCGCAAGGGCGGCAGCCATCCGGACGCCAGCAACGTCACCAGCAACTACATGTCGCGCGAGTCCTTCACGCTCGACGACGAGCCGCCCAAGAAGGGCGGCGGCGGCGGCGACGCGGGAGCGAGCGACGTCGGCTTCTTCGACCTCCCGCGCCAGGACAAGCGCAGCTTCCTGCTGCTCGTGATGCTATACTTCCTCCAGGGCATCCCGATGGGTCTGGCCATGGGGTCGGTGCCGTTCCTGCTCAAGAACCACCTGTCGTACGGCGAGATCGGCACCTTCAGCCTCGCGTCGTACCCTTACTCGCTCAAGCTTCTCTGGAGCCCGTTCGTCGACGCCGTGTGGAGCCCCAGGATGGGCAGGCGCAAGACGTGGATCGTGCCCATCCAGTTCATGTCCGGCTTCGGCATGCTCTTCCTCGGCTCGCGCGTCGAGCAGCTGATGGCCACGACGGGCAAGCCGGGCGGGATGACGGTCTGGAACTTTATGCTCTGGTGGTTCTTCCTCGTCCTCATGTGCGCCACGCAGGACATCGCCGTCGACGGGTGGGCCCTGACGCTGCTCACGCCCGGAAACGTGTCGTACGCCTCGACGGCCCAGACGGTCGGCCTGACGGCCGGCCACTTCATGTCGTACACCGTCTTCCTGGCCCTCAGCACCCCCGACTTCGCCAACAAGTGGTTCCGCGCCGTGCCGCGCGACGACGGCCTCGTCTCCCTGGGCGGCTACCTCACCTTCTGGGGCTGGGCCTACATCGCCGTCACCGTCGGCCTCGGCTTCCTCAAGCGCGAGGACAAGTCGCGCAACGAGGACGGCGTCTGGGACGTCTACCGCACCATGTGGGGCGTGCTCAAGCTGTCCAACGTCCAGGCCATCATCCTCGTCCACCTCGTCGCCAAGATCGGCTTCCAGGCCAACGACGGCGTCACCAACCTCAAGCTGCTCGACAAGGGCCTCGGCAAGGACAACATGGCCCTCACCGTCCTCATCGACTTCCCCTTCGAGATCGCCGTCGGCTACTACGCCGGCATGTGGTCGCAAAAGTACAGCCCCATGCGCCTCTGGTCCTGGGGCTTCGTCGCCCGCCTCGTCGCCGCCATCGTCGCCCAGCTCACCGTCGCCATGTTCCCCGCCACTGGCGTCACGCCGGGATACCTCGTCGTCGTCATCCTGTCCCACGTCTTCTCCACCTTTACCAACACCGTCATGTTTGTCGCCATCTCTGCCTTCCACGCCAGAGTGTCGGATCCCGCCATCGGGGGGACATATATGACTCTGCTCGCAACGTATGCTTCGACTCTTATTACCTCTCCCGCCCCATCCCACGTGTTCTTAACCACCTCGACCATTGTTGATGCTGATACGTGTGTGCTGACCTGACTTGGAACCTAGCGTCTCCAACCTCGGCGGGACATTCCCCCGCTTCTTCGTCCTCAAGATGGTCGACTCCTTCACGGCAGCAACATGTCGCCCCGGCGGCGGAGACGCAACCAGTCTCCTAGATGGTAAGCCCCTCATCACCGAGCCCTTCTCGTGCTCCTTGCAAGGCGAGAAGGAGAGGTGCGAGCAGGGCGGCGGTTTCTGCCAAACCGACCGCGACGGGTACTACACTGTCAACGTGCTGTGCGTGCTGTTTGGCGCTGCGACGTTCATATGGTACATCAGGCCCAAGGTCATGCACCTGCAGGGTTTGCCGCTCAGAGCGTGGAGACTATCCGGCCCGTCCAAGTGAGGGGCCTCGGAGGGTTCAAAAAGACAGAAGAAAAAAAAGAAAAAAAGAAAAAAAGCTACTGGCTTTCCCCCCCTCGTCCCCCCCCCCCCTTTCTTTCGGGTCATTATTTCTAGGAGTGAGGCTTTCTTCAATTCCTTGTGTAATATGAACAGAGTGGTAGCATCAAGTCTAGACGAATGTGTATATTATGAATGGAGTAAACTCGAGTTGTCACACCTTGAATCCTTATTCTTTCCTCGAATTGCGAATTACGGTACTGTGCTATTCTCGATTCTCGAGTATGTCACTTCTTTCCCTTTTCCTAATTGTACACCAAGATATTTTGATACATGACATTATGGCATTCCCCCCCCCTTTTCCCCCGGGCCCTGCGCCGCCGATGGTAGGGGGAAGGGGGGAGAGAGGCTCGTCGTTTGGTTTTGAGGACCAGATGGTATGGAAGATGGAGTACGAGACCGGGGCTCACGTCTCTCCTCAGCCCTCTTCATCATCCACCTCCTCCATGGTGACGGTACGCGACCCCTGGCCCGCCGTCGGCTCGCCGCGTCCCCCGGCCTTGAGATATCCCTCTCTTTCCAGCCTGTCGGCCTCCTCGGGCTCCATGAGCCCGCCCTTACCCTGACCCTTCATCATCTTCTGCTGCACGACGGAGGGTACGAAGGCGGCCACGGCCTCCTTCTGCAGATCTCTCCGCACCGGCTCAGCAGAGTACACCGTCTTTGTCTCCGCGGCGGCCGTGGTCGGCTCCTTGTCCTTCTTCTCTCCCTCGCCATCACCGCCACCACCATCTGGCTTGTTGGCCGCCGCCGCCGCCGCCGCCGCCGCCTCTCTCCTAGCCCTCCTCTTGGCGTACCACTGATCCATGACCTCCTTCGGTATGGGTGGCGGCGTGTCGCGCGGCATGGGGATGGCGCGCACCTCCTCGGGGATATCTCGGTCGTCGTCGTCGTCGCTGGAGAAGGCATGCTGCCCGTCTCTGCGCCTCTTGCCCAGCACGCGCCCGCCGTCACGACGGGGACCGTGCGAGGAGGAAGGGGAGGAAGGGCCGGGGGCCTTGTCACCCAGTGCCTCGCGGGCCTTCTTGACGGCCTTGAGCTCCTTCTCCAACCCGTCGAGGATCTGCTCCTCGTTCTTGCTGAGGGCGCCGCCGTTGGTGCTGATGGCCTTCAGGTCGTCAATCTGCTTCTGCAGACGGTCGGGGTTCTTGCGTGCTAGCCTCTCGTCGCGGCGGCCTCGGGCTTCGGCTCTGCCTGGATTGCACGGACGTCAGTTCTTTTGCTCGTTCACCGAAATCTTCCCTGGGTTGTCGACGGGAGGACGCACCCTTTTTTAACGCCTTGGCCTTGTCGGCCTTGCGCTGGGCTTGGACAGGGTTGAAATTTTTCTCCTTGGCCATCGTGTCGTCTCTGATGTTTTTTTTCTTTTTCCTCTCTAATAGTCAGATGCGGCCGGTTAGGGATAGCCGGTCGTTCGCGTCTTCACGGTGGTGTTTTGATGCCATCATGGTTCCACATCATGGTTCAGGCGGGAAAAGCTATGTCATAATTCCCGATTCCGTGTCGATGACTAATATCCTACCCGGCACTTCGAGATCGCCTTGTATACCCCGTACATCGATGCTACGATACGTGCTCATCAACCAATCGCGATTGACGTATAAGAGATATATCAATACCTCTCTTAATGCTACGGTATGATAGGAACTGTTCCAAGTACAAGTGCCCCATCATTTCTCGTCTTGCACATTGCCTATCTTGCAAAGTCCCCCTAAACTACGGCCAATCATATGAGACCTGGGGGGGAGGGGAGGAAGGAAAGCGAACAGACATCAGATAAACCCTCCTCCTATCTCTTTACGAGATACTGCCACAAGGGAGCAGAGAAAAAGAGAGATCAAAATATCGCCTGGTAATCTCAATCGGTAAACTTCTGCCCCGCGCACATCTCCTTATCACCTGCTAAACAGCGCGACAACTTCCTCTTTCGTCCAAGACAAGTAAACCAGGACCCCCAGAGTTTTCGTCTACTCCATTCTGTACACTGGCAGATAGATGTACGGACAGCTACGAGTGCCTAGTAATATTAGTGCCAGTCACTAGCGGATATTGCGTATCACTACTAGGTAAATGGTGTGAGCGGAAGCTGTTCTTGCGTACTGTCCCAAGATAAAAGAGTGTTCTACCTGATACGTTGCACCATAAGTCGATAGATTTCCGTCATTCGATGCTTGGCGATGAAATAGAAGGTTAGAGAATCAAATAAACTAAGATGCAGCCCTTCCCTCTTCTCATCTGTTCCTCCTTCCTTGATGGCCCTTTTTTTCCCTTCCGGCCGGCGGCCATATTAGACAGTATAATCTGCTCCCCCATCCCCCCCCCCTTGTTGCCTTGATCTACTTACTCTACATCATGACGTGCTTTCTCTCTCTCTAACTTCATGCGGTAAAGGAAAAGGAAAAAAAAAAGAAAAAAAAAAGTTCACCGACCTTATCAACGCAATCCCCGTCCTGTCCTTTGCCGGCAAGCTATCTTGATGAAATGCCCACATCTCACCTCGCCCCCACGGACCAAAGGGGTAAGAAGGAAAAAAAAAGGAAACATGGTTTCTGCCAAACTCTCCCTTGTTTCTTATCAGGAGGGTCTGTATGCAATGCAAGTGACGTTATTGGAGACTGGCACAGGGATGATATGCAAAGGGGGAGAGAAGAGTTTTCATCTTTCCATTCATCTCTCTCACTTCCGGGAAGAGGAGCGGGGAGGGGGAGACACACCGCAATGCGTTTCTCTCGGATGGGTATTTAGACCTCTGTGGCTGCCGTCTGCTCTTCCCCTTCTTCTTTGCATGGTTATGTGGACTTGACTTGACGCCGGAAACCCTCCCTTATACAGGTACTTGGATGGACTGCTCAGACCTATCGTGTCTTGACCCTCCCTTTTAGGCTGACGGCACGCTGGGTCGACAACCTGGATAAGAGAGGCACGTCATCATACTACGAGTTCGAACCATTTAGCGATACGCTTCCAGTACTTGACCCGATAATGAATACGATATCCGACACGACGAGTCCCCTGTCCTGGACATACGAAAGCTTGAGTATGCCGTATATCAGACGAGGAAGCTGTTATATCGATCCAAATCTTCCGTCGACCGAGCTCCGAGCTCCTACCACTTACACCGAGTCGAGTCGAGGATATCACGGGTTTATAGTTCGGGAAGAGGAGGTGCATGCCCCCCCTCCGGATGGGGTATATGCCGGCAGTTCCTGTGGATATACTATGCCGCTGAGATAAACCGAGTCGACCGAATACCGAACTGTTCCGCGGAGAACGAACAGCACATCTCCTGAGCGAACCGCGACAACGACCGACATACAGAGACGTCGAAGAGCACGTGGAAGGAAACCAGGTCCCCGGGCTGTCTCATCCGGAGGCTAACTTCCTCCGTTGCCACTTTACCTGTCTCACCCCAGCCCCTCTGTGCACCTTCGTACCTTGGGCTGACGCAGACTGGCAGAAGCTGCCGCTCTGCAGGAGTTGTGAACCGTGCCATCCAGGCAGAGGATCCTCCATGCCTGGATGCTACTAAAAGAACGGTCATACTGACTTTCCCTTGAACGGTAAGACGATCATGTGATGCTCTCTTGGCACGAAGACGCGAAAAGTCGTGATCTCCGTTCTCTCCCTTCACAATCCCTCCTGGCACTTCTCTGCCCTCAGCTGTACAATGTTTGGAGCTCCTCTTCTCTTTTGCACGTCCGCCGTGGGCAATATGTTTCTCGGGTCCCAGCCCGCTGGCCATAGACCGAGGCTCTGTCTCTTGAGGAACAGTGGTTTTAGCAGGAGGGTGTCGGGGACTGTGCGTCGAGAGCAGCAATCGGTTGGGCGACTCGGAAATTGCCGCCAGTCGTGGCATCGACCGCCGTACCTCAGTCGCGCCCTTGATCCTTTCAACATTTCCCTCTCCAACTACGAAGGGAAAGTCTGAGACGGGTTTCCATGAGCCAGCTGCTACTATGTCTCGCTGCTGTCCTTCTGTAGGCTTGAGACGAACGCTCGACAATCAAGGTGCACGGGGAGGATTCAATGTCTTGAACCGGGCCGTCGGCGTCGAGACCAACGGGCCCTTTTGGCAAACAACCAGGCCTCTACCGGAAAACTAGTCGAGGATGGAACGGCATGTCGTCATCGCTGCGGACGTTCCCTGGATTGCCCCATTGCCCGATCTCGGCATATTGGGGGTCCGACATGAGGGTATTCAGAGCCCTGTACACATGATATCAAGCTGTCAGCAGAGTTGAAGGCGCGAGGTAGGAAAGAGAGGGGAGAGCTGTCAGCTTGGAATACGCGATGCCCCGGATACTGTCGAAAACATGGGCTTCTTCCGCGACGACAGACCCAAGGCACTCACGCCACCGACGAGGAAAGCGGATCGGGTTGAGGATGGTCGCCTTGGCTTCGGCTAACTGCAGGGTCAGCTTCAAATCCGAGGGAAGGAATACGTCGATGGCATCTCGAGAGCCTCGCCGTGCAGTAAATCAGGTCACGGGACGTCGTAGCGGATGACGAATGATCTCCAGGGTGGTCTTTCCTGGGATGGCCCTCCCCTTACTTCTATGGTGCGAAGGTGGTGGGTGACGCGAAAACCGGAAGGAGCGATGTTTACTACTGCCAGAGCATCACGACCATTCTAATATCACACGCAAACACTGTTGAAATCCATTCTGGCATTGTGCCTATCATCCTGTCTGTAGTGCTCCATCGCTGACACAATTCGACAATGACGACCAACCTCATTAGTCCGTCCTCTCGAGCTGAAAGCCACATGCCGAGTTGATTGTCGAGTACTGACGCCACCATCGAAATAGCTCACATGTATCTTTTTTCTTTTTCTTTCGGCAACACGTGATTGGTTCTCTCCGTTCTTCGATGTAGTACGAGTACTTGTAAAAATGATGCTCATGACGCAAATGGCTCGTGGTGTCTTGGAATATATGACAAGGAACAGGTCGTATTCGATGTATATGGGACTCGGATTTGGACATGGGAATCACAGGCTGTGAGATGTGTAACATCTCAATATTGTGGAGTCTAGCATACAGATACAGGGAGGTGTCAAGGTATCATCTGCTGTGACAGCAAGGCCTTCCTCCTGTCGGTCGAAGTCGAAGTACTCGTCGTGAGAGGAGAGCATATTGAAAGTTCAGAGTCACATCATGAGAGGCAGGGTAATTTCCATGCTGCCGTATTAATATTGTCAATGCTTCATACACTACTAGTAATAGCGGCTCTATGACGGTGGCATTCACATGCTAGGCTGCAACACACGACGTTGCTGTGGGGCGCTGGATTATTTTTGACACGCTCTCTCTGCCTGCTACTCTTAGCATCGACCGAACGGCCACCACTACGAGGGAGAGGGAGGGGGGAGGGGGGGGGCAAGGGGGATACGGATAGCATTGACAAAAAAAGTCACTTGTCGGAATGCTTGTTCCTGTTCTTTCTCTTCCTCCCTCTCTCTCTCTCTCTCTCTCTCTCTGATTCGCAACCACGACTTCGAGGTACATCATCAGGCACATTGCCCGTCCGCGCTTGGACCCGAACCTGACAAAGTCTTGGCCTCATCATCGGTACGGATACGTACATGGCCGCCCACCGTACCGTTGTCGAACGCCAAGAACAGAGCTCTTTAGATCCGTCTCTGTCAGCCCCCCCCTCCTCCTCACCCTTGTCTAGCGCCGTCCCGCTTCGACTGGGATCCCGGGAACGTGATGGAGCCTGAAAGGAAGGGTGGTGGCCTGGTCACCCACCTCGGACAGGGCAATGAGGGGTGTCCTATTGGCTTCGGACAGGATTCTTGGCTCCATGCCTGCGCCCGTTGGAAAGGCCCTAAAGTAGCGACAAGAAATTATACCCACGCATTTCTGGCATTCTACTCCGTGGACCGTGGGCCGTACGGTATTATTCCGTATACAAGTACGGATACTCTACGTACATGTAGTATTGCTGCTCCTTCAAATGTTAGTATTAACTCCGTACAGCGAAGAGTAGGAATAGTATTGACGTGTTGTACTCCGCCGTTGCTTTACGAGTATATCTTGTTATTTGCATCACCATGGCCCCTCCCCC
>NW_023336190.1:949854-956640 GCF_012550715.1 Geosmithia morbida
CCCCTCTCTCCCTCCCCTCTCTCGCCCCCCCCACTTACCTCGGTGCTGACCGACGTACGACGAATGCTCTGAGACTCTCCGAGACTCTCTCTGGACCTCCCCCTGTTCAGTATTTTAGCACGCATCTCGTGGCTCCATTAGCCACGCGATGAGCCGCCGAGGTACCGCAGTCTTCTCCTCTTTCTAAAAAGACTCTGGGATTGCCTAACCCTCGATGGCATGTCGCCTCGTATGGAGTCGATACTCTCGTCCGGGCAACCCCCAACAAGAGAGGCATTTCTGCATCGATACCTGTACTCGTAGACCGTAGTGACTTGTAAGCATCCATTCTTCCCCTCCACCGTGAAACTCCGCGTCTCCGTATGTCCCGTCTTTGAATACCGACCGGTCCCCTGTGTCATAGAAAGGTTGTACGTAGCTTAGGTAAGCTCAACCATGAGATCAACCGAAGAATAAGAACTTGAAACCGAATATTAATACACAACCCACCCTTAAGTGATTTAGTTGACTGCGTCTTTAAGCATTATTAGCCGTTTTAATACTACATCTACAGCTACTTTATTTACTCTGATTTATGGCCTGCTTTAATTTAGCCTCGTGGTCTCGCTAGTGTGAACCTTCGCATACCGTTCAGAATGAACAAGAATAACTCTACCTCGTGCAGAGTAGAGTACTTTGACCGATAATTTCGGGAAAAGTATAACATCTCCCCCTGCCTGGTGGTATTCTGGGTTGCATAAAGGCCGTCCCATCCAGGAACAGGTGAGAGGCTCAAGGGAGAGAGAAGAAAAAGGAACAGACAACCTGCAACTTTTTTTTTAGTAGCAGAGCAAGAGAGAAGAAGTCCTGACAGTGTCTCCACGTTCAGAAGTGTAGCCCTTCTTTTTGGGTACACGCACGCACACACACACACACACACACACACACACACACACACACACCACGGGAGTTGGCTAACCCCGGCAGGTTCTGTAGTGTCATGCATGGCGCACAGGCGCGTGTCATTACGAGGCTCGAAATGGGAATCTAGATCTTTCTTAGAATGAAATCTTTTTTTCGCCTCTTCCTGTCTGGTCTTCCTTTTCGCTGCCTCGTTGTACTACTCTGCTGCTACGCTCGTCGGCCGTTGCACTGACATCGCAGAAGGGAGCCATGATACCTTGTTTTAGTCAAAAACGTAAGAATTGTCGGTAGTGATTACTCGTACGCTCCTATTCCGTCGGACTGGAGGGGGAGGGATGTATTTCCTTGTATCCGTAGCGGGCGCAAAGGAAGAGCAGAGTAAAGCTTCTGGTGTTTCTTCCATTTGTGGAATACAACAGCTGCTACCGTACTGGTAATACTCGTACTACGTAGTATTATAACAACCATCTGGCTCGTCCGGTCCCTTGGGCGAACATCGTACGAGTACAGAGTATTACTAATACTCATTGAGTAGGGAGTGTGATGGACGTTGTTGGCTCTGGCTGGTTTCGCCTGACTCGTAAACGGCCGCCATTCTCCCCGCCAGCCACTCTTTTTCTTCTCCATGGCCTTTTATTGTTTTTTTCCGTCTCCCCGCGGTATCCGCAAACAGCTGAGACTTGCATGTTTTTGTCTTGGTTTATAACCAGCACCCCCCCCCCCCCCCCCCCCCCCCCCCCCCCCAATCTCGTCTCATCCATTATGTGGAGGCTCAAGACCACTCCTAAAATGGAACCCGGGCACGAGAGCAAACGCGGCTCAACAAGTACGAGTGTGCTGCTAGTAATGGAACCCCGTACCCAGCTATAGTGCCAAGGTACGAACGATACTGCTGTAATGGAAATATGCGGAGAGCATAGTTCGTTCGTAACAATGCTCGTTACTCGTCGTTAACAGTACTTCATAGTGCTCGGAGATATGCCCATTTATTTTCCATCGGCACTGCCCTGTCTGCTGTCTATATCTCGTAAAAAGGCAAGATTACGGAGCATTATGTCGGAGCGCTGTAAATACGGGAATATCGCATATGACGATGGCGATATGATATTGTATGCGAACATGGTATATGTAGTAATCGACACACACACACGGATACTCTGTAACTTGTAAGTGTACAGAACGAACAGGAGCACATAGGTGGAGTGGAGCGGAGGGAGAGAAGGGAAGGGGGAGGGTAAAAGGCCCACGTTAATTCCGTCTGCGACCAACAATGAGGAGCTCTGGAACCTGCTGGTGTAACCCGGTTGTTGGTAACGCGCAGAGCAAGGAGTACGAAGCATTAATATCGAAGATGGAGTACTCGTACGGCAGTAGAGGTATGTAGCACGACAGTGTGGGTTTTGCGAGCTGTAATAATATCAGAGTACGGTAGGTTACAAGACCTTTGTAGTTAATATATGGCCAATATGGACGGCCACACTTAGTCGGACCGTCCACGTTGGGAAGATTGAGTGACATGTCATCAAGTCGTGTGTGGGGGTCAGAGTACGAAGACGTACGTGCTGCTACACTGTCATATGTATTACGACGACGTATGCGTGTGCGTGTGCGTTTTACAGAGACAGAGATAGAGACAGAGACAGAGCGATGAAGAGAGACAGAGAGAGAGTGCGTGTATGTGTGTGTGTGTGTTGTGTGTGTGTGATCTTTTTCCTCTTCTCACCTTTCTCATATCTGTATCAGACCATCGGTTTAGCCGTCATGAAGCTAATTGCACGACATATCAGTGGAATGATGATGGATGACCCCTACTGGGGTTGACTGGAGAGAGAGAATCGATAGTACAAGCTGGTCAATATAGTACATGATAGGTTGATTATCAGCTTAACCCCTCCTACTCGACTACGGCGCATCGGACTCTTGATGAGATTCGTTGGGGGCCGTTGAGTCAAATATATTAAGAAAGACGTGTAAGCAAAGGGTATGAAGTCTGGTATAGTGCATGTAAATTGCCGTGCATTCTTACCCGATGCCGCAGCCCGCTTTAGGACCGGAGGGTCTGTTACGGGAGGACCCGATGGCATTTTATTGATTCATCACCTATCTACAGATTACTATCTCTGCTATTATCAATATCTATAAGCAGTAAACCTCTCTTTCTCTTGAGGAGAGGAGGAAATGCTTTTTTTTTTTCTTTTTTTTCAAAAAAAAAAAAACTGAAAAAAAGACTAAGACAGATTTAATAAAGAGAGAGAGAGAGAGAAAGAGGGTCGAGACGAAACAGACATGGCTCGGGGCAGCAGAAGAGGTTTCCCCTTGGCCTGCAGCATGCCATGCCATGCAAGATGGACGACGGATACTGCCCACATGCGGTTCACGGATAATATTGAATATTTTGGGTCGTGAGCGAGTGGGGGGAGGGGGAGGGGGAGGGGTAATACATTGTAGTATTACTAGACGGCAGTAGAGATGTGTGTAGTAGTGGTAATAGCAGTAGTAATAGCAGTAGTAGTAAAAGAGATGGAATTCACCCAATTGCTAGGACATCTAGTTAGGACTTGCTATTCATTGTTTCATTTGAGTGTGTTGAACATCACTACATCTCATAGAGACTTGGAGTATTACCGATACCTGTACATATTAGTAGCACAGCTACAAGAGATGAGATGTGTAACCCCGCTGATCCCCTTGGCCATTTGCACATGTCCGATTCGACCCTTGCTTATTCCGCCCAAATACCTACTCGCACACACACACACACATCCAGTGGACATGGTGAGACGTCACGGCGGTGGTGGCTGCCTGCGTACATGACGCTTGCTCACACACGCACACATCCATCATTATGAACCTACATGGAGTACGTATGCGCATGTAGCAGATGTAGTTTCCGTGCCTTTTCCCACTGCACCGCCCTCCAGGGTCATCATACATACACACACACACACACACACGCACACGCACACGCACACACAGATATGAAATCCCCCGACAAGCAGTACAAGTCCCATCCGAGATCGGACAACCACTTGAGTGACACAATGAGTATGCTAGAGGTTGGTTCTTGGCTCTTACCTTCGCCTATTACTTATTACTACTACTACTACTACTACTACTACTACTACTACTACTACTACTACTACTACTACTACTACTACTACTACCACTACTACATACTTACCACTACCACCACCACCACTACTGCTACACACTTACCCACTACTGACTCCGAGGCTACTGACTCCCAAGGTAAACGGAGCAATACCCTCTTACCGAGCGTTGGCGGGCCTCTGTTGCCCGAAGAGTCGAGATGGAGAGGGAGCAAGGGGACATGGGTGGGTCGAACGGTAACTCCCAGCCATGCGATTAGCGATTATTACTCGTACTTCTTTTTATTTTATCCTATTTCATATAATATATCATACTCCGTACATTCTTTTTTAATTGCATGCAACCGCGACTCGGGAATATTCAGGTACTTGGCGCTGCACAATGAAGGTAGGAACCTGCAACTTTGCGACGGAGCGCGTCAAGCTGTCGGGGTGAGTGAGTGAATGAGGGTTCGAGATTCGAGAGTTGCGGTCTTTTTATTCGCCTTGTCTTTACTAAGTGACTGTAGTCATCAATACCACTCTGGTCTCCTCGTGCGCGTCTGTCGGTATAACTTGGATTGGCAGCCGACGTGCATGTGCACTCCATAATGGTAGTTTCTTGGCCTTGTCTTTCTTTTTTTCCCTCTTCCCTCCTCTCGGATGCCGGTGATTCAAGGTACGAGTACGGATACATGTGGCCGGCTTCATTCGGGGGGAAGTATTCATGGTGACAGTAACATTTGACATCACAAATGTATCATGCAGCAGAGCAGGTGGCGGAGGGTGGCGGCGGCCTGCTACGAGTACATCTAATAATACTCCCCCATCTTTCTTACTCCAGAGCCAAGTACTACTATTGCTGCTACTCGCCGCTTACGCAGTTTCTTAGGGCATTTATGGACGATCTGGTAGGCCAGTTGTGGGGAGCGGATACTCCGACACCCAGGCTACACAGTACCGTATTCACGTTTCCCCTCCCATGGAGAGTGAGAGACAGAGAGAGAGAGAGGGAGAGAGAAACTCGAAGCGACAAAGGAGGGGAGGACAGAGGGGAACAGAGTCCGGAGGTGGGGGGCGGGAGGGGGAGGGGAAGAGAGAGAGAGGCAAAGGCATTGAAGCTTACGCAGGCAGGCGGCAGTAGCATCGGTCTTTTGATGGGTTCTAGGGTCGAAGCACCTTGCCCGGAGTAATACGAATTCGGGATTCGTAGAAGGATCAATCGAATGGCAATTGCTACTAGACTCTACTAGTGACTGAGTAGCAGGCAACTTCTACGAGTCGTACCGACGGGATACCCAACCAGTTGACATGCATCCATCAGTGGAGCCTCGTCTCTTTCTCTCTCTGTGCTTTCTCCACCTTCTCGTTAATTCTTCCTTTTCCTTCCTCGGTCGCATGGTATGTTGCTCATTCTGCTGCTACAACTAATACTAGGCACGAATCTACATAGGCACGGCAATACTACTACCACTGCATTATCGTAAGTATCAATACATGTAACAGCAGTTCATATGTTGTTGCTGGTCTATGTATGAGCAGGTACGGGCCACGGCAAAAAAAAAACAACAACCTCCAAGCGGGGCCGTATGAAGAAAAGGAAAATAACTAGATAAATGAATAAATATCACAGAGTAATACCGTAAAACCAAGGAAAAGCCCGTACACAACTTATTGCAAGGTACGAATACCCATACTATTACTAGCTACTAATAGTACGAGAGGACCCCCCCACCAAAAAGAAAAGACAGGCCACAAGCATGGAACATAACATGGAAAGCACACATCTCTCCACTCTCTGGCAGCGACCAACATGGCTCACATGGCACCTGATTCGTCTATTCAGCGCAGGGGAGGGAAACGCCGACGATGCTAGGCTCTAGCACAGCTAAGGGTCCCCCCCCCCCTCCTCTCGGGCCTCCACACCCCTGTGGTTCGTATGGGACGACGACCTCTGTTTGGCCTGACCCCCGAACTCATCTTCGTCATGGTGGCGATAGCGTCAGATATGACAGGGTATGGGATATCCCAGGAATTGGTGTACTCGTATGGAGTAGGTGGAGTAAATGTTAATAGCAAGGCTTGCACCAAGTATTCTTGCACTTAGTATTTTTACCTGTACAAGAGACAGAAGAGACAGAGAGGAGAGGCAGACAGGCAGAAGAGAGGAAGCTGGTAATACTAGTCGGGTCTTTGGCAACATTGACGGAGAAGACGGTGCGTTGTGAGGAAAAAAAAAACCCTCTTCATGAAAGATGACCAAAATCCCAAAATCGTAGTACTCGACGACGGTTATCGTAAGTAGTAATCTGTGATAATAGCAATTGTTCATCAAACTGCGACTGACGACTTGGTCATCCGTGCATGCGTGGCGCGCCACCCTACTTCGGTGCTGGAGTTGCTGGGGAGCGCTGGGGAGTTGAAGGTCCAGTGTAGCGTGCTGGAAATGATCAATACAACGGATTAGATACCTACGAGTATTGCTAGGTTATTACGCTGTACTAGTATAGATCCGGTATTATTTGTGCATGTACGAGGAGGAACTAATAACACTAATAACTAGCACATATAGCAGATACTTTGATGGTAGTAGCTACCTGTACGAGTACGTCCATAGTACGAAACCAGGCATTATGGGGCCAAGGCTTGGGATAATGGCTCCACTACGGCACCCGCAGTCTACGGGTATTAGGTGTGGGCAGTAGGCAGTAGGTTGTAGGTAGGCCAGCCTGTAAGAGTATGGGCTATTAGCAGGCTCCAGGTCCCCCCTCCCCTCCTCCCCCCCCCCCCCCCC
>NW_023336190.1:956650-959371 GCF_012550715.1 Geosmithia morbida
CCCCCCCCCCCCCCCTCCCCAGCGTCAGCACCACCAGAATGTCCATGGATACTACTCAGACCCGCAAACATGCACTGGAAAACTGCCTGGGTTCTGGGTCCTTTTCTCAATGTGGTCCCCTCCTCCCCCGGCTACGGCCGAGAAAGCTGTCTCTGCCTCTGCCTCTGCCTCTGCCTCTGCCTTTCTGACCCTTCGCCCCATTTCTCCAGTGAGCATCCGTCGCAGTTAAACAAGAGTCCCGCATTTTGCCCTCCAGGTCTGTCGCAGTTCCCCGAAGTTGCCTGTTGGTTGACTCTGACCTCCTCTCCTCTTCCTGCTGCTGCTACTATTACTAGCGACGTACTCGTACCCTCCTCCACCCGTATCCAACCGAACGTGGGGGGAAGAGGCAGACGAGTAATTTGTTTCTCTATTCATTCCTCCCTCTTACTCGTATTACTCTTTTTTTGGCCGCCGCTTTCGCAAACATCACCACCACCCACCTGATTTTCTTCTTCCCTTCACACCAAACCTCTATTATTCTTTCTTCTCCTCCAAAGATTATACCTTTATTTCTCATACACGCTCTCCCTCTGCCCGACCAAACGAATTACTACCTACGCACACAAAATTGCTGACGCTGGGGGGGGGAACGAGAAGACGCAACAAGAACCATTTGGGCCGCCTGCCGCGCTGCCACCGAGAAAACAGCAGCAGCAACAGGAACCAAAGAGAAGAGAAGAAGAGGAGCACAATGGAGGTGACTACATCGACCGATCACGACCTTGGCTTCCCGAGGGGTCACCCGAGTCCGTCCGACCAGCTTGTACTCGAGGACCGCGAGGGTTTCCTCGACAGCCTGCGCCATCTCCGCGACGACCACGATGACCAAGACGGACACGACATCCATCTGGGCGGCACTGCAATGACGGCCGCCCACCAGCCAGTCGATGCCTTCATGACCAACAACCACAACCACCACAACGACAACCACAACAACAGCAGCAGCAGCAGCAATAGCAACGACATCACAGCCAGCAAGCTGCTAGGGCCCGCACTGTTTCCCATGCTTCGGCATGCCAACGATGACGATGCCGACCACAGCGATGCCGGCCACCACGACCATGACGAATCCCTCGCGACTCAGGTCTGGAAGTTCTTTGTCCGCACAAAACAGCAGCTGCCACACCAGGGCCGCATGGAGAATCTGTCGTGGCGCATGATGGCAATGGGAATGCGCAAACAAAGGCAGCAGGTGCAGAAGAAGTATGTATTCTCTCACTCTCTCACACACTCTCTCTCTCTCTCACTCCCTCTCTCTCTTCCTACCCTTCTCTCTTACCTTATTCGCAATGCCTCTCCTCCACTTCTCTCTACTCTATACACCGCATTCACTACGTAGCAAAATATAAATGAAAAAAAAGTTGGGTTGACGGTGTGGGTGTGGGTGTGGGCTTGCCATGACATCTCGTCTTTGCTGACCATTTGAAAAACAGACCAGTCATTACTCGCTCGGCTATGCAGAATACGCCCAGCGGTATCGCTCAGCTGCGAAAATCATCGGAACATGCTGCCCAGAACAACAGCAGCTCAAAATCGGAGCCCATGAACATTGATGACTTCATCTTCTCCGAGAACGCTGCCACCCCCTCCGGCATCACCATGTCGCCGCCACCTCCCCCGACCGACAGCAACTCCTCCTCCACCACCACCACCACCACCACTACCACCACCACCAACGGCAAGCCCGCTTTCCAGAAGCCAGCACACGGTATTCCTATTAAGTCGCGCATGCAGCAGCAGAATGGCCAGAGTCAGCCTCAGAGCGACCACCAAATGTCAGATTCCCATCAATTTGTGCCTCAGTCTGTTCCCGAGCCGCCTCATCACTTCAACCATGAGTTCAACTATGTCAAGCGCCATCCGCGAAAGACCAGTATCGACGATAGGAGGGTATGTCTTCCTTTCTTTCTGTCCTTTTTTCTTTGTGAAGATCACCCCCCGTCAGTTTTCCTTTGACTTTCCCTCTACGTCCTATTATGACGTGGTACTGTTTCTCTTACCCGCCCTCACCACCTCTCCCACCACAACCACCACCCTCTCACCCTCATACACACACACGACCACTCTTTTTTGTCCGCCTCCACTCCCCACTTTATCCAGTCCCCACCATCGACATCCCTAGCCTGCAGACTGTCGCACCCTCTTCCTCTTCCTTGACCCTCCTACCTGCTCCTACTGAGCTGCTGGATGGCCAGACCTCCTGGGAGGGAGGGAGGGAGGGGGACCCTTCATCATGCCCTGCACTGCATACCTGGCCTGCAACCTACCTGCGGCTGTTCGTCGCTGTTGTTCTATGACCTATTGCTGGTGCTAGGTTGCTGCTGTACTGCTGCTGGGCCTTGTTCCCTCTCTCCCGCCGCCCCTCCTCCTTCCCTAAAATCATGCGCCACGGGAACCCGCCACGGGAACCCCCCACGTCAGCCATGTGTCTCTCTTCTTTTTGTCCACCTCCCTCAGAGATCCACTCCCCAATCCCACTCTCAACCAATCATATGCCCTGCAATCCAGCCCCGAACGAACACACTTGCTCTCCTCTTACCGCAGCATTACTGCCACTGCGCAGAAAGAGTGTGACCGAGAAAGAAAGAGAGAGTGTGGGAGAAAGAGGAGCCAACACCTCAAGCGTCTTGGCGAAGACGCTCGACCCCCCCCCCCCCCCCCCCCCCCCCCCCCCCCCCC
>NW_023336190.1:959411-991443 GCF_012550715.1 Geosmithia morbida
ATGCACTTCCACCACCTTACCACACTACCTGCTGGCCCATGTCTCTCTCTCTCTCTCTCTGTCTGTCTATCTATCTGCCTGCTGCTCTAGCGCCTATGCCCATTCTGGGGTCACTCTCTCACGGACTGGTCGACTTGACTGACCTCGGCCTTTAGACTCGGAAACGTCCTGCAAACTTCTCCCCCCATGTCATTGCCGTCAACTGCAACACACCAGGCGCACACGACCTGGAGCCAGATTCTGATCTCCGCGACTATTCTCTTGATGCCAACCCTCACGTCAACATGAACCACTCCCACAATCAGCAGGGCCCGCCCTTTCATCTCGACACCTTCATGGACAATGACCCCATCATGACCTCGGCTGGACCCTTCCAGCACAGCTTCTTCTCCCCCGGAACATCGCCCATGGTCCCCAACGCCCCCTTCTCCACCATATACAATGGCTCCTCTGTCCCCTCGTCCTCGATGAACACGGCCGACATCTACTCACCACCGGGATCCGCCTATCAGTCCACCGTCTCTACGCCGCACCCGGCTGCTGATAACGACGGCTTCTACTTTGGAGGCCACGATATCCAGCACAGCCGCTCCCAGAGCTTCCGGCAAGGTCACAACTCCAACCCCAGTGGTCAGATGAATCAGCAGTTCATGTACAGCAGCTCCCAGCCCGGTCATGTCAACGGTAGTGGAGCTGGTGGTAACAACAACAACAACAACCACAACCGTAATAGCAATAGCAACGGTGCGAGCAGTAACAGCAACAGCAACAGCAACAACAACAACAACAACAACAACAACAGCAGCAGCAGCAACAGCAGCAACAACAACAGCAGCAACTCCATGTTCTCTGCCCCTGGTAATCCCGACTCCATCTCAGCCTTTAGCGGCCCCTCCAGCTCATTTGGCCACATCGACCCGGCCCAGGTCTTCCAGCCCGACCACGCTCTCGGCTCCCCGAGCGTCTCTATGGGCCAGGATAACATGTTCTCCTTTGGTGCTGACTCGGATGACGAGGACAACAACGCCTTCTCCGACCGCAACATGAACATGAACGACTTCTCCAGCAGCATGGACGAGCCATCTCTGGGCTGGGACGCCTCGCTGCCTGGTCAGTTCAGCACGCAGGCTGCCCGCTTCCCCGGTGGACCGACCCGTAAACAGGTCGTCATCGGCGGCACCACGACCGAGTACCTCGACAATGGCGACTGGGAGAGCAACGGCCTCGGCCGCTCTCAGTCGTTCCGCGGAACCGGCGACAAGAGGCAGCAGAGGATCCCCCGCAACATCTCGACACCCTCGCAGCTGGCCAAGCACGGCGGCCTCGAGCACCTGGCCCAGTCGCTCCCGAACTCGCCCGGCGGCGATGGCCCGGGATCCATGTCTGGATTCTCGTCGGTCGTCCCGAGCCGCCCAGCCTCGCCGTCCATGTCGAAACAGGGCTCCAGCTCCAACCTGCAGGCGGCCGGTCAAGGCGACGGCAACGGCCCCACCACGTGCACCAACTGCTTTACCCAAACGACGCCTCTTTGGAGAAGGAACCCCGAGGGCCAGCCTCTCTGCAACGCTTGCGGCCTCTTCCTGAAGCTGCACGGTGTGGTTCGACCGCTCAGTCTGAAGACGGACGTCATCAAGAAGCGTAACCGCGGATCGGGTCCCAACGTGGCGGTGGGCAGCACGAGCACCAGGTCCAAGAAGGGTGGATCGGCCGCCGCCTCGCGCAAGAACTCGACCCTCTCCATCTCCAACACGGCCAAGGAGGCTGCCGCACCAGCCGCCGTCAGCAACTCGAAGATGACAGCCAACATGAGCACCTCTCCCACCTCTACCTCTCCTACCGTCACCACCAACATGCACAGCAACTCGACCAAGACGGTGAATGTACACGGTCAGCAGCAGCAGCAGCAGCAGGCTACCACGCCTCCGTCGACTACTCGGGCGGGTAGTGCTAACGAGGTCGAGAGTCCCGCTAGCGCCGGTGCTAACTCGGTTAATACGGCCGGGAGCACACCCAACAGCCACTTTGGCAGCACCACGTCGTCCAACGCGGCCATGGGCGGCAAGGGCGTGGTGCCCATCGCAGCCGCCCCACCCAAGACGGCCCCCGGACCGGGAGCCTCGATGGCGCGCAGCTCGACGGCGTCGTCGAAACGTCAGCGCAGGCATAGCAAGAGCGGTACCGAGGTGTCTCTGGGCATGGACCTCGACAGCCCGAGCAACTCGACCGGGTCCAACGAGGCGGCCGGGCGTCCGTCAACGGGAAGCAGCATGCACATCATGCCGGGCGGCATGATGCCCAATAGCTTCCACATGTCGCAGCAACGGCCGATGATGGGTTCCAACGTAGTGCAGATGAGTGGAGCAAGTCAGCAAAAGCCCATGATGGGGAGCCCCGCGTCGTCTTCCGGTCCCCAGGAGTGGGAGTGGTTGACTATGAGTCTGTGATAGGGGGGAGTTTCTTTTGAATTTTTCATGTCTGGATCCCCCGGGACTGATGATTTGTTTGATACCCCTGATTCATTTTTTTTTATGTTTTTTTCTTGACAAACTTATCAGGCGTTTTTTCTTCTCCCCCCCCCTCCCCCCCAACACCCACCACAACAGACATACACACATACATAACACTTGCCACGTTTTGGATACGAGTTTTTTTTATGATCCGAGTGCAGTCACTGGCATCCTACTTGTCCCTTGCCTATAGTACGGATTGACCTGAACCCTTGTGGCACGTTATCTTGATGAATTTCCTCTTTTTCTTCTTCTTTTTTTTCGATATACTCTTGTTCTTTCAGCAACGAGTGATTTTTTTCTCTCTACCGTTTATACACCATATTTCTTTGTATCATTTTCTGGCAGGATTTTTTCGGAGCTTGAGGGTTTACCTGCTTTATATTGGCGAGGGAATCAATCTATCGTTTAAACTTTCTTTTCCACCCCCCCCCTTTGCTCCTGCTTTTGTTTTGGGGAGGGATATCTGTTCTGTTCATCTTGCAAAGGTTCATGTCGATGTTTGTTTTTCCGACTCGAATGGTGATGCTGGGGGTGGGGGCTTGGTTACGGATGAATGATATCATTGGGGAGCGTAGAAGGAGTATCGGGTTTTCTTCTTGTATGAGCCTTTTTTTCAATCTATTTTCAACTCGAGACTTTTTTTTCTCTCTCTTCATGCTCAAAAATTCATGAGTGATTTGGTATTTTTTTTTGTTGCCTCTGGTGGTTCCTACTGGGTGTTGGCTTGGCTACGCTTGCAGTGGCAAATGACAGTGGCAGGCAGTGCGGCAAACAGCAACGGCAATTGCATCGATCATGAAAAGAAGTTTTATTCCAGTCCAATCCGACTCCGACATCATTTTTTTTGTATGATCTCCCATCCCATCCTGCATCCTCTTGACGAAATTAACGAAAAAAAGAAAAAAAAAAAAAAAAAACTCCATAAAGAACAAGAACTTGTATGCAAGATGTAGCCATCATGTCTTTGGACAATCGGAGCCCAAGAGGATGAAAAGCAAGGGGAAAAAAAGAGGGAGCAAGTGATGAAGAACGAAGTGAAGGAACCAAAAAGAAAGAGCAAGTACTACAAGACTAATAAGAAAAAAAGGGGGGGGGGCTAAGACTTAAGAAACCAAGGATGGTCATGGTCAATTAGAAGTTGAAGAGGAGAGAGAGAAAACTCTCAAGACAGAAAGAAGAAGGAAGAAAAAGAAGAGAAAAATCTAAACCAAGGAAGTCTCCCTCGCACGTCCACTTCTCTAGAGCATGGTGCCAAATGTAGTGGCATCCTCTTCTGCCTCCTCTGTCATGGTGGCGGGGATGCGCTTCCGCGGAGTGCCGCCTTCCTCGGTGGCCGGCTTGCGGTGTCGAAAGGTGAAGCCGACAAACAGGCTCTTGCTCATCTCCTCCTCGCGGTCAGCCATGGTCTCGAGGGCCTGCTGCTTGTCGTGCACCTCCTTGTACTTGGCCATGTCGGCCTCGTTGGAGAAGTCGTCAAAGTACCCGGCATCCGTCTCCGAGTCCAGCTCGGGGACAAATGGCGCCCGCGTCTGCCGCAGCGTCTTCCAGTCTACCTCGGCGAAGTAGGCGTGCGACTGGATGTCTTGGAAATTGGAGAACCGGCGGCTGCGAGAGTTGATGGCTCTGTAGGTGGGGGACACATGTCAGTGATGCTCTCCTTCGGAGGGAGGGAAGGGGGGGTTAGTAGGAGAGATCTCACGTCGTCAAGAAGTTCCACGTGCGGTTGCTCAAAAAGTAGCTCGGGTCCTCCCATACGGGCCTCTTGAGCACCTCCCGCCAGTGCTTGAGGTTCCGCCAAGTCTCTTCTGGAGTGGAACCGACAAAAGGAGGGAACCCGGTCAGCGCCTCAAAGAGCATGCATCCCAGGCTCCAGTAGTCGACAGTGTAGTCGTACTCCTCGCCCCGGAGAACCTCGGGCGCCATGTAGTCCGGCGAGCCGACGATCGACTTGGCGTAGTTGACGTCATTGTCGCGCATGTTACGGTAGCTCTCACGACGCTCGGCCACGGTGCGCTGCTCCATGGGCTTGCCAAAGGGCACCGACGTCTCAGACGCCTGCTCCAGCTTGACCCGCATCGACTCGATCCGCGACGGCGCCAGCATGCCCGCCGCCAGCCCAAAATCGGTCAGCTTGACGTGTCCCGACGAGTCCACCAGGAAGTTCTCCGGCTTGAGGTCTCGGTGGATGTACCCCAGCTCGTGCAACGCGTTGACGCAGCAGAACATCTCGGCAATGTAGAAGCGGGCGTGCCGATTCGAGAGGACACCCGTGTTGTTAAGCAGCGTCCGGAAGTCGCCGCCGGGGACATACTCCATGGCAAGATAGATGCTCTTGTCATCCTGGAACGAATACAGCAGTCGGACCAGCCACTCACTGTGCGCCGTCGTGAGAATATCCCTCTCCGTGAGCACGTGCCGCACCTCGTCCAGCTTGAATAGCAGCTTCTTGCTCATCACCTTGAGAGCGCACACCTCGCGCGTGTCCTTCTTCTGCGCCAGAAACACCTGGCCATAGCCGCCCTGGCCGACCTGCGTCAGGATCTGGAAATCGCCTTGCCTGAGACGCACGCGCCGCTTGCGCAGATTGGCCCGCTCGCGGCCGGCGTACTTGGTCCACATCTGGCTGAATGTCTGCTCGTCTGTCTCGGGCGGCGGCGGGTATTCCGACTTAAAGGCGGCTAGTCGGTTCTGTCGACTGCCGACGTATGTCAGGAGATCAAAGTAGTAGTCGAGAAAGTCTAGCGCGCGAAGACACGTTATCAGCAAATGTCGACCGATCCAGGGAGAGCGGGGTGGCACATACAAAGCTGGGTGACATTGGTCAGTCTACGAATGCTCGGCTTCTGCAGCAGTTCGCGCTCTTCCGCAGTGAGACCGCGCGAGGTGTTGAACCTCTTTGTCTGGACATGAGTCCTCTCCCTAGGCTCATAGTGCTGCTGACGCGACAGGGCGGCATGGCTGTGCTGGGCGGGCGCATCGCCAGGAGCCAGGCGAGGGACGGGGGGTGTGTTCTCCTGCCCCTGCTTCTTCACAGGGTTTCCAGACACGGGGTTTTTGTGTACGATGCTATCATCGACATTGGTGTTGGCCTCGTCGAGCGGCTGAGCCTTGGACTTGGTGGGGGATAGCGGCGGGGCGGTGACGACGCTCTGGGGCCGGGTCAGCTTGACGGGGGAGTTGGTGGCGCTGCTCGAAGAAGGATTTTTGCTGCTGCTGCTGCTGCCGTTGGCTTTGTTGCTGCTGCTGCTTCCGCTGCCAAGGTTCATGGCGTGGTCAAAGGCCGAGGGCAGGTCGTGAGCGCCAGGCGGGGCCGTCTTCTTGCTTGGGCTGCCCTGGGGCGTGTTGGAGGGCTCGATGAAGCTGTTATGCTTGCTGGGGGTGGAAGGGCGGGCGGAAATGTCCGAGGCCTTGCCGGCGCCCGGGAAGAAGTTGGACATGAAGGAAGCCATTGTGTGGAAGTGGTCGATCGGTCGGTCGGTGCGAGGCGGTCTGCTGTTGGCTCAGCTGGTCTACCGCCGTTAACAACCGACGGGGCCAGGGCAGGTGGTGTTGATGATGACGATGATGGCTTTATGATGATGTGTACAATAAGCAATCGTCACTCTCCGGAATAAGGACAAGAAACAAGTGAATAAAAAACACGGGGCGGACGAAAGTAGTGCCTAACAATGGGGTTGAATGCAAATGCTTTTTTTTTTCTCTGATGGGAGAAAGGACAACAGAAGGGCAGAGAGGGAGGGAGAGATGGTGAGACAGACGGGCGTACAAGTAACGAGTGACGAGTGACGAGGTGGATCACAAACCCAAAGTCTGGTGGAGGGGAAACTTTGGGAAGGGGGATTGGGAGGGGAGGGGGGGCAACAATAACAGTGCACGAGCAACTGGTGGGCAGCTGCTGGTCATCGACTCTGGCAACAACAACTGGCGGCGGGCGGCGTCAGTGGCGGGGCATGCACTAACGACGCCTGAAAATAACAAAAGTCAACAAACGCCCCGCGTTGGGGCAGCAACAAACAGGCTGCGCAGCGTATCGGTTCTTCCGTTAAAACGTCAGCTGAAATGGGCTGGACACCCCTGGAACTTGGGGTGGTACTTGGAAGTAGGTTGATGCATGCAATAACGGTAGAGTAGTATTACTAGCCTGCCTCGATGATTCGATCCAAAGCCTCGCTGCGTAGCAGGATTCAGTGCTGGTGCATTCCAAGCTCTACAGGGGATAGGCCACCGCTCTCCTCTCCGAGACATTGGGCCACGGAAACATCACCACGGGAACCCGTCACGGGGGTCTGTGTCCCTGGTATTGGTATGCGATGGGCTATATCAAGTCGAGAGCACACTTCGACATGTCTGTCTTCTCTTCGTGGCCGTCGGTCGTCCATATGAGGTGTTATCTACTCCGTGCCGCTGCAAGGGAGGGGTCTCGACCAGCCAGCTGCGGACATGTGTGGCGTCATCTCTTCATCGGTCTATGACCAAATCAACCCACCCGGTCAATCAACTCATGTTGACCACCATCCGGACTGGCACAGAACACGAAAGTGACCGTACCGGGTGTGTGCTCCCTCTTTGTTTTCCGGGGGTCCCCAAATCCACTTTCTGCCCATGCTCCCCCCGCCTCAGCTGCGTGGAGTCAACATTGCGCCTCAAAACCGGACAGGAATCAATGGATGTTGAAGCAACTAAGACGCAAGCAAGGATAAAGACGACCAAAGAGGAAAAATAGTGCAAAGCCGTCCGCTCGTGTAGCCGTTTGCGTTCAAAGATACCAGTTGCGTCAAAGTTTATTGGGCTGTCGGGATCTAATCTTATCAATCACATGCACCAGTGACCCATGTTTTTGGCTTTTCCAGCGCCTGCCACCGCTGCCTGCTAGATGACGCCACTAATTCGAAGCCTTTTATGAACTGACCTCTCCCTTCGCCTCCTCCTCCTCTCTCTCCCATCCTTTCCCCGCACTCAACCGCATATCGCGACCACGGACGAAGCACCCTACTTTCTCGCAGTATCAACCACTCTATACCTCGTCGACGTACACGCAAGGACATCATCTCTCTACAGCAGCAATGAAGCTCCTCAATCTCGTGGCGGGGCTGACGGGTACCGCCTCGGCCGCCGCCGTTCTGGATCCGACGCCGGCCAAGATCCCCTCGCGCTACGAGTCAGCCGTCCAGGGTCGCCGCATCCTTGCCCTGAGCAAGCTGGCCGACCTGGCGACCGTGTTTCCCGACCCCGGTGACAGCGACGCCGACACGGCCGAGAACAGACCCGAGGGCCTGGGTGGCGTCCCCGTCAGCCTGATGGACTACGTCGCCGACTGCGAGGACCAGGGCAACCCCACCCTGCTAGCCATCAAGATCGCCACGAGCTTCAAGAATGTCGAGGCCGGGTCCAACATGACCATCTCGGTGCGCTGGATTCCTCCCTACCCGCCCGCCAAGCGCATCGGTCTCCTGTCCCGCATCTCCTCCCTCCTGTCTTTCTCGGGTGAGCAGCGAGAGGGGTCGGAGGAGCTGGCCCTGGGCCCGGACCCCATCCCTTACTCGGCCGCCAACCTCCCTCGATTCTCCCTCTTTGGATACCTCGAGCCCATCGAACCCGATGCCGTCACGTCCCTCAAGCTGGCCAAGTGCTTCACCGACAAGCACCACGAGGCCAAGTGGTGGCTCCCCGGCAACGCCATCCACGAGAGCTCGTGGGCCAGGCTCGTCGTCACCAACGTCTACTGGGTTGGTGGGTTCGGCAACCGCGCCTACATCGGCTGGATCCCCGCCGAAGAGTGGTCCAGCGTCACGGAGCAGGAATGGCAACAGATCAGGCTGCCTGGAGAGCGCAAGGGATGGAGTGAGTGGGCTGTCGAGTCGACCGTCGTCGAGCTGTGAGGTGCTGGCTCCCCCTAGCATCTCTCTACATGATAACCCTCCCTCATGGATATCCGCAATACAAGGTAGAAAGATGGAGCAATCTCAGGTCGATTCGGAGGGTTGACGGGTCTCGTGTTGCTGAAACCTGCATGCGAACCTTTCAATATCTTGCATTTTACATCTCACGTATAGTATTATCAATTCGAGCACATCATTCAAGACCATTCTGATCGTGTCCAGTATCAACTCTAAGGTGACGTGCCACGAAGCCAATGTCGACATCCTTTTTTTTCCCTCCCAAAAAAAAAGAAGGAAAAAAAAAAGTTCAACCTCTTGGCATCGGATCATGACGGGCTTCGGTGTTCCGAGGCCATGTGCCACTATTGTATGCATATGCAAGCTAATACTCACTCCCCACTGCCACAGACAATGAGGTGAGCTCACCTTTTTTCTCTTCCCCTTCTCGACGAGAAGGTGGTGTGATTACCACACACACCAACGCTACCCAACCTATCATTCTTCGTTTCTTTTTTCCCTCTATATTCAAGCTTCCTCGTGCAAGTGGTGTCGTATCACCGGACAGACGATGACAATGGCAGGTGCATCTACTCGAAGCTGGTGGTGGTACTGACCAAGGAGGGAGGGGGGACACGGACAGCACCACCTCGTGATAGGGTCAATCGGTGGGGGGGACGGCGGCGACATGACGCAGTTGGTGAAATATGTACTATTACCTGGCGGCGGGTTCGAAAAGACGCCAAGTTGAAACTTGGGCAGGAAGAGGAAGGGGTTAGAAGGGATTGGATCCAGATTGAGGGTTTTGTATTTTAGCCGTGGGATTCATTGGAATCAGTGGCTTCTTCCGCTGAGGGGAAACCTCGCTCAGCCAGCTATCGTTTTTTTTTCGGGGGGGTGGAGGGAATGTGTCTGTCACTGTGGCGAGATATCAGTCGTAGTATTATTACTGATTATTGCATGTAAGTCACTCTCAGAACACCCCCCCCCCCCCCCTTTTCGGACACCTCCACCACACATTTACCACTTCGAGTCACAACCTCTCTACCGCGTTTTCTCGTGTAAAGAGCGTCCTCTCTCTATATAAAAATCATGTCACGATAATCTACAATGCCTAAGTATCTAGAAGAAGACGTCCTTGCCGCTATTAAAGGCGTAAAAGCCGGCGTGTCAATGCGTTGAGCCGCAAAACGCCGAAAGTGTCGTGGTAGATTGGATCATGGCTTAGGTAAGCGGGACTCGACCATAAAACCGTCGAGTCCGGTACGACGACGAGGAGACGGAACAAGAACCTTGACACCGCTGAACACCTGATCTGCTATCTGAATGTGTGAGCCAGAGGTGTTTGTGGTGTTTGCTCCCACAGATATATCGTGCTATCCAACTACATCCAAATCCCTTCTCACTGTCCACAATCACCGCCGTTCCTCTTACACGGTCTTGCTCATCACGTCGATCCTGACGTCTGTACCGTCGTCAACAGAACAGCGGAAAAGGATGACGGTCAGACACACTTACGTTGGAGCATGATGGATAGTATCCTACCAGCCAGCTTCCTATATGAGTATAGAATGCATAGAGACGAAGCGTGAGACTGCGAATAGAATGGGGTCAACGACGTAATCCTACTAGCTATTCGCGGCTGCAACAGCGCAGGCGTTACAGAGCACGGCGTATCAGGAAATGACTGCGCATGTGCCCGAGGCGGACCGAGCGGGTGTCTCTCAGGCTCTTCCGATGTGCCTCCTCCTTTTGGCCTGCCTCCCTTATCATGATGGCTGCTACTTGCTCTGTTCCGGGGCAGATTCCCACCGCTCTCCACGACGGGCAGCTGGCATTCGTAACTTATCCCTGCCGCAACGGTCCGATTCGGTGGGAAGGGAGAGGAAGAGATGGATGAACAGAGTCCAGGGTTGTGTCTGGTGGGTGATTCGTCCTCCCCAAGAGAGCACGAGTAAGTCTCGCAAGGTATCCATCGCAGCAACCTGATCGATGCTTCCGACTCCTCCTCGGTTGCCATTTCTTTACCATTGGCACTTTGCAATATAGAAACGACGAGGATTCGTACAGATAACAATCATGGGATGCCCCGTCGATGGCAGCCCCGCCAACACAGATGATAGCATGCAATCGTACCGTGGGTGCCATCACTACAAGTAATCGTGCATACATCATGTACGGAGTAAACTCCTCGTACTCCGTAATCGCGCACTCGCCTCGCGTATGTGATCCGTCGGGCAGAGCCCGCAGCCGCCGCTTATCCATGGACTGGCGACGGGCCGTGATTGGCTAGGGAGGCATGTTTGCTCGTATGGAAGCCTGCACGGGGGTAGACTCCGAGGCGTTACAGCGTATTAACAGCGCGTGGGTCGCTGGCGTGGTCAGCCCCTAGGTACGCGGTCCATGGGTCTCGTCGATACCTACCTCGACTCATCAGCCGCTGTACAGATTAGGTGATGGAGCATTGAGCATAGGGCCCCGACCCCTAGCTACCGACCGGCTACAGCGCTCCAGCTCCCTCATCCCTCCAGGAATCAGCCGTCGGCGTCCTATCCCGTCCCTGGTGTGCCGCCCACCCCTCCTCGCCTGTACGGAGTATATATTATTATTATACATCATCATATATTGCTGTATATCATCATTATACCATGCACTAATACGGAGCAAAGGACCCTAGCGTCGTTTCCTCTGTGTGAGTGAGTGCGTGCCTGCCTGTCTCTCTCTGTGTATGCGTGTCTGACCAACTGTTTGCTGCCTTCCCCGTGGTGCCACTGGAATTTATGGATTTCATACTCCGTAATACCGGATGCTACCAGAAGGACTGTGCACCAGCAGACTGTACCAGCAGACTGTACCAGCAGACTGTACCGGCAGACTGCAATACTCGTACCAGCAGAGTACGTATAGCCTCAATATGGGCCCGTACGCCTCAACACCCGACCATCTCCACGACGTCGTCGTTCGTCTCCATCAACTGCCCTCCCCGCCATCCTCTTCTTTTTTCTGTCCGTTTGGTTTAACGCCCTGTATACTCTGTGCATATCCCTTGTCCCTCCCATATACCCGACCATAGGCCTCACAGCCATAGCCGATCCCCCCCCCCTCCCTCTCTCTACCGTTTCGACGTGCTTTTTTTCTTTTCGCCACCTCCACCACCTCCATAGCGCCCGTCGTCGGCTGGTTGATCCGCTTCTTACCTGTCGTCGCCAGACCAGCTCTGCGACCGTCATAGACTCGACCGCACACCCCCTTCGACACCCGACCTCAGCGGAATGGCGCATCACCTCCTCCACCCATAACATGACCTCCAGGACCCCCGTGGGTGTCCAGCCGCGACAACCCCAACAGCGGTCGCTGAGCAGCAGCAGTTCTACGTTGCCAGCAACAGCCGCCGCTCAGCAGCCCGTTCCTCCTCACCGTTCCGTATCGCATCATCACGCTCATCACCACCTTCCCTCACCATCGCCCGCTGCCGTCCGGCAACAACAACAGCAGCAGCAGCAGCAGCAGCATGCCGACGTCTCCGCTGACCTTACTACCGACGCCTCCCCGAGCCGATATGGGAGCAATACGCCTAGGAGGGGCGGCTCCCGTCTACGCCTCGAACTCTCGAGCGACCACGTCCTGACCGCCTCCGCGCCGCAGCTGTCGACCGAATCACCCCAGAGCCTGGTCTCCGCCCGCGCCCTTTCGACGGCCGACGGCATCGACGGCGATACCAACAGTCCCGTCTTCTCGAGGGCCTCGCACCACGACGGCACCGACTGCAACAACAGCAACAGCAACAGCAACAACAACTACAACAACAACAACAACAACAACAACAACAACAACAACAACAACAACAACAACTACTACTACTACAACAACAACTACAACAGCAACAACTACTACTACAACAACAATACCAATAATCCGCCCATGCCTATGCCTAGCCGGCGACGCATCGCTGCCCACCGATCCGGCCCTTCTGCAAGCCCAGCCGCCGCCGCCGCCTCTGCTGCTGCCCAACCGTCGGTCAAGAAGGACGGGCGGCCGAGACCTTACACGGTCGAGGTGCCGCCCGACGCGCCCCGGCTGGCCACGTCGACCCGCGCCAACCTCGTCGGCGCTGACCAGTTCGGCAAGGGATACTCGTCTGGCCATGCCGACTTCTTCCCCTGGACGGGTAAGCACCGCGAGGACGAGTGGTCCACTGAGTCCATCTCCAAGGGCGTGTGGGAAAAGTACAGCTCCACCGAGTCGTCGTCGGCCAGGCCCGCCATCCTGCCCACCCTCAAGCAGAAGACGGGGCTCAGCGCCCTGTCGAGCATCTTCACCGGCATCCTCAGCCAGCGCCGGCAGCGCGGCCAGATCACCGCCCAGTCCACCTTCAAGCCGCCTCCGCGCGTCACCCTGACGGACACCAAGAGGGAGGTCTGGCTAAAGGATCTCGCCAACCCGGCCACCTCGCTCCGGCGCCTCAGCCGCACCATCCCCCACGGAATCCGCGGCAGGACCCTCCTCGACCAGTGCCTCAATAAGAATGTGCCTACCGAGAGGGCCGTCTGGCTCGCCAAGTGCGTCGGCGCAAACGAGATCCGCGCATTCAAGCGCAAGGGCGCCAACGCCCCGACCGTCATGGGGAACGAGGCTAAATGGTCCAAGGACTGGACCATGTTTGTCGAGCAATTCGTCGACTCGGTCATTTCCGCCCCCAACGAACCTGGTTGGAAAGCCAAGGTTACCTATGCGTATGTCTCCTGTCTCGCCTCTCTCTTCCTTCTTCTTCTCCATGTGTCAAATACTACAGCAGCTTCTGACAACTTGCAGCATTCGCCTTGCTACGAGCTTGTATTCGGAACACCTCCTCGCCCGCGACCATTACCTCGATTGGATCATTTCGGGCCTAGAGAATAGTACACAGTCCAGACTCCCCATGTGGATGCTCATTGCACAGATATACTGGTCTGACTTGCTGCGGTCGCGCAAGTACGGGCTGCGCACCGTTTCGGCCCTTCTCGCTCATATGCACACGGTATGTGAAGAATCCTCCCGGCTATGTATGCACGTACATTCGTGTGGCTGTGGGACCGTAAAGCTGATCACCTCCTCTAGATCCAACACGATCCCGATCGCGATATTCTCTCAGGCCTGTATTCTCAGCTGGCGGTGATGCTGAACGGCCTTGTCAAGACTAACCCCGAAAGCTTTGTTCTGCCAAACACCTGGCCCAGATATCGTGATAGTCTCAAGGCCGCCCTGCCTGCCGATGATGAGGCTTCGCAACGGGCGTACAGCAGCATCAACTTGCGCAACATGCGGGTAGGCTCAGCCGAGACCTCGTATCCACCGGCCGGCCGCCAGAAGCTGGTCAAGCTGTTGGACTCCACCCTCCCCAACGCCATGGATATCGACCTAGCTGCCAAATGCTGGTCCGCAACCGACGATAAGACGCAGCTCATCAGGACACTTGTCGAATGGGCCACGTCCATGCATCGGTCCGGAGTTGCCAGAATCTACGTCACCACAGCCATACTCAAGTCGTTCCGAGCCTGGTGCCCTGGCGAGAGCTTTGATGCTACGACTCCCCTTCTCGGGATCCTCGACGACATCTCACCCCACGATCAGAGGCGCAAGGGCCTCGTGTACCACCTCGTCTCCGAGCTCATACGCTACCGCCTCTTCTCCGTTCCCCGCTACCTGCAGTGGCTCATCTCGCGGGGCGGCCTGCACGATGCGTCCGACATCGACCCTGAACACAGCCCTTGCTCCACCCGCCTCCTTGTCGAGCTCCCCGCCGACTCCTTCCCGGCAAGCCTCAAGGCCGACCGCGCGAATCTGCTCCGTCGTGCCGGCGACTACTCGACCGCTAGCGAAGAGGAGGACATTGCCATCGCGGTCAGGTGCACACAGCACACGCTGGGGCTGCCGTTGCCGGTCGACGATCCCATGTCTCAAAGGAAACCTATGCCCCTCAAGAAGCTCCTCGCTCGGATACGCAACAGCAGCAAGGCCCTCAAGTGCGCCGTCAGCTCTCAGATCCGGACCATCATGACGCAGCAGGACCAGAATGGTAATAGTGGCAATAACAGTGGCGTTGGGAGCAACAGCCCTGCCTTCCTCAGCATCTTCGTCTCAGCCCGCGCCATCCTGGAGACGACCGAGGACTTCGTAGCACTGGCCGACGTCGTCCAGTCCTGTCTCAAGTCGTCGGATGCGGAGGTTCTGGCCGCGTGCGCCGACACGGTCAACGTCAACCTCGCCGTCTTTGTCGCCCTGGGCTCAGCAGCCGATTGCTTCAACGTGCTCGTGGAGCAGCTCAGGGCCCTCGGACAGCAGGGGGGGGGGACGCCCCATACGATGCTAGTGGCTGTCGCCCTCCTGGCTCAGCGGATTCCCGGGTACGACGAGGTCGCCGGCCAGCTACGGCAGGAGCTTCTGCAGAGCGACCGCAGTAACGCCCTCGACGCGTGCTCCCCGGTCTCGGACAGCATGGCCCTCCAGGTGCAGTCCGGTGAAGGTGAGCTGTCCGAGGAAATCGACAAGCTGCTGGCCAGCGGGACGAGGATCGACCATCCTACCATGAACAGGCTGTTCCGTGCCATCCTGCCTCGACTCGAGTCCGGCTGGACAAAGGGCGACGATAGCCGGCGGGTGTTTGCCTCGCTACTCACAAAGATGCGCGTCTTCGACACCCACCATTTTGACAAGCTCATGTCCGACTGGGTCAGCCACGTGCGGTCCATGGCCTCGCGGCCCCCCCTCGCTCAGCTGTTCCCCATGCTGGTCATCATGGGCTGCCTGACAGTGCCTGCACTGCTCCACACGGCCAACGCCTCGCCACCCATGGCAGATAAGCCGTCGGCGGCCGATCCCGACGCCACGAATGGCGGGTGCGCGACGTACCTCCAGGAGCTTCTGGAGCTGCTCCTCCTGCAGCTCCCCAAGACGACGGGGCTGAGCCGCGAGGAGACGTACCGCTTCCGCATCCACCAGGATGCAGCTAGGTCGGACAGAGCGCCAGCGTTCCTGGGATTGATGCGCAACGCCATCGCCGAGTACTCGACACTGCGTGACCAGCGGGCGGACATCAGGCTAGCCCTGGACGACCCGTCGCTGCGCGACCACGTGCTGGATGCGCTGAGGCTGCTCGTCGTCCTGGATCCGCCGGCCGCGAGCGAGGCCCTGTGCATCAGGGACCTGCCGGCCGGCGCAACGGAGATAGTCTCGAGCGTGACGACGCAACTGCTGCTCCCCGACGGCCCCGCGGATGCCCACATATCCTTCGACCGCATCCTCGGGCTGGCAACGGAGCTGACGCTCCCGTTCTGCCAGATCAAGCTAGAGTTTGACCTGTCAGTGACGGAGTGGACCAGCAATCAGGGTGCCGCGGGCGAGAGCAGCCCAGCACCTTCGCGCTTCGACCTCTTCTCCAACGCCGTGGACCGGGCCATCGAGGCCAACAACATCACCTGGACGAGCATGCTGCCGTGCCTCAGCGGCGAGATCTCCCAGCACCTCCGCAACATAGCGCACGCACGTTTCCTCAGCCTGGTCCCGTCGCTCCGCCTTCCCGACCGGCTCCAGGACACCACGTCGAGAGACCAGATCCACCTGGGAGAGAACCTCGTGGGAGTAGTGGAGGCCATGTCCGCGGGCCACCAGCCGAATCCCACGCCCACGCCCACGCGGTCCATGACGTCCCAGCCCCCTGGTGAACTGGTAGACAAGCTTAACGACCTGTGCGAGATCGTCTCCGCCAACAACCGGCAGCAAGCAGACGACTCTGTCCGCGCCGCCGTGCTGGACCACTGGCTCCCCGCTCTCCTCCGTCTGATCACCAGCCACGTGGCCTCCGCCACGGCCGCGGGCACGGCCACGAACAGCAACAACACCGGCCAGGAGTTGCGGGCCCGCATCGTCGTCGCCTTGTGCAGCCTCCTCCTAGAACTGCAATCCCTTCCCGACAGCGCAGCCACGGACCTAGCCGAGCGCGTGTTCGACGTTGCCATGCTCCTGGTGGACGTCATACCAGACGACATGCGTCTTCAGTGTGCGCGGAGCATCCTCTTCTCCTCTTCCTCATCGACCTCGTCGCTCCCACCCACCGGCTCATCCGATCCGAAACTATGCTACCTCCTCGGCGCGCCGCAGCCCACGACGACGGCGGACAGACTGGTGCTCGTCCATCGGGAGAACAGCAGTGCGGGTGCCGCCAAATCTTCCCCGTCGTCCGTGCTGCAGGCCCACGCCGCCGTGGGGCAGAGAAACATGGGCGCCATGTACGGCATCGGACCCGCCGCGCAGGAACGACACACGCCGTTCGTTCTGAAGCAGTGGGAGATGCTGAGTGAGAGTACGCCCATGATCGGGGAGAATGACGCCAGCCTCAGCCTTGGGTTATTTGAGGCTATACGGATTCAGTAGTTTTTTTTTCCTGGTTTCTTTTCTATCTCATCTTTTCATGTTTCTTCTACTTCTTTTCCCCTTCTAACTCGTCCATTTTCATATGTCAATACCCTGTTCATGGGGGGTTTCCTCTTTTTTTCTATGTTTCTTGATGTACCAACGTTTTTGGAGTTGAGGAGGGATGAGAGTGGGAAGAAGGTGGGAAGAAGGGGGGGAGGGGAGGAGGGGAGGAGGGGGGAAGGGGGGGTTTATCATAGTGCATGGGAAAGCGTCTTTTGGGGGAGTTTTTTTTTTCTTTTTCTTTTGTTTTTGTTTTTGTTTCCAACTAGTGAGGGCATTATTGAATGATTTTGCATATATTCATAAATCAAGTAGACTGTCAACAAGGTACCCAGTCCAAATACTACATCTTCATCCAACCAACATGACTTCACGAGTCACATGTGACCATAGGTCAGTGGGAAAGGAAAAGGGGGGGGGGGGAGAAGAAGAAACTACCGGGATCCCATTTGAGCTCTACTATCTCTACATAATAATAATACAGAACTGCGAGAATAGTCCATGGCCGAGAGAGAGGGAGAGAGGGAGAGAGAGAGCGGTGGTAACGAGCCGCTCAAGTGGCAGCACGTGTCGAGTTCGAGACGCTCATTCATCCCAGCAAGAGCAGGAAAAGTTGAAAGTCTTGACGTCTCGGCGGGACCAACGTTTTTGAGATTTTGTCTCTCTCTCTCTCTCTCTTTTTTTTTCGTGTGTCTTTTGGTCTTGCTGGCTACAGGGGATTGTTATAGGATATGATATATTAGAAACTATCATCTGCTATCGATATACCATATCCTCTCGATGAATTAGAGGCCGCCGATGTGTGAGAATGAATGCTGTAAATTAGAAGCCGACGTCTTCAAGAATGTTGGATAAATGGGCTCGAGGTTCGGAGTAGGGGAGTAGGGGCCAGTCGAGATCTGCTCTACCATATCCTTCCTTGTAGCAGGGGAATCTCTAGTCGGACGGTCGATATCTCGGGTTGAAAGAAACTTGCAACTGAGGTATTCTGTCAAGATGGAGCTCTCCAGAGAAAAGTGCTCGGTACACATACACGTAGTTGGGAGGGGGGGGGGGGGRGGGGGATAGTAATCGGTTACTGAGACAAGATATGAATAATGGCATTATAGGACCAAGTTTGAATTCTGAGGGATAAGAAGGAATGGAACAAGCAAGAAAAGAAAAGAAAGAAAGGAAAAAAGAAAAAGACTCCATGTAAAGCGAGACAAGACTGATGGATTACAAAGGTGTGCGAATACAAGAATACCCTCAAGGGTGTCGTCAAAAAGAAAAAAAAAGGAAAAAAGAAAAAAAAAATAGAGGGTTACGATACTAAAAAGGACAAGGAGAAAGGAGAATTTGTCCTGATAACATGTATATTTCTTCTCCCGACACAACAAGAAAGTACTAGGGAATGATACGACAAGACGATGATAGAAAAAAAGAAAAGAAAAAAAGAGTCCTGATTCCTGAATCCCGACCTTACTTAGTCCTCATCGAAAATCTGATATGTACCCTGGAGAATCGTGTCGACGGCCTTGATCTGCCATCCGGCATCGGAGATGGCCTTGCTCGGGTCGGTACCCATGAGCGTGGGGCCAAAGATGACGGCCAGGTTGTGGGAGTTCATGCGGTTGATGTGAGCGTTCTCCATGACACGGTGGAGGTGCAGGCACAGGGCGCGCAGGGTGGCGTAGTTGGGGTCGGGGAGGTTGTTGATGATGGCGTGCAGGGAATCTCGGCGCATGACGTCGTCATCCTGTTCTACGCATTTGTCAGCATCGTTGCTCTTCTCTGTTTTCTTTTCTGTGTGCAAGATATACTATAGGAGGGGGGGAAGAGCGAGTGTGTATGCGTATGTGCACGTGTATGTGTGTGTAAAAAGGGGTAAAGACATACTAGCTCCAGCTACGAAATTGTCATGCTGCGCCGACGTGAGCAGAGGATCCGGCAGTTCGCGGAGGTACTGCTTCAGTAGACTAGTAACACTGTTGACGTCGTGAAAGAAGTTTTCCGGGTTCCTGAAGTCGAGGGCCGAGCTGCCAGAGTCTATACAACGGAAGTCGGGGGCTCAGTCAGTCATGCTATCCGCCGCTAGGAAGTGTGCAGTGTGCACGGATGGGGACGACAGAGAAGTAGAAGAAGAAGAGGAGGAGGAAGAGGATAAAGAGGCAAGACATACCCGTGTCAAACATGTGCTTCAGCTTCTGGATGTGCGCCAGGGACCCAGACTGACGGTAGATGCCCTCGACGCCCAGGCCAAACAGGTCGACGGCCTGGATGCACTGGTGGATGACTCGGGGCACGGCCAGCTGGTCGCGCTCATATATGACGTCGAGGTGCACGCCAAACACGGGGTTGGGAGGCGCTCCACCGCCTCCTCCGCCCATGTTGGACGGCGTGGAGCTCACCAAGCCGGCCATGTGACTGCTGGCGCTCCTCCCGTGAGCCGGGTGAAAGGGAACGGCCCCCTGAGGCGGGGGCGGCGACGCTGCTCCTTCTCCCCCCGACTGGAACGACAGCGCACCGAGCTGCGGAGCCCCCTGAGACGACGAGATGTCGCCGGGGGAGTAGGGCGGCGCAGACGACCCCGGGGACATGTACTGCTGCTGCACGTTGCCCTGGCTGACGCTGCGCGTGTGCGGCGACGAGCCGAGAGGTCGAGACGAGTCCTGCGATGGCGGGCTTGCGCCGCTAGGTCCCAGAGAGGCGCCCCCTCCCGGGGGAACGAAGCTCCCAAAGTTCACGGTGCTGTTCCGCGATGCCGGGGACGTGGGTCCTACCGCAGGTGACGACACTCCCGACATCTGAGGGGCGGCTCCTGCTTGAGGCGATCCGGGAGGCTGGCTCTGGTTCAAGTACGAAGGGGGGTTGAGGACCTGGACGTGCGATTAGAATCAGGAACGAGGGTGAGCTGAGCCCAGTGAGGGTGAGCGGAGGCTCACAGGATTACGCTCGTATTTGACCTCGCCAGTCCTGGGAGGCACCTTAGTCTGATGAGTCCCGACAAAGTAGTTGAGGTCGGACTCGTCGTCAATGGACATGACGGCATGGCGGAGGCTGCGAGGTATCGGGTGCGAGTCGCTTCCGGGGGTCTTGATAGGACTAATACTCAGGCCGTTGCTGAGGAGAAGCTTCTCGTTGAAAGCAGCTGTTTTTTTTTTTGAGAGAGAGAGAGAGAGATTCTAGGTCAGCGGCATGCTTCTTATTTTCTTTCTTCCCCTCTTTTTTTTTAAAAAAAAAATTTAAATAAAAGAGCGAGCCAACATGTTTCAAAGCCAGCCCCATATTGAAGGTGAGAATCCGAGGGGGGGGGGGGGGGGGTGTCAGAGCATACCGAATTTTTGCATCTGCAGAGTCAGACCAGCATCGATCTCCCTGATGAGGTCCTGCAGGGCCTTGATGGCCTCTGGCCTGGTGGTGCTCTCGAGGTGTGCCTTTTCGGTCTGGAGGGTCTGGACGTGGCCGTGGTAGGTCTGGTCGGCCGCCTGGACCTTCCTGAGCAGATCCTCCTCGTGCTGCGCCGCCGACTTGTTCTTGAAGGCGCTGAGCACCTTGCCCGTCTGCCTGGACTCGCCCGAATGGACACGCTCATACTCGTCGGCAAGGGAGTCGTACTTGACCTTGCTCTTGCGCATAGCCTGCTCGAGGTCGGCGACTTTCTGCTCGGCGGCGAGCCCGTTGGTCTTCCACGTCTTGCGGCTGCGCTCGGTACTCGCGGCCAGCTCCGACAGGTCGTCGTACATCACCTGCAGCGAGGCCGAGAAGTGCGAGCCGTTGTCCGCCATCCTCTCGTGCACGTAGACCAGCTCGTCGTAGGCCTGGGCGAAGCTGCCGGCACGGTGATCCGGGCGTCGCATATTCTCCTGGGTGGTGCGGCAGAGCTTCCTAAGGCCCTGGGCGGCGTCTTCCTCCAGGGAGGCCCTCTTCTTGAGAAAGAGGGAGAATTCCTGCAGCGAGATGACATCACATGAGCCTTTAACAGCCACGACGGCAGATCACGGAGGTGGGGGGTGTTGGGCACATACCCTCGTCGAGCCGATGCTCTGCTTGAGGCGGGTGAGCAGCGTCGCGATGCCAATCTAGCGCGCACGCATCATCTTGTCAGTAGGAGAGAAGGGGAGGGGGAGGATTGGTTGTACCTGAGACGAGAGGACGTCGTCGACCTGCCTCAGCAGCTCCGGACTCGGCGGGTTACGTTGGCCGGGTTGAGACGTCGACGCGGGCGGGGGGTTCTTGATCGAGCCCGAGTCAGCTCCCCCATCGTAACTGGTGGCAGGCTTGTCCGGTGTCGCGTCGTCGGCGGCGGTTGCGGGCGGCGGGCTCGTGGTGAGAGGTCGGTCACCCTCTACCTCGTGGAGATCCGACGACGGCGGCGGGAGGGCGTCGTCTGCCGCCGGGGAGTACAAGTCGGCCATTATATCGTCGTCGTTGTCCTGATCGTCGGTCGGCGCCGACAATGACCTGGGGCTCGGAAAGCCGTGCGGGATCCTTCGTCGTCTGGGAAGTGATAGCAAGAGCCTCCTCCTTCGTCGTTCGAGGTCCCCTTGTTCGAGGAAGATGGGCGCGATATATGTCGATCAAAGAAAAACAAGACAAGAAAACAAGACAAAAAAGAGGAAGAACGGAATGCGCTCCGACCGATCAAGAAGAGAAAACAGAGAGAAAACCCCCCGAGGGTGGAGGGAGGAGAACTAGGCGACCGCGTTCGGATGGTGATGCAAGAACTGCGCAGTCACCCGTCTTTCGGTTTGTCTGTTTCGTGTAATATGGAGAATCCGTCCGGCCGCGGAGGAGGGGTGTCGACGTTGGTTTCGCAAAAGGGAGGGGGAGATGTTATGCGCGTATTTACTCTCTCCTTTCACCTCGAGGATCCAGGCGTCGTTGATGATGCGGTAAGAGATGCCTGAGGAGGGAGAGAAGGGTTACATACGGCTTAGGCCCCTCTTTGCTGGCTTCTTCTCCGTTGCAGAAGAGGATCAGCAACTTACGAGATGATGATCCTCCTGGAGGAGAGCTCGGCAAGCACCCACAGGCCACGCGCGCCACGGGCGGCGGGCCAAAGCAGGGTACCGGGGGGTACCGCCACTGAGGCAGGTGCGACGTACCTTGTAGCCTGTAGGCTGTTGTAGGCTGTTCACGGCACGAATACAAGTAGGCTGTCTATGTTACCTGTACAGGATACAGACTATTATACAGGTTACGGATCACAGATGCATATACAATAAGTCTACGAGTCTAGACTGTTACCTATACAGAGGTACGTATGTATACTCCGTACCCGTAGACTGTTTACCTGAACGTTGGGGCTCGCTCCTTCTCCCCCCTCCGCAAAGTGGTCTGTGCTGACGTAGTGTGGCTCAGCTCTGCTGGCATTACGGAGTATAATAGCAGGTAATGGCAGCAATAATAATGCAACGGGTGGTAATCTGTACATTATGCAATACCTAACGAAGATACCGTACAGATTACAGATTACAGAGAGAGAGAGAGAGAGACTATATCAACGGTTATACCAACATGAACTCTCCTATAAAGGATATCGATGCCCATCTATCAGGCGTCGAATAATACCGGCAGCATCTATCTCTCTGTGTTAACAGGGTCAGGACTCAGACATTTTCGGGGGTGTTTCTCCCTCGGTTGTAGTGGCATCCATAGCCTATGGGTCCTGGTCTGGTATCCGCCCGTTGGTACTAAACGTAGTTACCTATATGCCGTATGACAACGTCACCTACCAGCTTCACCAATTCACGCACATCTTGACATCTTGACATCCCAGCCGCCCTTTTTCTTCTGCATTGCATCCCATCACAAACACACACACGAGAGGGAGAGGGGGAGAGAGAGAGGCGCACACTAACCCACTTATAAATAGCATCATTCGCCAAAGCGGTGTACAGCATTGATGAGACACAGGCTACTCTACTCCGTACCCAATTGACCGCCTACTTTCTTGAATCTACAGAGACGCTCGTATCATCGTATATACTATCGTCGTCGCCAGTGTGGCTGTGAAACATCCATGCCACGAGCAAGACGAGACGAAACGAAACATGCCCGCTACTGCTACCACCGTTCACTTGGTGGCACGAATACGTCGTCGTCACTTCACTCCGGGTCGGTAACGCAAAGGATGAGAAACATCGAGACCAACTGGCTACGAGCAACAGTCGGGGTTTGCAAAGGCATACTAGGTATCAATGTACATATAAGCGAGAGATGACTCTCCTGAACAAAACATCTCTCCCCAATCATACATTCTATCCCCCGATGGTAAAAATAATGAAAAAGGACAGAACGGAATGAGAAATAAGAATAGAGAATAAACTGCATTACAATAAGAGGTATCTTTATCTTATAAAGCGGACAGGATATGAGAGAAGAGATGAACCTGGCATCAACCATCGACAGAGGAAATTTGAATGCGGCGTGCATGCGAGGTGGCATGTCCAAGCAGGACGGTACGTCTGAAATGGAAACAGAAAAAAGTAGAGAAATGGTGTAGTGTATATTGGTCGGAAATGGAGGCAAGAGATATGTGGGAAAATGTCGGAAATGGGGTAAGTAGCATCGTCGAAACACATAAAGAATGGTCGTATATGCGCGTGATGAGACGTTTTTGTATGGTCGCGTTGACTATCATCCGGCGTCGCTTGGAAGGCAGAGAGAAAGGAAGATGGGCAGTTGAGAAGAAAGAAAAAAAGGTGTCTGTGCTTGGAGGCTCTGGTGTGGACAGGGAAGACCAACAAAGGGAGCGGGCAGAGGGGACCAGCGAAGGGGGAGACGACGAGACGACGAGAGAGAGAGAGAGAGAGAGAAGAAAAGATCAAGGAAGGACAGAGAGAGGGCGGGGAAGGTTACTGCTGCAGCTGCGGTACTGGCAACCTCGCGTATCGGACCGTCTCATCATCCCCCTGCACCTCCTTGAGCAGAATGTCCATGGCAAGATCCCACCTGCGCCGCAGCCTGTCAGCCCTCGCGGCGAACAGCGAATTGGCGGCATCGGTCTCGTGGGCAAACCGGGCAGCCAGATCGTCGAGCTCCTCGTGGCCCTTGGCCGTCAGCGTCGCCAGCTCAGCCTCCTGCCTGTCTAGCAGCTCCTCCATGCGCTTCGCCTGACGGTCGCGCATGACGTTGATCTTGGACTGGTGCATGCGCTCCATGTTGTCGCGGAGGTTGTACTGCTGTCCCAGCTCGCGGAGGTCGCGCTCCGTCACGGTACGCTGGGGCATAGACGTACCGCTCGGCGACGAGGCGGCCTGCTGCTGGGCCGAGGATCGGCCCAGGCCCTCGCAGTAAGCTTCCATGTGCTTTAGGCGGATGCGGACGCTCCGCTCGCTCTGCTCCAGGGAGACGCGCAGCTCCAGCTCGGCCGCCACCTGCCTATCCTCGAGGTGGCCGGCCGTCTTGATGTGGCGTTCCTTCATCTTCTCCTGCTGGTCCATGTGTCGGTCCGCCATGGCGGCTCGCTGCTCGTCGTGCCGGCGGCGCAGCGCGTCCTTGGCCGCGCGGTCCAGCTCGACGAAGCGGTCACGCTCATCCTGCTGCTGGCGCGTGAGCTTCTGGAAATCCGGGTGGGAGCGGGAGCGCGACTCGGCCACGCTGCGAGCCGTGATCTCGGCCTCGCTGGCCTGCTCCTGCGCCGCCCCCTCCGCCTCCACCTCGGCGGCCCGCTCGTCCTCCTCGGCCCGTCGCCGCTCCAGCTCCTCCTCGCCGCTGCACACGTTGGGGCACCCGACCGCCGGGTCCCACACGCCGCCACACGTGTAGCAGAACTGCGCCCTGCATCGGCACGTCAGGTGAGTGCGGCCCTGCGTCGGTTCCACCAGGCTGCGACACTTGTAGCAGCGGCGCCATCCGGACTTATCGTCCATCCGGAGCACCTTCTTCAGCTCCCGATCCTCGGGACAGTCTTTGCCGACCGGGTGGGCGTTGCGCCTGCACGTCACGCATACGCGCGTGTGGCACGACTGGCATGCCACGCTAAGGGGAGACTTGGGATCTACCTTGCTGCGCGGCGGGATGAACTCTCCGCAGTCCGCGTTGGGGCAGAATATCCGCGACTTCCACGGTGTGCTGTACAGAGCCACGGCCTTGAGGAAGGCTTGCTGGCTGTCCCGTGTCAGGGTGCTCCGGATCAGGCTGCCCGGTATCGGCTGCGCGCAGCACCGGGGCGGCATCTTGGCCTCGTCAGACATGGACTGGCTGATGATGATGCGGAGGCAGTGCGAGCAGTACGTGTGGCCGCACGGGAGGGAGTGAAGGGGCGCCGTCTTGGGGCCGTTTCGGTAGTCGTCGCGGCAGCAGATGCACGACCTGTGATGCGTCAGTTTGGGAGCATGGAAAGAGGGCTGTAGAGAGGAGACTGTGTATGAAGAGGGCTTACATGACATTTGGCGGCGGCGGCAATATCGACTTCCTCCGCCACCGGATCCTGCTCTTGAGCCCCGAGGCAAGGCTGACGAAGCTGCGCCTGGTGCTGACGCTAAACATGCTCCTGGACGAGGACTCGGCTGGAACGAGCGATGACTTGCGCAGCGCCTTGGGCTGATCAAGGCCGGCGCCGACCTTGGCAACATACTTTTCGTAGGGCGAAAAGCTCAGTTCCCCTTCCCGGCCGCGGGGGGGTCGCTTCTCCAGAGCGACGGCAGAGTCATTGTTCTTCGTCGCGGCGGAGACGGACGGCGTGGGAGGCGTAGAGGAGTGGATCGTGGGAGCGGTGCTGGCATCGGAGTCGGAGGCGGTAGAAAAGGTGCGGCCATGATACGACGAGGTCTGGACGGTGGAAGCCGACTCTGCGCTCGAGGTGTAGCGCTTGTCTGCGTGCTGCTGGCGGTGCGCGTGCTGCGTGAAGAGGGAGGCTGAGATGCCGAGTTCGCGTGCGCGGGCGACGAGCTCAGCCTCGACGCTGGACTCAGACTTGTCCAGCGGTAGCTGCAGGACCTTGGCGAAGTAGACGGCGTCGCTGAGCTCGGCGAGGCCGGCCACTCCGGCGGTGGCCGCCGGCGACACCTGCGACGGCTCCATCGGTCTTCGTATCGTCGTCGTCGTTGACGGCCGACGAGAGGTGAGAGGAGGAGAAGGGAATCTATGGACGGGTGGGAAGCTTCTCTCTCTACCACGAAGACCAGCGGGACGTGACAGCAAGAGTGGCAGGGCAGGGTAACAAGAGGTTGCGCGGGCGGACGTCTTCTTATTTTCAAGCGGACACCATGATTCAAATGTTCCCGTGCCAGAGGGACGTCGGGTCCCTTGTTTCTTTTTCTGCGTAGCCGGTTGCTTGCTTGGTCCACCCTTCTCTCTTTCGTACGTATGTCCCAGATCGAGAGGGTGTGTGTGTATTATCGTTTACCGGAGTTTGCGAAAGAAGCGAGCGGCAAGGGGTTTACGGACCCCCGAAGCGAGTGGGACACACACACACACAGGGAGAAAAAAAAATCAAAAGAGTTGGGATCTGAGACAAGAGGGAGGGGAAGAATAGACCCAGATGCTGTTGCGCGGGAGAGAGTATTCTGGAGTCACTGTTGTTGGTTATTGCCAGAAGTACTCGTAGATGGTACTCGTAAGAGAGCCGCCCTCGGTTTGCGGTGCTGGTTGTTGGACCTGGGCGGAGCGGTCGGTGATGACGGCCAGCGCAAACAAATATCGGAGGAGGGTGTTGGCAGAGCTGTGCCGGGCCGTGTGAAACGTGTTGCTCTGTGTACTCGTATTCGAGCTGTCTAGATGCCGGAGCCGCTCTCTCGACAGTCGAAGCTTGGTGTATGCAGACTCTATAGCGTAAACAGGATAGAGGAAGAGAGCAATAGTTCTGGATTTCGTCATTACCAGAGCGCGACTCCTCTTTGAAAACCAGGGAAACGGAGGGAAGGGAGGTAAGAATGGGGTTTTGTTGTTTTTTTTAACACAGAACAAAAAGAAAAAGAAAAAGAAAGAAAGAAGTAAAAAAAGAAAAAGTATAATGCTCCGGACGTGGCGTGGTGGGCAAACGACAGACGGCAACGGACAGCGATAATAAAATAATATCGTCTAGTGCTCTCTGTAAGTACGAGTAATATCGTTCGTCACTCGAAACAACCCTGGTCTCTTTTGTTTTTTGTTTGTTTTTTTTTCCCTTTCCGCTCCACCGTCGGTGGGTTCGCACCTGATGAAGCTCACTGTACGAGTACGGCAATAAAATAATACTCTGTAAGCTGTACACGATGCTCCGTTATTACCTTTTCTTGCTCTGATCTTCGACTGTCCTTTTACCGCTCGACCCCTTCCCCCCCCTCCCTCTGACATAGTGCGTGACCCACGGGTGGACTGATTGACTGAGCTAAGGTGGTGGAGTTGGCAGGACAGACAGGGGCCCAGGGGGGGATGAGCAAGATGGGAAGGCAGGTGGAGACGGCCTGGACATTAACACAAGAAATGTTGCGCAGCTCTGATACGGTCCAGGCTACGGGGTGATCGGACCAACAGGATCTTGAAGTTTTCGTGCGTGCGTGCGTGCGTGCGTGTGTGTGTGTGTGTGTGTGTGTGTATGTATGCTGCTGTTAGCCTGCTACTCTGCCACTCTGAATGCTGTACGGAGTACAAGTAATATTAATACATACGCCGTGGCAAAAGGATGAGTCCCTCTTTTTTTCTGAGCTCCAACCAAGCAGGGATTCCAGACGCCCGTGTGTGTATGCGTGCGTGTGTGTGATGATGGTGATGCATGCGCGAGTGTGTGTGTGTGTGTGTGTGTGTGTGTGTGCGTGTGTGGTGTGCGGGTATGTTGTCGTATGCAGCAATACGCCAATACGACGGATGTACCTAGGTACGTTTCGACGTATTATTACTCGGTACGAGAGTGAAGCAGAGCATGTCGTAGCAATAGTAGCTATATGGTGAGGGCGAAGTCTGGCAGGCAGAGCTGATGCCGGCTGATGATGCTGGGCTGGAAGTGTTGGTTTGTGATGTCTTGCCCTGTAATCATATTTTGTGTCTACCTGATCAAGGTCCCAGGTCAGCAAAACTACGGATGATTCAATGCATCATGACTAAGATGATGTTACCGTACAGAGAGTATTTTACAAGGCGAAGAGAGCAAGGCAGCAAGGCAACCGAAAAAGAAAGAAAGAAGAAGAAGAAGAAGAAAAGAGGGGAAGAAAAAGAAAGAAAAGGCAATAGCAAGTTAAGGGCACCCAGTGAACGAGGCAGGCGCAGCTCAGTTCTATCGTCACCTGGTTCCCTGCAACAGACTCAACAGTCATCGATAAACTTCCGACGCACCAACAGCGGGAAGAGAGCCGCCAGCCGCTCCCGAGAGAGACATTTCGAGAGAGACATGCCGAGAGAGACATGCCGAGAGAGTCGGAGGACTGGAATAAACGAGACCATTACTCTCGTATATACAAGTAGTCGCCGACGCATTTTTTCCGTTTTTTTTTTTTAACCGAGAAGAGAAAAGGTCTGACACAGCAGCAAGGGGTTTTTTTTTTTTCCTGTTTCGCTACGCTTATACCCGGTTGTTTTAGTGGCATAGTAAGATATACTTGTCGCATCGTCATTACTACTAACAGTACTAGCCTCGGACTCTACCTACCAACGCCAACCTGCCAACACCCAAGCTGTAATTTGAACTCTGCCCCTTATAAGCTAGTGTCTTCCCTGGTGAAGGATTGATGCTGGTAGCGTGCGCGCTCAGCCGACCGAATACAGAGGGGGATTCTCTCTCGAGATGCCGTCTCCGACACTACCCGTACATGTATGTAATCTGTAGAGCGCGCGGCTCCAAGCTCGAGTCGAGTCGAGTCGAGTGTACGGATAGTACTGGCAAGTTGGTGCCGAGGTCCGGAACGTGCAACTTCCAGCATGAACGCCTTCATGGCATGGCGAAGCAGCAGTCTACGAGTACATGTGCACCGTACGAGTACCTACAGCCTACCCGCACAGCCTATGGCTACCATCCATCGTATGGGGATCGGTGAGCGGAGCTGAGGAGTTTCAAGGGCAGAGAGAGCTAGTCGAGGGCGCCGAATGCAGCCCGGCTCGGCAGGTCGAGAGCTGTGGGCACCGAGCCACCCGCATCCGACGTGGTGAGGAGCGATGGTGCTGCTGCTGACGGGATGCTGCTACCGAGTACGGGGAGGGCAATGGTATCGATATCGTCACGGGGACGGATAGATGGTCTGCGAACCGTACAGGTGCGAGATGCCAGCTGATCAGCGGCCGGTCCGAGTCGACAGATAGCATGGACGGGATGGGACGACGGAGTATGATGGGGGCGCTGGGCAGGCATAATGCGAGCATCACGGTGCAGGTGATCATACAGATTACTCCGTACTGCATCTATCCAGTATCGATATTACTGGTCGCGCGCACGAGTAATATTATCACCTCGAGCAGCTCGTGCTATCAGCACATCTGTGATCCGTAGATCCCTTCCGGTCCTCTCCAAGAGCGATACGGCTACGAGTCTACGGGTGCGAGCAGGAGTGCGCGTCGTAGGCTACGAGCATTATCATGGGCTCATCGGCATCCAGGTTCAGCGCACAGGCCATGATAACCCACAAGGCCCCCATCCTGTCTAATGCAGGCACTCGACGGCGCCAAGTAAGGTGGCAGATGAAGTTGCAATCTATATTATTACGGAGTATTCAACCACCAGCACTGCAGGCAAATTATGTACGAGTGCCGATTAATATATCGGTACCCTCAATTGACAGCAGACAGCCTACCGAGTTGGCAGGATGCTCATTTCAATCAACGAGGCGATCCCTGCACCTGCATACTAGCATACTACCAGTAGTAATGTTGCTTGTCAGCATCGTGTCGGTACCATGACCCACCACCCACCAGCGCCCGACTTCGCCATTGATCCCTTTCTGTATTTCTTTTTTTCTTCTCTTCTGTGTCTTGCCGAAATCTGCCCCGCCCCGCCGCCCCCTTTTCTCTTCTGCGCGAGTGTCCCTACATGTAAGTACAAGGCGGCCCAAGCGTTGCTCCCAAGATCGGACCGGACATGCAGACATCCGTACGCCGTCCCCACCACACCGCTGGCCTCGTTCGACCCAAACGTCCAGGCCAGGTGTCGGAAATCAGCATGGGGCAGAGAAGAGGGAGAGGGTTCACATTCGATTGAGGCGGCATTGCCTGTCATTGCGGACCAAATCCCTCCCTCCCTCTCTCTCGACACCGATGGATAGATTTGTCTTGCCACCCGAGGGAGGAATGGCAATCGATCTCCGTCGACAGATCTCGCAGCACTGCCAGTAAGATGATGTTACTCACTAATCTGTACCGTGGCCACGGTCGAGGGATTGACCAAGGGTTGTTGCTACTGATCCGGCAATCTGGTATCGAGCCAACATCATGATCTATTCTCAGCGCGACGTCTTAATATAAAGTTATTATAACCTAGTAGCTGTAACCTAGTAGTTATAACCTAGTAGTTATAACCTAGTAAGAGTATCAAGGGACCATCATGCTGAATCGCCTCTTCCTTGGCGTTGGCGTGTCGATTGGCCTTTGCAGGGGGCGCGGCCTGGTTCATCCATCATACAAGCATACACAACACACATACACAACACACACACACGCACACACACACACACACACACACACACATATATATATATACGAGTACAACACAGCCTTGACAGATCAGATGTTGATTCCTTTCATGGTCGCGGAGGTCAGAATAACCCGCCACCAATCATCTATCCCTCCTGTTCATTGCACAGATACGGAGTGATGGTACTGTCATGAATACAACTTGGAGTATTGTCAGTCTTCCCATCATCGTTTCCCTCCCTTGTTCCTTCGCACTTTTGCTGTCGATACCTGATGAGCCCAGCGTTTAAATCTTTATTTTTCGGTAAAAATAAGATAAAAATTCTTCTTCTCGGGCGCAATGTGCAGATTACAGATAGCAATCCTCCGTACTCTCAAGGCCCTCCTTGCTCTACGCTCTCTCCTGAGAGGCGCCTCACCACCAATATTGTACGGCCCGACCCTGTCCAAGCCTTGCGGATGTGCGCAGGCACACATACACGTATACGGCGAGTATGACATATATAATATCTGACACGTGATACGGTTGGAAGTGTGTACGCTCGACATCTTCAGCTCGCATGAACGCGAAGAAGATCAACGTAAAGGGAGTCGTGTCACTTCTAGGCTCAGGCTTTCCCCGCCCCTCGTCCCCCTACGAGTTAGAAGCTGAGCTCGGACCTGCGGGAGAGAGAGGGTTGGGAATCGACTCATCTGGGCAGCAGTCGTTGACTCATTGCGCCCAGAGCAGGAGGTGAAGCCATCATGTGCCGTACTCTCTGCTCATGATGACGTGATGACGTGATGTCTGTTCCATGATTTGGTCAGAATCTACCTACCCTGTAGATATTTCTTCCCTCTGCGAGAACATGGAGAAGAGTTCCTCTTCAGTTATCTACAATCATTTTCTCATCATCTCTTACTGCGTACATGAGAGTACGGTGAGAGGTGAGAGGACGGGACAAGAGAGAGAGCGAGCGCTGTCCTCTGAATCTTACTCTGTCGGTGGAGGATACTATGTCGTGAACTGAAAGAATGTCCGGTTGGGATCAATTGGCAGCGCAATGTATCCTGCGGATTGAACAGTCAATTGATCTGGGCTTTTTCTGGCTTGGCAACCCGGATCGATTATCCGACAGAGGACCTAGAGTTGTCAGAAAATCCGCCTGCCACAGCCTCTGAGTGGTAATAGTTAGTATTATTTTTTACTGTATTATGTATTACCATACAGATTGCCCCTTTCTTCCCCTCTCTCTCTCTTTCTCTCTCTCTCTCTCTCTCTCTCTTGTGGGTGAGGCGTTTGTTACTATTCTTTCTTCCGACCAAAAACGTCTCATTGCCGGCCTCGTTACAATCCGACATCTCAAATCACCAGACATCATCACATTACTCCTCTCCCTCCACTCGAGAGACGAGAGAGGGAATCCACCCGACGAGCACACGAGTACGAGCAAGCCGTTAGTTAGCCCGCCCGCTAGTGCATGGCAGTACGGATACGGGTTCCCGACTAGCATCAACGAACTAAAAACCCGCCCCAACCTTCAATTCCATCCTCCGTCCTCGCTCGCGCCCCGCCAGATTTCCCCAGGGCGTTGCCAAAACCAGCAACAGCAACGATCGCGGCGACGACAACATCATCATCACCGCCGTCGTCCTCCGCCATTCGCCCCCCCATCCCCCCCCCCCCCCCCCCCC
>NW_023336190.1:991608-1069397 GCF_012550715.1 Geosmithia morbida
CTCACTCTCGTCGTCACCAACAGACCACGACGGCGAACTCTATACCGGAGCCTCATCACCAGCTTCTCGGCATTCCCGCACAGACACAGACACGCCCCCTCTCTCCCTCCCGGTACACAGCAACCGCTGCATTGATCCGACCGAGACGCCGCGTCGTCGACAAACACACACACAGAGGAAGAAAAATCAAGTTTTTTTTCTCCTTTTTATTTTCGGAGACGAGAAGAAGAAGAGAAGAATACTACATACACAGCCCAGCTGTTGCTGGCCAACTGTGAACCATGGCCGGCAAGATCATCGACCCGACCAAGACGGGGAACTATCCCGTCGTCCTGAGCGATAGGCTCCTAGGCAAGGAGGCTACCGAGATCTTTACCGGAGTTCGATGTACGTCTCTTCCCCAGTCTTCTTCCCTTTCCTCCTCCCGACAGATGTACAGGCCAGATGATGTGTGAGCGTGAGAGAGAGAGAGAGAGAGAGAGAGAGAGAGAGAGAGAGAGAGAGAGAGGGAGCGAGAGAGAGAGGGAGGCTGACGACAGAAACAGACAACCACAAGCCTGATCCGTCTTCTGACCGGACCGCTCGCCTCAAACCCTCGACCCCGGGACAGACAAGCTCGTACGACATGTCCTTTACGGGAGCCGACGGACGATCGACCGAGTACGCCTTTGCCGGCACCCGAACGATCGGCGACGGCCAGTACGTCCTGTACTTCGACCCCGGCCGCGACGTCTTCGTCCTCGACCGTCTCGACTCCACCTTCCACATGAACCTCACGCGCACCCCCACCAACAGCGACCCGGAGAGTCTGGCCAAGAAGCACCCCCACATCGACAGCAGCATATCCATCAAACCCACCAAGTCCGTCGGAGCCGGAGGAGGTAGCGGTGGTGGTGGCGCGGCAGCATCGGCACCGGCAAACAGCAGCGGCACCAAGGCCAAGGCTGCCGACAGCACAAAGAAGACCACCACCGCCGCCCCCGCTCGTAAGCAGACTGCCGCCGCCGCCGACAAGAAGAAGAAGTCGACGGCGAATGTGAGCCTCGCCCTGCCGCAGGAAGACAAGTCCAAGCCAGCCAAGCCCAAGTCCAAGCCTCAGCCCAAGCCCAAGAGCGGCAGCAATGGCAAGTCCCGCCCCGTCGACGAGGAGGACGAGGAAGACGAGGCAGACGACCTCCTGCTGGTAGAGTACCCGGACGGCGGACCCAAGTCGCAGAACCGCGACTTCTCACCCGCCTTCCCCTCCGTGCGCCGCTTCGACGAGTTCATGGACCAGCGCGAGTCCGAGGCGGACGATGCGGATGGCGAGAGCGCAGAGGAACCCGATGCGAGTTTCAGGCTCCCCAGCCCTGTCAATCAGAGCAATCGACAGCAGTCTGATGAGGAAGATGACGATGACAATGACGACGACGACGACGACGGCGACGATGACGACAATGACGATGAGGGCTCGTATGGCCAGCAGCAGCAGCAGCAGCAGCAGCAGCAGAGGCCGGAGCCGGAACCTGCCAGTCCCAATTTGGAGGATGATTTGGAAAAGGATCTCGAAGAGGCCTTTGAGGCTGTGGAGATGAGTAATACCGGTACGCCGGCTGGTGGTGATGGTGATGAGAGTGAGATTTCTGAGGAGGATTGATCCTGATTCCAAGGCGGTCTTCAACTCTCCAACCCCTTCTTCCATTTTTTTTATCATATTTTAGCAACAAGTAGCCTTTGCTTTCTTTCTCTGCGAGCCAACATATGGCGAGGGTAGGCGTTTTTGTTTCCGTCCAGTTCAAGGCAAAGGAGATATACCAATTGTTTTTCCCTACTTCTTCTTCTTCTCCTGTCTTCTCTTCTCTCCTAACCTCTTTATCTCCTTTCTTTCTTTTCTTCCTGAAGTCGATGGAGGCTCAGTGACAATTATATATATATACACACACACACACACACACATATATATATATATATATAATAAAAGCAGGAAAATGACAGGAAAAAAAGAAGAAGTGAAAGAAGAAGAAAAAAACTACATTGAGTGACAAGCCGATTTCAGAGAGACTCCAAAAAAGTCACATCCTCTCCCCGCCATCACCGTACTTCCACTTCTGACCCCTCGTGTTATCCGTCACCCCCGGGATCTCCTCGGCGCACCAGATATGGGTAGACGCCACGGCAAGCGACAGCCCGCCACGGCAAGCCTTGAGGTCGTCCCTGTCGATCGTCCCCACGGCTACGCTCACCGTGCCGGACGACTCGCGACGCCACGAGAGCATGCCGCCGCACTCGCCGCAGAAGCTGCGAGCCACGCCGGGCGTGGCATAGAACCGCCGCAGCGTCGTGTCGCGCGTGTACGTCATGTAGTGGGTGGGTATCTTGTGCGCGGTGACGATCAGGGAGCCAGAGTTCTTGCGGCACTGCTCGCATTGGCATGTTGAGGACTTTTGAGGATGATTATCTGTCAGCTTTTCCTCTCTCTCTCTCTCTCTCTCTCCCTCTCGGAAGAGTAAGAGGGGTAATAAGAAGGAAGGAGAAGAAGGAAAAGATCTCCTTTTAAAACAAGACAAGACAGTGAGGTCATACATATTTGGTAAAGTCGTGGTCTGGGGGGAACGTTATCTTATATCGGACGCCTTGGCATAGACAGCCGCCATGTACAACGGAAGTCATGGTCTTCTTCTTTTCTTCTTCTCCTGTCCTGTAGTGAGTAGTAGGAGAAATCGTTGTATTTGTTGGATGAAAAAGAGGAAATTGGGAGGAAGAAGAATGAAGATCAAAAAGAAAAAAAGAGGCATAGTGAAGAGAGGCAAGTGGTGCACCCTTTAAAATAAAACCTGTCAAAAGTCATCTACGCCCTTTGCTCACCAAATCCCGCCACACCACATCCCAAAGTCTTCTACCCTGTCTATTCGTCAGAAGACGGGTTAGAGCCAAGGAAACCTGGAGCACATACATGCGTGACTGGATATCTTGTATACCGGATAACATACAATTCACACCACAGCTTCCTCCCACTTGGCGATCCACCCGACATTCTCCCCCGCATTCCGCACAATACAAAGACGACCGGCCTTGTTCCCCTCCAGCCTATCGGCCGCAACACTGCCGATGGCCGCGCCCCTCCCCCGGGTAAGACAGTACGAGCCCGTGGTGACGAAGCCGATCAGGTCCTCCGCGTCGGGGACGAGGGGGTGGTGCCCTCCAATGTCCGCGACGTTCGGTTTAGGCCAGTCGAGCGGCTGCGGTGGGTCCATGAGTAGACGCCTGGCCAGTTGGCGTTTACGCGAGTCTACTTCCTTGTGCTTGCCCTTGTACTCGACCTTGTCTTCGTTGCCGTCTGACTTGGCAGTGGCGGTGATGCTGGCAGCCGCACGGTTGAGCCACTGGGTGCGTAGGTCGTGCGGCAGGAGACGTCGGGACGACGACCGGGGGATGGTGGCGGGGACTTGGACGTCCGGGGATGCGGCCTCCGGCTCTGGCGGTGCACGGGGTAGCCTGTAGATCCTTGCGCAGGGGCCGACTGTGCCTCGGGATAGGAGGGAGATGCGCACCGTCAGAAGGGAATGGGGGCTGCTGCTGCCGCCGTTGCTGCTGGTGCTCAGGGTGGCATGGCTGAGTGAGGAGAGGGGGTCATCCTTGGGGGGTTGCGGGGCGGCATCGACGTCCATGGCTTCCTCGGAGCCGGCGTCACCTGTAGGGACGTTGCCCCCGTCGAGCTGAAAGAGGCATTCGTAGTCGCATGCCAGGCCGTCGCCCACCTCACCCTTCCTGCCGGCCCCCAGGTCCACGCTGTGCCACTCGATCCTCTTGCTCTTCGGCCTGCGGCCCCACGTCTTGCGGCGCCTGGCCCTCTGTTCCCGCTCCCAGCGGACGCCGGCGTCCGTGGCGGGGAAGTCGGCGGGGAACCACGGCAGGCCCCTCTCGAAGGCGACCTGGCGCGTCTCCGCCAGGCCGGCGAAGCGCGGGTTGCCCCCCGATGAGAGCGGGCAGCGGACCACGCTGTACCACAGCGGCATGATGCACGCCCACGGCGCCAGGAGGGTCCAGGTGCCCTGGGACTGGGTGGCGGAGCCGGAGCGGCTGGCGAGGAGGACCACCGGGATGGCCGGATCGGCCAGGCACGGTCTCAGGAAGGATCCCGGACTGGCGTTGCGCCGACGCCGGTTGATCACCTTCTGCGAGGGGAGGCAGGACGCCGAGTGGCGGGCCTGCCGGTCGAATATGCCGTGCGGTCGCAGACCGTCCTCGGCCGGCCATGAGGCTATCGTCTCCATCAGGCTCATCTCTGCATCTTCGCCCTCGGGCACCGTCGGCCTGCGCGGCGGATACCGCAGTCGGGGATCCTGGATGGAGAAGCCTAGCATGGCCCGGTCCGGTAGCGCACCCGGGTTGGTCAGGCCCCTGAGGGACTGGAAGAGCTCTGCGTGCTTCGTCTTGGGCTTCGACTTGGTCGCGTAGGGCGTCAGGACGGACAGGAGCACTTCTGTCGATGCCGGGCCCGAGATGTCGATGCTGCCCACCTGGTAGCGCAGGTCCTCGATGTACAGCTGCGGTGTCTCCATCTTGGCCAGGCGGAGGAGCTCGTCAAAAACCTCCTTGAACGATGCTGGGTGTACCCTTATGAACAGTTCCCGCTTCTCTCTCCTGGGCTTCCCCTCCTGGGCCCCTCCCCCCGTCTTGGCGGAATCACGCTGACGCTGTGCTTCATCTTCGGCAGCTGCCGGGTTCCAGAAGATGGTCCCTGGGCACATCTGCCGTCGGCCGCCATCCTTTGTCGCTCTCGCCAGCATGCCCGACCAGCTCCGGCTTCCTGCCCGCCACTTCCTCCCCTTGTTGTTCCAGCAGGCATCCTGAGAGACGCCTATGCGCCGTAGGACCCTCTCCATACCGGCCGAGTTACCGTATAGACCGATGGTGCTCACGTAGCTCACGTCCCACACGACGGCGCCGCGGTCGCCCTGCGCCCTGTGGACGGGCCTGTAGATCTTCTCGTTGGGCGTGGTGGGTATGGAGAAGCCCCAGAGCGGCTCCTTCGGGGGCGTCATGCGTGCCCGTTTGGCATGCCACGCGTGTGTGGGGAGCCACGTCTTGTTGAGCTGTCTCTTCTTGAATCGGGAGGGGGGTTCGGGCGGGTCGTTGAGGGCGTTTCGGCGGATTTTGGGAGGTCTCGGGGTCTTGGTCGCAGCAGGATCCTTGCGCTCTTCGGTGACCTTGCCGTCTTCGTCCTCCATGGCATCCCCGTCTTCCTGCTGCCGCTCCTTCTTGTCCTTCTTCTTCCTCTTCCGCGCCGCCAGCACGCGAAGCTTCTTTGCCGTCTCGGCACGTATCCTCGCCCTCGTCGTGCCGGGCCTGCGCTTGCGGGATTCGACCGTGGGGGTGTTGTCCTCGTCCATCTCCCTCAGCGCGCGTGCTCTGAGTCGCTTCGGAACGCGCTTGGGGTTGTGGCTGGCCGTTCGGCGGCGCAGACCTCGGGGAACCTGCTGGAAGGCCCTGCTCGTCCCTGCGGCCTTGGACGTGGCCATGCTCTGCTCCAGCGACCGGATCTCGAACTCGTGGGCGGCCACGAAGGCCTGCAGGTCAAGCTCGCCGTCCTTGCTGAGGGCCGCGTCGGCATTCTGGGCAGGGATGACGCGGGCAGCTTGAACTTGGGCGCGTCGTTGCTGGAACTTGTTGCTGCGGCCGGGCTGCTGAGGTTGTGATCCGCCGCCGCCGCCGCCGCCAGCTTTGCGCTTGTTATTGGGGGCCGAGCCTCCGTCATTGCCCGGTTTGGGGCCCATGGCTGGCTTTGTCAGCACAAACAAACTGGGTCCGCGATTTGTGCGTAGCAGGTTTGGCTGCGATGGAATCTTGCCTTTTTCTTCTCTCTTTTACCTTCTTTCAGTGTCGTGAATGTTGAAGAGCTCCAAAAGAAAGAAAATGGTCGTCGTTGGGGCTTATCGATAATGGAAGCGTCCTGCTAGTCAAGGAAAGTACCAGGGATACCCGGTACTACTAGCAATAACGTCAGAGGGGGTTCGTCGATATGGTTGTCATCAACTTGGCTTCATCATCAAAGTGCTCTCTTTATCGCTGTGCACCAGTCCTTTGAAACTTCTTCCTCTTCCTCTTCTTCTTCTTCTTTTTCTTTTTTGGAAAGACGAGGCACACCCTGTCCTATCCTTGCCGCAACTCGCCTGCTTACTCCTGGCCGGCTCCCTCAGCTACCTGATCTCTACCCCTTCTGGTGAATTGCTACTGTGAGACGAGACGGCAGGTATCCGAACGCTACCTTTCGGGTAACAAGGGTTCGAAACGGTCGTCCAAGGGTTCTACGTGGCCTCTGCATGTGATAGGCGGCAGAGGCGCGACACGCAGACCAGATACACACAGATTGACTCAATGGCCACTGGCGCTGGCATGATCTAGAGGGGCATGGAGTCCTTAAGTGAGTTTCCTGTCCCTCCTTACATCCATTCAACCATACACTTGGAAAAGAAGGACAAGGAAAATGAAGGGCAAAGAAATACTGACATCTAGAATAGTTGGCAAGGGCCGTAAGGTATAACAACGCATCCCGCTCTCTCTCACACATCCTCTCACCAGCTAGGGGTACTGATATAGATGTGTTTCTAGCCCCGATTTGAGCTATATCTCAAGGTGAGATCTTCATTCAAACAACACGGCATCTGCCGCCAGTGACTAAAAGAGAGAGAAATGGGGACGAACAGATCTACGACCTGAACAATGTGCCCCTCGTGTCGGGCAGGTCGACCATCAAATGGCACCTCGCGCACTCGATACACGCCGAGCACCGCGGTCGCACGGCAAAAAGCCCGGTCATCAACCATCACGTTGACTACGGCTACAGCAAGCACGTGCAAAACATCCGCATCTCGGTGGACAAGTCCAACAACCTGACCGACTGCCCTGCCGAATTCGAGGTGTTGCAGGAGTTCTCGTCCGGCGACAAGCTCACCCTGGGCGTGGTCAAGCTCAACCTGAGCGAGTACGTCACCGAGAGCGAGCTCATCATCAACGGCCGCAGAGATAGCGCTTCCCGCAGAGCAGGAGGCGCAGGAGGCGCGGGAGGCGCGGGAGGAGCGGGAGGAGCGGGAGGAGCAGGCGACAGTCCGGATGTTAGTCCCACCAGCCGGCACGCCTCGCTGGGTACCAGTGTCGGTGCCGGCGGCGAGCCCCCCGAGGGAATCGTCCGACGCTATCTCCTGCAGGACAGCAAGGTGAACAGCACCCTCAAGCTCAGTATACTCATGGTCCAGGTGGACGGTGACCGAAATTTTTCCGCACCGCCTCTCAAGACAGCCACGACGTTCTCAGGCATAGCCGGCATCGTGCCGCACGAGCCCACCCACGAGCAGCAGCAGCAGCAGCAGCAGCAGCAGCAGCAACGGCAGCAGCAGCAGCAAGCCAAAGAAGAAGTCAGCTGTAAGTCCCACCTCCTTTCTCTCCCCTCCCCCCCCTTTCCTCAAAAATCTAACCTCCTCCGAGCCACCCCCACATTCGCCAAGGCTCAAGACTCAGCCGACGTCCACGACCTATATCGTCGCGTGTTGGCAGCCTCGTGGTGCCGTCTGCCCACCGAGCTTCCGGCAGATGAATGCATAGAGGACATCTTCATGGGAGGAAACGGGTGGAGGACGCAGCGTGACGACGGGAGCGACTCCAGTTCCAGCGGCGACATGGACGGGCTGGACAGCAACGAATCCGCCGCAGCCGGAGGCGCAGGAGCCTCCCCCAACACCCCTCGTCCCAGCGACCTCCGCCATATGCACGGCCACCACCGTCATCATGTCCAGCAGACTACGGGCACCAGCCACAAGGCTCATCACCGACAGCACAAACGAGGGAGCAGCTCGACCAGCGCCAAGAGCGTGGCCACCGTCACCGGGCGTGCTGGACGTTCCGTTGCTGGCGGCGGCGGTGCCAAGAATGCAAACCACCAACACCAGCAGCAACAGCATCAGCAGGTGCACCTTCGCATGCCACTTCCAGACGATGAGAGGGACCCACCACACCTCAGACTCAGTCGGAGCACTAGCATGATGAGTTTCAGCCAGAGTGACGATGTGAGTGTCGGGTCTGGAACGACGACGCGGGAGGTTGGCGAGGGTGAGCTCAGGGATGATCTTGTGGCGTGGAAGTTGCCGTCTTGACGTTTTGCTTTCCTTCTTCACACTTTGTCTAGTCGTGTCGACGTCTGTCTTTCTATTTTCGTCTACTTTTGCATTATTGAAAAATCCATTTATACAAGAACAGTGTGTGTGTGTATGTGTGTGTTTCAGTCCTACCTTGCTTACTATGAAACATCATGTCTATATGGTATACATTTTTTTTTATAGAAAAAGAAGAACAAAAATTATATAAAAAAATCATTCTTCTATTCTTCTTTTAGTGTACCATACATCTAAACCCCTTATATTCTCTCCTGAATTTTTTTTTCCCTTTCCACGTCATACGTTCATTTCGTGAGTGATAAAACATAGGAGAGACATAATCCTTTTTTTTTTTAAAAAAAAATAAAAAGATGAAAAAAAGACCCCTCCCCCCTCCGGAAGAAAGTTACCCCCCCTTTTTTGATTTAATTTTTGATTTAATTTTTTTTACTGACCTTCCAGAGTGCCACGGATGCCAGTCTTGGCGCCAACCTCGCGCGTGGTGATGGTGACACTCAGGTCGGCCTGGACGTTAATCGTGACCTCGACCTTTCCATTCTTCTTGACGCCTCGGACGGCAGCCTCGGCGAGCAGATTGCCAATGGTCCACTCCTTCTCGCGCTTCTCCTCATCCTCGTCGTCCGAGTCGAAGTCGGAATCGTCGTCGTCGTCGTCGTCGTCGTCACCGTCCTTGTTCTCCTTGACCTTGGGCTCGGGCTTGGTGACCTTGATGTGGGTTCCACCCTCGACGACCTTGACGAGGACGTCGCCTCCGTCGGCGGGTGCGGGGATGTGGACGGTGCGGCGGGCGGGGACGGCGGTGTCGGAGGCCATGACGGGGGCGAAGACGTCGGAGGAGCCGTCGGAGACGACGACGCCGATGGCGTTGGCCGTGTGCTTGACGGTGGTGACGGCGGCGTGGGTCGACTGCTCGATGTCGGCGGACTCGTACTCCTGGATGAGGGAGGCTTGGAGGGCGGCGCCGCGGGCTTGCAGCTCCGAGGGGTTGATGGCCGAGGTGCTGGTGGCGGGGGCGAGGATGGTGGTGGTCTCGGGGAAGATGCCGCGGAGGTTGTTGGCGATGCGGGGGGTGTGCGAGGTGCCTCCGCACATGATGACCTCGTCGACGTCGAGGACGTCGAGACCGGCCTTCTTGATGACGCCCTCGACCAGGCGGTTGAAGCCCTCAAAGACCTTGCGGCCGATCGTCTCGTAGCGTATCCTGTTGACCGTCATGGAAAAGTCGATGCCGTCGGCCAGGCTCTCGACGCTGAACTGGGCGTTCGTGCCCAGGCTGAGGGCCTTCTTGGTGGCCTCGGACTCGAGGCGCAGCTTGGCCAGGCTGCGGGCGTTGTCGCGCGGGTCCGTCTTGTGGCTCTTGATGAACTCCTTGGCGAAGTACTCGATCAGCGCGTTGTCCAGGTGCACGCCGGCAAAGTCGTAGTCGTGCGATGTCGCCAGGACCGTGTACATGCCGCCGCGCGACGCCACGACGGCCACGTCGGACCGCGTGCCGCCCAGGTCGGCCACCACCACCACCTTGTCCTCGACCTTGGCCTCGGGGCGCGCGTCGTAGGCTAGGATGGCCGCCACTGGGTCCGACACGAGCTGCAGGATCTCCAGGTCGGCGTCTTTGGCCGCCTTGACGAGCGCCTCGCGCTGCTTGTCCGAGTAGTTTGTCGGCACCGTCACCACGGCCGACGTCACCTTCTTGCCCAGGTACTCCGAGGCTGACGTCACCAGGCGGCGCAGGAAGCGCGTCGAAGCCTCTGACGTGGTCACGGTCGAGGGGGTCTCCTCGCCAGCCTTGTCCTGCACCTTGAAGGATACGCCGCCGGCGTCGTCCTCGGGGTGGGCAGCGGCATGGCAGTGGGTAGGGTCGATGGACTTGAAGCTGTGCGGCGGGGTCGTTAGTTGGTGACGTCTATGAGGGGGAGGGCACTTCTCCCCATGGCGTATGCATATATATGTATACATATATATGTATATATTTGTGTGTGCGTGTGTGTGTGTATGGAGGTGAATGGAGACGAGGGGGGTATACGTACTCTTGACCTAGGAATTCGCGAAAGTAGGAGATGGTGTTCTTGGGGTTGCGGACGAGGAAAGCCTTGGCCTGAGCACCGTAGTACTCTTCTCCATCGACGTAAGACAGAATGGTGGGGATCTGACGGTCTGTTCGTGGGCATTATTAGTATCAGTATCCTTCCTGTCCTGGAAACAAAAAAACAATCTTTCAGAAGAGATCCCATGAAGATGGAATTTTCATCATCATTCCCCTTTCAGAAGAAGAAACATACCTCCATCCTCGTTGGCGATAACCTCGGCCTTGTCGTCGATCGTGTAGGCAATGGAGCTGTTGGAGTTACCGAAGGTGATACCGATGGCAACCCTGTCGCTGGGCTCGGGGCCGGAGCTGTTCTGAGCCATAGGGTCGGTCGGAGGAAGAAGAGGGAGGGAGGGGGGGAAAGAAGGAGATACTCGGGCTCACGGTGTATGGACAGTGAGAGAGAGAGAGAGAGGGGGAGAGAGGGAGGGAGAGAGAGGCGCAAATTTCCCAAGAGGTTCGTTCGTCCGGTGAGGGTGAAAGATTCGAATAAAAAGGAAGAAGAAAAAAAAAAGAGGGAGATGTTTTAGAGGTGGGGGAAGTTCTGAGCCTAAGAGACGAGAAAATTCAGGAAAATAAAATAAAATAAAAAATCAATCCGTGCAAGGTCAGCACGCACTTGGAGGGGGTGGGGGAGAGAGAGAGGGAGAAATCGAAAAAAAAAAAACCACCCCGATTAGATAAGGTTGTTGGTTATTATCATTTATTTCTTTTCCTTGGTTGAGCCTCCCCCACGTACAATAAAGACAAATTATCTTACCAATTGACGCTTCTTTGTCTTCCTTCTTCTTCTTCTCCTCTTCTCCTCTTTGTTTTTACCAATACTATGCCAATATATACATACACCTGAACAACTCCCACAATGTCCTCCGAACCGATATTCGTCCTCCCAGGCGACGAGATAGATCCTTCCCTCGTCCCATCCCACCCGAAAAAGGCCCTACGACTCGGTCCCGGTCTCCGTCACGCTCCTCCCAACGATGTGATCCCCACACTAGCAGGACGATTGGTGACGGATCATCAGAAGAATGCCATCAGGGTAGAAACTTATTCGGGAAGGGTATGTCTTCCCTCCAGCCCCTCTCTCTTCTCCCTCTTCTCTTCCCTCTGACGAGTCCTTCACTCTTTTATTTCTTCCTCAACAGTATACCCCCCGCGTAGGCGAGCTGGTCATCGGCATCGTCCGTCACAGCGCAGCGGAGAGCTTCGTCGTCTCCCTGTCGGATCACACCTCCCCCGCCCTCCTCCCTCACCTGTCGTTCGAGTCCGCGAGCAAGAAGACGCGCCCGCAGCTGGCCTCGGGCGCCCTGGTCTACGCCCGCGTCAGCATGGCCGACCGCCACATGGACGCCGAGCTCGAGTGCGTGCACCCCTCGACAGGCAAGTCGGAGGGGCTGGGACCGCTGGTCGGCGGCATGCTCTTCCCCATCTCGCTCGGCATGGCGAGGAGGCTCATGCTCTCCCCCGCCGCCGCCGCCAGGCAGCCCGGGAGCGCCGTCGTGGTGCTCGAAGAGCTGGCCTCGGCCGGCCTGCAGTTCGAGACCGCCGTCGGCAGGAACGGCCGCATCTGGGTCGACAGCGAGAGCGCAAAGACCGTCGTCATCGTCGGCAGGGCCGTGCGGGAGACGGATGAGCGTGCCTTGACCGTCGACGACCAGAGGAAACTTGCTAGGAAGCTGCTACGGGATACCAGTTGATATTCTTGTCCTGTCGTCCTTCTTTCATCTCTTCTCTCCTTATGTCGCCATCGTTGTGATATCAGCCTGGTTGTTTCCCCCCCCCCCCCCCCCCCCCCCCCCCCCCCCCCCCCCCCCCCCCCTCCCCGTCAAATTTCTTCTTCTTCTTCTTCTTTTTTTTAAAAAAAAAGAAAATAATAATTGTAACGGAGCCCATGGCTGGCATATTCATTTTTTCTTTTCTTTTCTGTTTCATCTCGAGTGAACTCCATTATTATATTGTCTAGACATGTACTACCCAACTTGTAACCTGTCCAGTCCATCTCCAACCCAACGACAATACGTTTCAATCCTCTTCCGAATGAAAGAAAAAAAAGTACTTGTAGTAGTTCTTCGGAGAAGAGAATGGAAGTAGAAGAGAGAAAAAGGTCCTGCCTTGTATGATATTCGCCTTGATAAAAACAGATTGAAGAAAACGCCCGTCCATTCATCGTAACCCATTTATGATAAAGTAGTAAAACCGCCCAAGACTCCTTATGCCATGTTGTCTTTTTATGTAAGATATAAAAAAAGAAGAGAAAAAAAAGGATATTCCCACCCGCTTAGTATAAAAAAAACACAACAATTGTTTCTTTTGTTTTTCCTTCTTCTTTCTTTTGCTTTGTTCCTTCCGCCCCCCCTTTTTTTATAATTTTTTTTTGATACGCCGTCCTTGACACCTGTGATATGCTTGTCTAGACCATTTATGCCCTGGCCTTTTCTTTTCTTTTCTTTTTTTTTTGCTGTTGTTGTTACATGCCCTGACATACCAACATATGCCACGACAAGACCAGATCCTTGCTCAAGCCTCTGGCACCACCATCTCTTGATCAATCTCCACCGGCTCAGGGAGTGAATCGTGATCCATGCTGTGAATCTTGGTCATGTGCCTCTTCCAGTTGTCTTTGCGGGGAAAGGCCTTGCCGCCGGCCCTGGAATAATCGCAGCCCTGGATCGAGCAGTGGAACTTCTTCTTCTTCTCGTGGCGGTCGTTGATGTGTCGCTGCAGGTGCGTCTTGGTGCCGAATCCTTTACCGCAGGTCGGGTACGGGCACTTGTGATCTTTGCTGTGATATCTCCGGTGGTGCCTGATTCATCAGTGTCAGCGCGTTATACATCCTCACGTACCCTGATGACATCGTGCGTGCATCGATAGGAGAGGGTATCGGGGTAGCAGAGCCTCTTCCCGTGTAAACATACTTGAGCTTGTGAGGTTGATCAAACGTCTGGTTGCACCCCGGCTCATCACAGCAATACTCCCCCTTGAGCGAAGGAATGCCTAGGGCACCCGGCGACGCAGCCTGGTTGAAATCCGAGCTGTTCTGTGACTCCGGCGACGCCGTGTCGATCTGACTAGACGGCGTACTGTGCGTAGTCGTCGACGCGGCACCGGCAGATCCCGCCCCTCCTGACCCTGAAGCTGACCCTCCCTGTGTCGCGCCCGGCGTGGACCGCTCTGACTTGATGTGAGTACTGCCCAGGTTCGACGACAGGGACTGCTGGCTCGGTAATGACGGTACAGGGGCTGCCAGTGAGTTTTGCGGTGCGTGTGCGTGTGCGTGTGCGTGGGAGGGAAGGGAGAGGCCGCCGTCAGTGTTGCTGCCTGTCGACTCCCGCTTCACTCGATACGGCTGGACAGCGCCGTCTGGATCCGGCGAGGGTTGGATGCGGACTTCTGGCGGCGGCGGCGGCGGCGGCGGCGGCGGCGGCTGAGGTTGAGGAGGCCCGCCCGCCGCTGGTAGGGTTGTGTCGGGTGAGGGCGACGGTGCGTATAGGTACTGGGGGGCGGTGGTCTGAATGCTGTGCATTGGGTGGCTGGCGTAGTCCTGCTGTGAGTCGTGAGAGCTGGCGAGCATCTGGAAGTCGGTGCGGTGCCACAGCTCGGATTCGGTCGAGGCAGGCATGATATCCATGGGGTTGACGGTGACGGGGGCGAAACCAGGAGCATCAGACGGGAGATGGTGGTTAGCTGCCGGCAACGGGGGCGGCATGTAGTAGGCTCCGCGGCTGACTTCTCCGGCTGGCGGATGGTGCAGGACCGTGTAGCCGTCTTGAGGGAGTACCCGGTCGAGACTGGGACCGCCACGTTCCTGAACCGAAGCCTGGATGTAGGGGGTGTCTTCCGTGGCCGGGAGGCCCCCCGGGCTTGGCTGAAAACCCCTGGTACCGCTGTAGCCGTAGTCGTCGCCGGCTGGAGGAGGCGAGGAGTGCTGGTGGCCGCCGAAGATGCCCTTGAGTGTGCGGCTGACGCGGGAGCCTGCGGCGGCGGCAACACGGGGCGGCTTCTGGGGTGCGGAGCCGGAGATGGATGGTGACGGCGAGCCCGGGGTCGGGAACATGCCAAAGGCTTCGGAGGGGATGTGAGGACAGTAGTAGTCCTCGCTCGTGCCCTTGAGGACGACCTGCTGGACAGGTAGGGTCTCGTCGGGCCCGACGGTGCATTGGCATGGCGGGAAGGGGTTGGAGAGGTAGGCGTCGGGGAAGTAGGCGTCGCCGGGATGGAAGGAGACAGGTTCGATGGCGATGTTTGGATCCAGAGAAGCGTCGACGTATGCGGTGGCCGGCTGCTGTTGAGGGCCGTACGAGCGAGAGACGATGACGGATGCAGTGTCACCCGCGGCGGCGGCGGCGGCGGTGGCAGCAGCAGCAGCGGCGGCGGCAGCAGCAGCAGCAGGGGCATGTGCATATGAATCTTGTAGACCGGTGGTGGCTGTCGTCGGGTCACAGTTATCGCGTGGGGTGGCGGTGGTGTCGCGCTTATATGAGCCACTGGAGAGACGACGGAGAAAGATGGAGGGGCCGCCGCGATAGTTCGAGGTGTAGCCGTGCTTGGCTCGCCTGTGCTTCTTGATGCGGCCGACGATGATGGGGTACAGGCAGCAGATGAGGAGGGCAACGCCGAGGACGAGACCGACTACGATGCCGGCAACGGCCTCCTCATCCATCTTGCTGCGCGTCATGACGGCATCACGTCCGCTCGCGACGGAATCCTGGCCATGATCCCGGCGCCCCAGCGGCCGGGAGGCTTTTCGGTCCAGATTGTCGGGTGGTTGTGGTGGTTGTAGTGGTTGTGTGTGAGGTGGTTGTTGTTGTTGTTGTTCTTGTTGTGAGCAAGTAATTGTGAGATGCGATGATGATGAAGATGATGATGAAGATGCTGATGATGCTGACGATGATGCTGATAATAACGATGAATGGTCGAGCTGCCGCTGTCGTCTTAGAGACGGAGACGAGGATGAGTCGTCGTCGATCTGCTGACCAGCGTCACTGCAGAGAGTGAACGCAGCATCAGCATCAGCGTCGACTACATCAGCAGGTTTACCGGCAACAGCAGCGGTAGCAGTACTAGCGGCAGCAGCAGAAGATGCGACGATGGTAGTAGCAGTAGTAGCAGTAGCAGTAGTAGTAGTAGCAGTAGTAGTAGTAGTAGTAGTAGTAGTGAAAGCAGTGATATTATTAGTAGTGGCGGTGGTGTTGGTAGCGGAGACGACAGTAATAGATTGTGAGGATGCTATTGTGGCAGCCAGGACGACCAAGAATCGTGTGCCCGTGCGTCTCTCACTGCTGCTGCTGCTGCTGCTGCTGCTGCTGCTGCTACCTCTGGTGGTGGTGGTGGTGGTGGTAATAGTGGTGTCTGTGGTGGTTGTGGTTGTGGTTGTGGCACCACAGGCCATGACGTGCGGGCACGACCAGGGCCACAAAGCGGGAAGCAGGAATCAGAGCAGGCCAAACAGAAGAAGAAAATGGGAGGCCGCCCACGGGCAAAACAGGGGTGGGGTGGTGTGTGCTGCGTGTGTGTGTGCGGTGGTACAGGTACGAGTAACCCCCCCCCCCCGTCGTTGGATCGTGGTATGGATGGGGTTTACTCTCTGCTGTCTGTGGGGACAATATCCAAGCCGCAAAACATGAGAGGGGCAGCGGCGACTGCCAAAGGGAACAGGCAGCGCGCTCTCTCTGCTCGCTCTGTCCTGACGAAGGCCAGTGCTACTGCATCTTCGATGTGGTCATGGGTAAGAAGGGAAGGAGGAGAAGAAGAAGAAGAAGGAGAAGAATGAAGGGACAGGAGAGGCGAAGGAGGAAGAAAAAAAATTAAAGGTTGAAATAAATAAATAAATGAAAAAGTATATAATAATCTGAATAGGCTAGTTAGCGGCAAGAGGCAAAGAGGAGGAAGAAGAAGCAAAACACCGAGAGGAGAGGGAAGGGGTCTGAAGGTGAAAAGGCAAGGAAGACGGGGGTAGACTGGGTTTGGATGGGTGGCTCACGCGCGCGGGGGCCGCGAGCATGGGAAAAGTGTGGGTGGATTCTCTTGAAGAGAGGAGACCAGAGGGCCAGGTACGGGGCTAGAGCTGTTAGTCTGCTCTCCATACATTCATTACATATTATATAATAATACTGTACGAGTATGTTATAATCTGTATCATCATGTATATAATATTACTCGTACGGGTATGTAGCGGTACTGCACTCGGTACATCATGTACAGCGATACTGTAAACCCTTTCAGTGCCCAGCTGCCCGCCGTTACAGTGTCGGGTACCCAGCAGGCACTCAGCAGGCACTCACCCAGCAGGCACTAAGCAGGCATGATGGTGAGTATCGCTATCCCGTACCCGTACAGTGGCATCGTTATTAGCACGGATCCCCACGGATATCACTGATGCTTAGCTGTGCCCGCCCCTAGGTGCACAAACGCACCAACCCAGCACAGCACATGCGAGCCGTCGGGTCCCGTCCCTCGGTGGCTCTGCCCTGTAAATACATCACTGGATCGCACCGGGTATGCCAACGCCAAGACGGCATATTGCCTGCTAAGCCACTCGAGGGAAGAGAATGAAGAATAGAGTACTATTGAATCGGCGCTCTACGATACTCCGTACGGTGAATGTGATACATGTCCTCACATCATACATTCTCGTCCGTCTCTACCTGCACATATGCAGGTGCAGTCTCCGTCTCCTACCTGTATCAATCGTAGCACATGCACGGGTACTCGTAGTCTGCAGGGCCCGCCAAGGTCTCAAATCCCTCTCTGCCGAGTGCCGTGCCGCTAATCCCACAGTGGAAGTGGCGAGTACGGTACCTGTACGTCGTATCCTCGGTCACTGGCGGCAGCCCTGGAGGGTCGCAGCAATCTTACAGGCACTCGTAGCACTCGTCAGGTCTCTTCACCATCCGTCCGGATGTTTCACCTACAGGCCCGCTGTACCTGTGCTGCTCGTATATCGTGTGTGCTTTACTGGCTCATCAGGTTGTATTGCAGGTAGGACATCTCTCTTTCTCTCTCTTCCTGCCAGCAGCTCACCTTCTCCATGTGAGTACAGATTACGGATAGAGGGCTCCTCGTACTCGTACGAGCAAATAAACTTATCAAGAACACTGCTAGTGTCCAGCCCGTCCCTTGTCCCGAGTACGAGTATTGTAGAATATGTAATCTGTAGCCTGGCCCTGGTCTCTCGTCGTCGTCGTCCCCCTCCCCACGGGCTACATGCTATTTATTATATTATGCAATGCTACGGAGCATTTCACTGTGCTGTTACTCCCGAATGGCCTCGCCACACTCTCTACAGGTTACTGCGCATCCATACGTGTGCATGGCCAGACTCGCCCTTTGTGGTCGCCTGCACCGACCCCCGGAACGATTCGACTCCCTTCCCCGTTGCGACCAACTCGTCTTTCCATCTGATGATATCCTCAGGTAGATACCTGAGAGATACCTGAGGCTGCTGATAGTGCTACTAGTGAGTATCAATATCATCAGCAGTAATAATTCCGCGTCAATTTACCATCGCAGATCCGCCTACACCGCCCGCCAGACATGGAATTACATCTAGACTCGACATTACTCATTGTTCCACATATTTACATATAATCTGTATACAATCAATCATAGTACTGAATTGTTACTACCGAGTACAGATTACATGTATACTGCTAGTATCGATGCTCGTAGTGTCATGTTGGCATCGGCAGCAACAGTAGCCAGCTGTTTTCCTTTTTTTATTTTAATCCTGCTCATTTTTATTTTATAATCATCATTCTCTCCTTCATTCCATACTTCCGTTTCCCCTCTCGAGGCGCAGCACACACCTTGAACAAATCGCTCAGGTCGTGCCCGCTCACGAGTCAAGCTTTGCCCGCCCCGTTGTTAGTCTTGCCCTCACTCCTCTTCCTCTTCCTACTCCTCCTCCTCTCCTTGGCTGTTACTGGCCTAGTCTGACGGATACTCAAAGTCTACGCTGTAATATCATCGTTACCAGTTCTATATACGTAAAACGAGAAGGGTATTATCATATGAAGAAGGAAAAAAAAAAACCTAGCTTGGGTTTGTATATGCAAGTAAAACCCCATACAGAGAGTATCGCTACATGCACTCCTGCTCATCATGTAATGATCTGTACAGAAACACCCCCCCTTGGCTGTAACAAAAGATCCTACGTTTTCAGTACTACCGTCTAACAGTATTGACGCATGTGGTAGCAGGGCCTTGAAAGAGCCAGTAGCCTATCGGCTATTAATACTCTGCTTTCTTTTCGCTGCCCGTATAAGTCATCTACTCGTACGGGTACGTACTCGTTCGTATGTCTAAATTACCAGTCTGGACTCTCTACTCGTGCACACACCGGAACGGTCAACAGACAGCTGGACCTTGTCTTCCCTTTCCCTTCGCCCCGGCAGATTGGGCCACTACTCATACTTCTCTCTTCGTCTGACATCTATTCAGCTACCTCCATGTCCAATACGCGTACTCGTCACGTTTGACTAAAGCCGTGCAGGAGAAGGAGACATGACCTCTTCCTCATCTACCCCCTTTGCGCCCTGAACCGTGGACCATGAACCATGAACCATGAATCATGAATCGTGCTCAGTCCTTCTTCAACTAAGCCTCCAGCTTAAACACCCTCCCGTCCGCTGCGGCATCATCCCATAGCCTCGACGTGTAACGCGTCTTCACGCGCGCCCTGCGCATCGTCATCATCTCGTGCATCACAATAATCTCCGCCTGTCTGGCACGCGTGATGGCCACGTTGAGCCGCCGGCAGTCGTCCATGAACCCCGCCCTGGTCGTCAGCACCATGTCCAGAACCACAACGTCGGCCTGGTTGCCCTGGGCCCTGTCCACCGTCAGGACCTGCACCCGCCGCCTCCACTCGTCCGGCCACTGCTTCACTGCTGCATCGTATCGCCGCAGCGCCGTGCTGTACGGGCTCATGATGATGACTGTCCCCGGCGAGCCCTCGCTGGAGGTGCTCTGGAACGCCTCGTCCTTCAGCAGGATCTCGACCTGCTTCATGACCCATCGGTGATTCACCGGGTTCCAGAAGCTGCGCCGCTCCTCCCGCTCGCATCCCGAGTCCAGCTGTACAATAATTCGGTTCTCGCTCAGGCCACCCCTATTCCCTCCTAGGCTCTCCAGGTGTTTCTTGAGGTGCAACGTGCTTGGCGGATACATGGCTCCCGGCGTCTCATGCACCGACCTCATGCTGGCGCTGTAGAACAGCTCCGACGAGAGACGGTGAAGATTGCCGTGCGCTCTCTTGTTGACCAGCAGCTGCCCATCCAGGGCGCCAACCGTCGCCGCCCGCGCCATGGTGCTAAATCGAAGCTGCTCCACAAACGGGTTGTACCTGAGCCCCTGGAGCTCTACGCTACGCTTGTCGGCGCCCTTGACGAACGGCTGTGTCTGGTGGACGTCACCCGTAAAGATCCAGGCCAGGGGTTCAAAGTAGGCAATCGGGATCAGCGTAGACAGCTCCCGGGCGTGGGGCGCTTCGTCGAAGAAGACGACTCCAGGCCGAAAGAAACGGGAAAAGGCACCGCTTGCTGCCACCGGTGTTGTGGCGACAAAGTCGACCTCGGCCAGGACTTTGCGGTAGAGCTGCGAGACTAGCTTTCGCATAACCTTCCAGTCCGAAGTGCTGAGTGCTTCGCCCGTCCCCATCTTGTCGAGAAACACCGAGAGAGGCGTAAAGGCCTTTTCGTCTCTACGGAGATCGTAATAGTCCCAGGATGCTTCGTCTAGGGTGGGAGCCCTGTCAGTGCCTCGCTTCAGACTACTGTTTCTCGCCAGATTGGCCGTTGTCAAGAACGTCCTGGTGAAATCTACCCCCTTGGAATCCTTGTCATCGAGTTCTAGGTTTTCCAGGTTCGCCAGGCCCTGAAGCTTGTCGCTGTTGCGCATCTCGTACGGCCACCCGTACATGCGGATGGCCTTGGTGTTGAGACCGGATGCTTTGCACAAGGCCAAGTAACGATTGGCTGCATCGTCGGCCGTCTTGTTGATATCCACCAGGAAGAGGATAGGGCTGCGCTTCCTTTTCGAACCTTGACGGGGGCTGGACTGAATGAGGGCTGAGAGGACGAGATTCCATTCCGTCTTTCCGGAACCTGGACACCCGTTGACAAAGAAAAGCCCATTTCGAATCTGGGTGAGTCCGTCGTACGCTGCTTTTTGGTCTGCATTGAACTCTTTGACCTTCTGTTGGAGGAACGGGGACACCCGATACGAGGGGCTCGTGGGGTTCGCGAGCTGGGGGAACTCTGCATGGAGGTCGGTGTATTCCCAGGTAACACCGTGGAAGTTCTGGATCGTCCGGAACGCCGTCATCGACTTTGCGGGGGGAGTGCGACCACCGTGACATCCTTTCTCGAAAACGAAACTGCGGAGAGCTTCGAGCTCGGCCTCAGGTGTCCTGGCCACAGTCTCTAGGTGGATGGTGATGATTTGTGACTTGGCTTTGACTGTGATATTCTGCACATCGTCTATGCTAGACGCAATCCGGAACCTGTCCATGAGCTCGAGCTCGATGCTCGTGCCGCCTTCACCTTCCCAGGAACGCGGGACATCAACCTTGAATGCCGCGCACCTGCGGATGTTTTCGTCCACGTCTGTCATCTCTTCATAGGGGTTCGTGATCCGGCTGCTGGAGAGGTTCGTCAGAGTATACCCATCGCTGCCCACCATGACTGTCCTCTCCAGGTCGACCGAAAAGTGGTCACCATCAGCAGGGAAACCAACGTCGTCTGTAACGGGTGGGACCTTGACCATCAAGAGCCAGGACTTGGCAAAGGAGGTAGTGAAACCGGGGATAGGGGAGATGGGCCAACATCTGAAAGGCGTGCGTCTGTCATTGAATCGCTTCAGGAGGATGGCTTCGTTGCCCATCTCGATCATGGTTCCCTGCTCATGGCGCCAGACGAAAGCATCTTGGACTGGAAAGGTGTGGAGAACGAGCGTCGGCTAGAGATACTGTCTTAGCCCATGTACGTGTTTGGAAAGGACATATCCCTGGAAGAGACCGGGTTGGTATCCTGCTACTCACATCGCTGTCCACGAAAGAGTGAGATACCTGTGGATAGTCCATCTTTGACGTGTCGCGTGTCCCAATAGCACACAGCAGGCAGGCAGAGAGGGTGCTGCGGGAATGGCAAGTGGTCAAGAGACCGAAGTCAACGATGACACGAAGAACATACGCGAGTGCTGGAAGGAACAGGTCCAGGCAACTTGGTGCTCTCATGGACGAATCAACATGAGAACAGAGAAAGATGCGAGGTGAAGGTGGAAGAAGAGACGCTTGGAATCGAAAGGTGAGATGTGTGAGTGTATCAGAGAGGGGCCTCTTTTTGGGGGGGGGTTTATGCTTCTTTTTCTTTTTCTTGGGGCTCCTTGAGAAGGGCGGAATCCGAGAGGAGAGTGAGATAGAATAGGGCTGCCCCCCCCCCCGGCCCTTGGAGATGTCCCATCAGGACATCCGTCGTGTTCCTCCTGGAATATGTCCTTACAGTATAGTTCTACGCGTGTGGCTATACCTCCATTACCAGGCTATCATGTCCTGTGCCTCTTTCAACAATTTCAGTGGAATTCCGGTGTTGTCATTATCACCATTCAAGAGGAAAACAAAAGAAAAAATAATATTAAAGTGAGCTTTGTTTGCACAGTCACAGTCACCTCACCTTCCTTGTGTCACCGTTCAGATTTTTGCCCGTGGCACCTTCCATTTCATTGCACCTCGACCATTGAACCATTGATGTGCCATGGATGAATGCATGTGACTCACCCACACCTTTTCTAAACACCAGGTGGCTATATTATCCAAGGTGCCGGTGATGTTTTCTCTGTGGGCTTTTCGGTGGGAATAATATGAACATATCGGAGAAGAGGACCGTTTCAACGGCATTAGTAATACCCGTAGACCCGGCCTGATCCATTCTTCTTTACTACATACGTGTTGCCTCATCTGAGAAATATGTAACCCCCTGAAGCCCAGCGAGTGTCAACCGACAAGACTGTAGAAGAAACGACATAGACAGCGAGATTTCCTTGTGATGGCATAGACCACACAGTAGTCGTAGTGTGGCAACAAGTGAGCAAGACGACAGAACGACAGCAGGTGACCCAACCAAGGAATAGCACAGTAATAGGGACAGCACACAATCATGGCCGTATAGGAAAGCAAAAGTTTGAGCGCCAACCCTCATCTTCAACAAATTGGCCTAAGTCAAATCAACCGTGACGATTTCGTCAGGTTTGTCGTCAATCTCCATCGAGCTGGGCACCACCCTAGTAGTAGCTGCCTGTATGGACGGTGGCATCGTGGGCCGGACGCGGCGTGAGCTCCTGGGAATATCGATACGCAGGCTGTCCTCGTCATCCGCAACCGTCACCGTATCCTCAGCACTGTTGATGATGATGGGGTGTGCATGCGATGGTTGCACTCCATCCTGACGCAGGAGCCATTTCTCCAGATACTTGTATAGTACCGTGACCGTGTTCGGGGGGAACGCATTTCCGATCTGTCGCTTGATCGACGTCCGCGTACCCTTGAAGGTATGGCAGTGCGGGAATCCCTGGAGGCAGGCTTGTTCTCGGAGGGTAAAATCTCGAGTGCCATCGGGGTATATAAGGCTCGGACCGCCTGTTGTCAAGGTGCCGGCCAGTCGATCAGGGCAGTATGAGGCTCTCGGCGGGTGATGCCACCTAACAGAGTGTAGATTGTGAAGCTCGTCACGACTTCTGGGCCTGATTGTGCTGATCGCCTGGCGTATCGTTGTGTATGGCTTCAACCCTCTCCGCCTGTCACCATTCTCTGAATGGGTTGCTTCCGGGAACGGCGGTAGCTTCTCACCGGGAGCAGCGGCAATCATGATCAGTCGCTTGCGCGACTGCGCAGAACCCCAGGTGCATAGCTTGACGACCCTCCAACGCACCGAGTAGCCCAGCTGAGTAAAATCATTGAGGTGCGAATGAAAGTATTCTCGATGCCGGTCATGCGTGAGGCCAAATGTCTGTTCCACAGTGACAATCCGGGGCCGAACTTTGTTGATCAACGAGTTGCAAGAAAAGAGAGCGAAGATGTTTATGTCGTCGTTAACGCCGGTGTGGGTATGTGCGGGGGAAAAGAACTGGCATGGCGGGGACAGGTGCAGGACATCGACTCGAAAATGTTGCCTCCCATGACTACTGACAAATTCGTCTACGGATCCGATGTAGAGTCTTGTCTCTCTGAAGTTGGCCCTGTAGGTTTCACAGACCTCTTCGCTCTTGTCCACGGCATGGGTGACTATCATTCCAGCCGTCTGAGCCCCTCTAGACACACCTCCAGCTCCACAGAAGGAGTCAAAGACCGTGTACTTTTGACCGCGCTGACGATACCGGAGGCGCTCGCGATGCTCGGCTTTATGGCTCGTTTCAGCGTCTAGATGGACGATATCGACGTGCGGCTCTCTCGGAGCTTCTGGACGCCACGAGCCTCCGGGTACCCGTCCTCCACGCCACTGGTAGCACTGGTCGTCTTCCAGATCTCGGTACTGGGGGTTGATGACTTCGCTCGGCTGGATTCGCTCTAGGGCCTCTTCTATAGGCTTGGATCTTCGACCCTCTGACGTCGAGTATATGCGGAAAGACCACCGGCAAACGAGTGATCCCTGGTGTCCATCCAGGTCCCGAGATGAGAGTATGCTGCTGTGCTTGGGCCATAGAGAGTTCGTCATGATGACCGCTCTCTTGGCGACAACCGACGAGAGGTTGACATCTATGAGTCCCGGTGCCTCGTTTTGGCCGCCGTCTCTGTTGATGTGGAGAACTTGGCAAACTTCGTCCCGTTTCTTGGGAAGCATGCCCGCTAGATCCCTGGTCCTTGATAGAGGGATTCCTCGTATGATTACGGATCCCGGGCGAGCCGACACAATGGCCTTGACAATGACGAAGCTGACCTTGTAGGCGCCCAAGCTCGTATCCAGGACTTCGACGCAGTCGTCCCGCTCCACGACACTCCCAGACACACGGCAACTAGCTAGGGCATATTCGCCCTCGTGGAGAGCTCTGTAGGAGAGGTTTGATTCATCGATCGTGAGATCAACAACGTCGTCGATAGGTTCTTCACAGGTGAGATCGATCACCTCGCCTGGTACGCCGTCGTCGGTCAGGTCCACTGTCCCGTCAGTCACCCCAACGGAGGCAAGGCTTATCACGTTGCCGGTTGGCTCGTCGAAAACCGTGCAGGTCAAAGAGGTGTCCCGGCTGGTGCTTTGCCGTTGCGTGACCAACTCGACGTCCTCACCGTGAAAGAAGAACGGATCTGGGGACAGTTCCATATTCTAAGGCTATTTTCAGGGAAGACGTTGTCGGCCCTTACAGAGGGGATATATGGGACTGGACGGGAAGAGGTCAAAACAAGACTCAGTGTCTTTGAAGGTCAGTACTCGTTCAGGAAGAAAGAGATGTCTGGAGAGCGATGATATACTCCGATAGCCCAAGGGACTCGAGGACACTTGAGGTGCACGAGACCAGTTGTGACGAAGATGAGTAAATACTCTCGGGCCGGATATCTAGACGGTAGGGAAGGGATAGAATATGGCCTCTGGATTAGGTAGCACACGAAAAAATAGAACAAAAACAATGATGCTTAGACAAGTGAGAAGTTTCTGAGCCATCTACTTGCATCGTATAAATTCCAGGTGAACCACTCCGCGGCAGGCATATTGCCACGATCAGCAAGGGGCATCAAAACACTGGATAATACTACGGAAACCTCACAAGGAACCAAGCTAGGGTTCGACGGGCGAGGCTACCGCGGACTCGGAAGTCTCTCTCTTGACTCTATGGTCTTGATGTATGAACTTGAGCGATAGGCCCAGAACACGCATAGAGACAAGGATGATTCAAGCCGAGCTGGATCGACAAGGCGGCGATGCCGGAATACGGTCTTTGGGCCTCTGGACTGCGAAATGAATAGCACTGACAGTTTTTGTCTGGCCTTTGTCAGATTAGGGGAGAGAAGACATCTACTTTTTCTTTTGGGCTACCCCTCTCGAGAGTCGAGGGTAACCGGTGAAATGATGGTGATGTCAGATGTGGGAGCATGCTAGGCTGGCGAAAATGAACGATGCATGTCGTGACGCCGTAGTATTGATATATACATACATGGACGGTATTACTATAAGTATCCGTTTTGAAGAGAGGGAAAATAAGGATGCAGTAGAGAGTACGTACTGCTGGTAGTAGGGATGGCGTTGGGATGCAATCCGTACATATTACGGAGTAATATTGATGACGTCCATATGGAGTCCATGGATGGATTGGAAGGATGGCGGGATGATTGATGACTTACAGGTGCCACACGCCACTCAGGGGCGTCACTGCTGCAGCTCATACTCACAGCGGGTAATGCTACGCTATTGGTATTACCCCGTAGGGATTTTGCAGCCTTGAAGGCATCATTACTACGGAGCACTCACTGTATACTTACTTTTTCCTGGACGAAGTTGGTCGTGTGAGGACTGACACCGCCTGCCTTATTCTGACAATGAACTCCAGGGTGCTTCGCCCCACTTATCCACCTTTTTCTATCTAACACCCTGCTCCCAAAACTTTTTAGGCGCGAATCTGGGAAGCGCGTATTACGGAGTACTCGTCGAGTCCAGTCGTTACTGTGGGCAGTATTATTACTCCGTAATACTTTACTCGTACTGTCTGCCTGTCATCGAATCTTGGTTCCAACCACATACGACCGTGCAACCTGCAACAGCGGTCCCACGGCCGGTACGAGCCCTGGAATCTCGCGGTCACAACATCGACTTGTCAGGTGAGGCCTCGCCACTCTATCTTCTTCGCTCTTCCCACGTAGCTCTGTCTTTTCTCTTCTCTCCTTGGAGGCGTCTCTTGGTTTGCTGCGTTTTGCAAGCTGGGAAGCCTCTGCCCGTAGCGTGTACGCGGCAACATTGGATCAACGACCGTCGGCCGTCTGTTTGGCCTTTTGCCTCTCCGTGCCTGCGCGATCCCTCCGATACGTCGCTTTTGGTTACGTGCGGTCTTCAGCACCGCTGCTATGTCATCCCTTCGTTCCCGTCTCTTCCGCTCCCCTGCCATCCATCACCCGCTGCCATGGTGCCCCATTCTCTCCCCTTTGCATCAAACTCTGACCACCTTCGACGACAGGTTTTCTTCAATCACCTTCCTCTTCGAATCCTGACGAAGCCCGATCACCTCTCGCCTCCGCGCATCGTTGAAAGGAAAAGAAGAGAGAAAGAAAAGAGACCGCAATGAGTGTTGGCAGTGAACCGACACAATGTCAGATCTCAACGAGGAGTTAGCGAAATGGTTCGAGAAGCTCCAGGCTGTCCCGGCTGAGCAGCACCTCTTGTGCCCCAAACTCTCCGACGAGGATGTCGAAAACTACCGAACACTGAACGACCCTGCCTCTGAGATCTCCATTGAAGAAAAGAAGAAACGCATACAGGATGGGGACGATCGAATCGAGATTACATACTGGAACAGCTTGATATTTGGCTTCGACAAACGCGATGCTGGCAAGTGGCTCGACGACTTCACCGAACGTCTTGACGGCTCCCTCAAGTTCTGCTCCGATTGTGTGCTGAATTGGCACATGAAGCGCAGAGCTCATCTCCAGAAATTTGCCGAGTATGCGCTGTTTCGATTCTGGCTGTGTGGGTGAGGCTAATCACGGGCATGTAGGCGTTGGGATGAAGATGCCGTCTCGCAGATCCAAGAACTTCTCGACCGCCTGGACGTCAACCGAATCGATCACAACCTCAAGTGGGCCAAAGATTTCATCGAGAAGATCGAGGCAACAGGGACCGTCTTCAAGAAATCCGCCTTTGGCGCACACCTTCCCGAAGTGCATATCGCCATCTACGAGGCACTATGCTGCGTCTCGTACATGAAGGAGCCCGTCCAACGGACGACCTTCCAGTACGTCTTCATGAGGCTGCAAGGGAAATCATACCTGAAGCTTGGGACCAAGGACCCCCTTCCCGGGATGACATATCTCCTCTTCGACCAGAAGAATGAGGATCGCCGCAACTGGGCCCATGAGAATTGGAAGAACATTGACACCGATTCCATGTCGGAGGAGCAGTTTGATTGGGCCGTCAGCGGCGGCCTGGTTGCTGCCATTGACGAGGCCAGTCGGAAAGATCTCGTGCAACCTGGGACCGAGACCTACATCGAGATCGAAAGGTTTTGGCTCGGATTCGAGAAGATCCTGAGGACCCTCAACGGCGAACTCATCTTGGGTCGCCTCCGTAGCCTCGAGGTAAAGCCTGGATCCCCACACATATACGATTTGCTGTTTCGCCATATCCAGTTTTGCAGAAGCGAGAGCGTTCTTGTGGCCGCCATTCGCATCCTAACCACGTTGCTGAAAAAATCCCCCAAGGCTTTCTGGGATGTCGTTGGTGATGCGCGGCCCAACGTCATTGCCGATCTCATCTTTGGGAGCCCCGTCTACCGCACTCTTCTTTGCCAGTCACTCGATGATTGCTGGAGTGGCTCTGAGACTGGGCCCGAGGCCACTCCCTTCCCCATATCCTGGATTGGTCCTTGGCTTCAGTCTCTCGGACGGGACAGACGATACGATGCTTGCGAAGTCCTCCTGCACACACTCTTCGAGACCATGACTAAGGATGTGAGCATGACTGAGCCCGGCCGAGCTGCCTGCCTCCGTGCAGGCTTTGACGCTCTGAGCTTCACAGTCGGGACATTTCTCGAGCAAGAGACCACGGGTACCGGCACCACGCACCTATATGCCAACTGTGCCTTCAACATGGTCATGAAGCACAGGGCGCTCATACTAGACCAGCTGCAGACGCCAAAGGAAGAGCACATAGGATGGAAAACATTTCACGTAGCTTCAGCAGCCCGCAAAACTATGGTGGCCGCCATGTGGCTGGATATTAAGCTCTTTGCGATCGAGTACCATTCACTACGGGGCGGCGCGCAGATCCAGTCGGCCATTACGAGGCAATCCAAGGACTTCTGGGAGGGTGTGGTGGAAATGTTCGATTCGTCGTCACAGCAAGCAGAGCTGGCTGGGGACTTTCTGCTCTCCCTCGAGCCCATCGTGAGGCTCGAGCCCATTCGCCCGAAGAAGAAGGACACCCGTCTGGATGAATCGAGCAAGTTGTTCAACCAGGCATTTGGTGACACGACGGACGTCCTGGCGAGGATATTCAGCAGACTCTCCGAGCTGGATACGACGGACCTGAGTGGCCTCTTCGCCAGCCAACGCGCTTTCCAGGTTACCGTTGGCGTGGCCATGCAGGGCGAATCTGACTTGGCCGAAGCGTCGGCCGAACTCCTCAAGAGCTGGACCGGTGAAATTGCCCGCAGCCAGGCGTTTGAGCAGATGGCCCAGCTGCACCCTGACCAGACTTTGAGGGCATCCATGTTCGTCCTCGACAGGGTTCTGAGGCCTCCCCCGGGCTTCCCAAAGCAACAGTGCCCTTGGGACCCGATCCGCCCCATCCAGAACATGAGCCGGGACATCCTGCGAGGCCTCTGTGACGTCACCGGTGGTGTCCTCCGTGTCAGGACGCTGGAGCCCAAGACTGTCGCCATGCTCCTCCGCTGGTGGCAGGAGCAATGGCACTTCGTCTCTTTGTCGTGCCGAAACATCGAGCCTTGGTCGCTGTACATCCCCAACAGCACTATGCAGGACTTCTGCCGTGAGATCATGGAGTTGGCCGAGGCCCTGATTGCGGAAGACGGATTACTCACTTCGGCCATCGCTACCGCCACCAATAAGGAGGTGTCGCATATGATGGTCAAGATCCTCCAGCCAGCCAAGGACAACTTTCGAGGCATGGAGAACATGATCCGACTCAAAGACAGGTGGCTTGTCGACGTCACCGTCAGGGTCCTCTGCAAGATCCTCGAGCGGCTTCGGGAGAATAGCCTGGAAATTGCCGAGGACTCTCGGAAACTCATCATGGATGCATGTGTGTCGACCGAAATGCCAGGAAAGTACCGGCGACCTACGAACCTCACGGACCAGCAGCGAGCCGAGCTCCTCCAAGCACTCGGCCACGTCGAAGAGGAGATCAAGGCCCGCCAATCCGCCGTCCTCCCGAGCCGCGCTGCGGATAGGGCCAAGGACCAGCTCAAGAAACAGAGCAGGCTTGATGCCTGGTCTAAGTCGGGCACTCCCGGTGCCGTGCCGGGAGACCTCAGGACGAATCGGGACGACGTTCTGGCACTGAGCAAGTCCATCGACAGCCCCATCCTCAAGAAACTCGAAGCGCAGAGGGCGGCGGAAGCCAGGGTCAAGGCGAAGGCCAAGGTGCCTGACCAGAAAGCCATCTCAGCCCTCAAGGAGAGCCGACAGCGCGAGAAGGCTGAAAGAGCCAGACGCGATGCCGAGGTCATCGCCAAGGCCAGAGCGCTACGGGGCGAGCTGGTCCCTGGCGAGGGCTCTAGCCTGGCTGGGTTCGCCGTGATCGGCAAGGACCACTCTCGCAGCGAGATCATGGTCAACAGTTCGGACGAGGAGTCCGAGATCGATTCCGACTCCGACAGCGACAACCAGCTCGCGGCACTGAGCATCGGCGGCAAGAAGACGTTGGACGAGGCCGAGAGGCGCAACCGCCAGGCGCTGCGTGACAAGATGCGCAGGCCCGTCAAGAAGGTCAAGCAGCAGCGGTCTGTCAAGGAGATGAGGGCACGACTGATCCCGCCCATGGAAAAGCTCCACAACACCGTCCTTGCCTGGGAAATATTTCACGAGGGCAACGATCCCCCGAGCGGTCCGTCTGGCAGCCGAGTCGGGACGGAGTATGCCAATCCTAAGTCGTACCAGGAAACCTTCTTCCCTCTGCTCGCATCCGAAGCATGGCGGTCCTTTGTCACGGCCAAGGACGAGATTACGGCTCAGCCTTTTGGCATGAAGATTGCCAGTCGCGCAAGCGTTGACAGCTTTCTGGAGGTGACCTTTACCATGCCCATAGTCCAGAACAGGGACCGTGGTGTCTCCGAAGGCGATATCCTCCTGGTATCCGAGTCTGAAAGCCCCCTTCTCGAGTCGGACGTTAGGCACTGCCTCGCGCGGGTTCACAGGATCAAGTACAAGAAGGATATCATCGAGATCACCTACCGTGTGGCGTCCCGGAATAACCCTCTCTCGCCGCTCCTGAACCCAGGTGCCAGCGTCCACGGTATCAAGATTACAAACATGACAACCATCGAGCGGGAGTATGCAGCGCTGGAGAGCTTGCAGTACTACGACCTCATGGACGAGATCCTCAAGGCCGAGCCGTCGCCCATCCTCCGGTACGGTGACGAGAAGGTCGCAAAGTGGCAGGACAACTGGAACCTCAACCGCGGCCAGGCTATGGCTGTCCTAGGAGCGCACGAAAACGACGGGTTTACCTTGATTCAGGGCCCCCCCGGAACAGGAAAGACAAAGACGATCGTTGCCATGGTCGGTGCCCTGTTGTCTGAACAGCTCGGCTCGCAGCCGAATGCGGGCACGCCGGTCGGAGTCCCCATCCGACCGGGAGCAGCAGGAGCATCCCATGTAAGCAACCAGAGCCAGCAGAAGAAGCTCCTTGTCTGCGCGCCCAGCAACGCCGCCGTCGACGAGCTCGTCCTGCGACTCAAGAGCGGCATCACGACCATCAACGGCAAGAAGGTGAACATCAATGTGCTGCGTCTCGGACGGAGCGATGCTATCAACGCAGGCGTCAAGGACGTCACCCTTGACGAGCTGGTGAAGGCGAAGCTCGAGGGCGACGGGACCAGAGACAAGGCCAAGGCCGACCGCGACAAGCTTCATGAGGATGCCTCGAAGATCAAGGAGGAGCTGGGCGAGCTGCGGCCGATGCTGGAGGCAGCCAGGGGTCAGGAGCGCAGCACGTACGAGGCGCTGTCGCGACGGTTCGACGAGCTCAAGCGTCAGCAGATGCAGATTGGCAAGCAGATCGACGCCAACAAAGACAGCGGCAATTCGATTGCGCGAGAGACGGAGCTCCGACGCCGACAGATCCAGCAGGAGATCCTCAACGGGGCGCACGTTCTCTGCGCGACGCTGAGCGGTAGCGGCCACGAAATGTTCCGCAACTTGGACGTGGAGTTCGAGACGGTCCTGATCGACGAGGCCGCGCAGTGCGTGGAGCTCAGCGCCCTGATCCCGCTCAAGTACGGCTGCTGCAAGTGTATCCTGGTCGGTGACCCCAAGCAGCTGCCGCCCACGGTCCTCTCACAGTCGGCGGCGCGGTTCGGTTATGACCAGAGTCTGTTTGTGCGCATGCAGCAGAACCATCCGAATTCGGTGCACCTGCTCGACATGCAGTACCGCATGCACCCGCAGATCAGCGCGTTCCCCAGCAAGGAATTCTACGAAGGACAGCTCAAGGATGGACAGGATATGCTGCGCCTGCGGCGACAGCCGTGGCACCAGAGCAAGCTGTTCGGCCCGTACCGGTTCTTCGACGTGCAAGGCGTGCAGTCACGCGGCCGCAAGGGCCAGTCGCTGGTCAACACGAGGGAGCTGGACGTGGCCATGCAGATGTACGAGCGGTTCAGCCGCGACTACCGAGAGTGCGACCTGCAGCGCAAGATCGGCATCATCACCCCCTACAAGGCGCAGCTGTTCGAGCTGCGGTCGCGGTTCACGGCCCGGTACGGGGACGGCATCACGGACGTGATCGAGTTCAACACGACGGACGCCTTCCAGGGCCGCGAGTGCGAGATCATCATCTTCTCGTGCGTGCGTGCCAGCTCTACGGGTGGTATCGGCTTCATGACGGACATCCGGCGAATGAACGTCGGTCTCACGCGTGCCAAGTCGTCGCTCTGGATCCTGGGAGACTCGCGCGCCCTCGTGCAGGGTGAGTTCTGGAAGAAGCTCATAGAAGACTCCCGGGCGAGGGACTGCTACACATCGGGAGATGTCGTGTCCATGTTCCGCCAACCTCTGGAGAAGGCCCCCGCGTCGGCGTTTCTGGAGGGGCCGCAGCCGAAGATGGGATATGGCAGCGACAATGAGGACGTGGTCATGGCCGATGCCTCTGCGCATCCGCATGCGCAACAGCAGCAGCAGCAGCAGCAGCAGCAGCAGCAGCCACGGCTGACGACGACGACGACGACGACGACGACGACGATGACGGGGGTAGTCGAGTCCGGCCAAGGCGCCAACCCGTCCCCCGTCGTCCCCCGGTCCGGGGGTCCCCCAGCCATTCGCACGGCGGCGGATAGCGGGCAGACCACGTCCGAGGCCAAGAAGAGGTCCCTGGATAGCCCCGACGGCAACCAGCCTAGCTCCAAGAGGGTATGTCCGCGTGCAACGGTCCTACAGACCGGTACATTCACGCCGATCAGGAAGGAGATCATATCACTAACAGTAAACGACAGTCTGCAAGCGGCCCACCTCGATCAGCCATGATGAGCAAATTCGGACAGAAACCCGGAGGGTCAGGGTCAGGAGGAGGAGCAGGCAAGATACGTCAGCCCAAGCCACCGACCGACCCATCGGCCATGTCGGTGCTGGGGATGACGCCGCCAGAGAGGCCACCGCCTCCGCAGGCACAAGCACCACCACACGCACCGACCGGACCTCGGGTATGTTGGAAGCCTGGAACCTGATACCTTCTAGATGCTTTACAGTACATGCACGGCTGACTTCCCCTCCTCTCTTCTCTTCCAGGAACGAACTCTGGGACCAGCGCCTCCTCGAAAAAAGGCCAAACCTAGTCTATTCGTGCCACGGAAGAAGTAGACCACATCTTGTCTGATCTCTTGCTTGGTCACTCTTCTTCTTCTTCTTGTTCTTCCTCTTTACCCTCTATTTTTCTCTTCGAGCGTAATGTTGGCATCCGTCTAGAGAGAAGACAGGACACGGCATCGATGGCGTCGGGAAGGTTATAGAACATGTAATATCCGCCTTTTTCTTTTCTTTTTTTTTTTTCTTTTTTTCTTTTTGCCTCTCAGGGAGGAATTTGGATCCTGCCGAGAAGCCAAGTCAGGATAGAAGTGGGGTAGTGGAGGGTTTCCTTTTGTTGCTCCGTACGCACTTTGTGCTTAGATTTACGAGGAGTAGTCGGATGCGCTCGTCGTCGATTGTCGGACCGAAAACGAGGCGAGGACTTGAGGTATTGCGGCTACTCATAGCTACTGATGCTACTGCTGCTGCCCAGCATTACGGAGTACATGCTCGGTACCTGGCAGGGGTCGTATTATGCAGCGTGAATCAGCTCGAGAGAAGCCGGGAGGACGAGAACGGGGTGGATGGAGGGTCCGAGCGTGCAGCAGGTGACCATCTGGTTGGGTTCGGATCTGCTAGGGGATTGGACTGGACTGGACTGGTCAACTAAGTCTTCAGATCGGCGGCTACCTGTCCGTACTCGTACATTGATGCAAGTGCGAGCAGGAAGAGAGGGTAAGAGGATCAAGGTGTAGAGTAGAGTAGGGAAAGATTGGGATGAACGCGGTCATGTAGTAGTAGTATCACACTTGTGTATGGAGATGGATTGATATGAGGAGTTTGAATGGAAGAAGTGTCCCCGATGATGATGACGATGATGATGATGATCGTGGTGGTGAGGAAGAGGGGGGAGGGGGGAGAGGGGAGAGATCAAAGATTCACAACCTGTAGGGGACGGGTACTACCAGAGTACTGTCACTATCACGGAGCAACAGTCTACGAGAGCTTATATTGGTCTGTAGGTGACGAGGTCATAGCTGTGAGGAGAGGAGAGGAGAGATGACGGAGAAGAAGAAAAAGAAAGGAAAGACATGGGTAGGAGATGGGGGTGGCAGGGGGTGGCAGGGGGGGTGGCAGGGGAAGTGGTTGGATGAGTTGGATGAGCTGGGAAATGGGGGTCTGACGAGCGGTTAATAGGGAGTACGGAGTATCGATACGGAGCCATCTAAGGGTTGTGTTGGTATCGTCTTTCTTCCTTTGTCTTCACCGTACGATATCGCAGGTGCATCAGCTCCTTCTTCAAGAAGAGCCCTTGCGGATGTGATGATTGATAGTTGTATTTTCTAGGATGACTCTCTTCGTGATAGTAATATGTACGTTTGCCAAGTCATCCTGAGGCAACAACCCCGGTACCGGGTTATCCCTTCTTCCGGTTGCATTTGGCTGTTTGATACAAACAGATACAAACAATATTTATATATATATATATATATATATATGTATGTATGTATGTATGTATGTATGTATGTATGTATGTATGTATGTATGTATGTAATGTTGATACACTCTACAGATCGCGATCTATCGAGATGGTTGAGTATTATATTAGGATTATTACCAGCATGATCCGTGATACTTGGGAGGAGGTCTCGATGTTGAATGAAGCTACCAGGTATTCACCACCGGCATTACGGAGCACGTATCAATACCTGCTATGATAATACCTGTTATACTCGTACAGTAATAATACGTATATGAGTACGGATCATCTAGATGGTACTACATAAATACTGCATTGCTAGGAGAGTAGTAATCTGTACGTATATAATGATACCATAAGAATACTATAGAAATACTATAGAAATACTATAAAAATATTATAAAAATACTATAAAAATATACTTACTACACATCTGTACACGTTAGAGATTAGTACATCACAAAACTAGACATGTACTCGTGATACTGTCCTCGCACCATGCAACCACTCTATTCACTTTCCATGTTCCCATTGATTACCTTGCATCCTTCTTTTCTTTTCTTCAACAGCCAAGGAGAGGAGAGGTAGAGAGACGAAGTACAGATACGGCATGATCGATTGGGGGTTTGCCGCCATGATACGATACGTACAGTAACCATAACCATACTTCCCATACTTCCCATGTACGTATGTATGTATACATGGCCAATCTAAACAGCCCCCCCCTTGGGTTTAGCATAGCGTAATAATTGCTTTTTCTTCTCTCTCCCTCCTACTACTGTCAACTCGTAATAAATAAACAAAAAAAAAAAAGTCGTTTTCCGTATATCAACGGATAATAATACTTTTGTAAAAATTAAATCCCGGGTGAGAGGGGGGAGAGCGGAGCTTAGTTGACAGCTCTCCCTCTCCCCCCCCCTCCTAACCTTCTCACCAACCTCTTTTTTTTCTCTTTCGTTTGGCCCTCTTCCCGACCCTTTGTTTGTCTCCTTGGACCCCTTGATACGGATATGGATATGGATCATATATGATATAACACCAGGCGGCCCGTACTCCCTCCGTATCAGTTTGTCAGATGATGAGATTTAGTCCTGGCAGCCAACCTCATATCACCAGCGTCAACTCTTCAGCCACCTTCTTTTGTCTTGCCAAACCCCCTTGCTGAGGAAGGAAGAGAGGAGAAGAAGAAGAAGGAGGAGGAGGAGGAGAAGAAAGAAAAGAGGCCTGCCATTGTCTAGGACACAGACTTCTTCTTTCTTGGCCAGATACCGTGTACCGTTCTTCATTCATGAACCCTTGTATGTGTGTCTTGCAACTACCTGTATACAATCTCTCTCTGTCTCCCTCCCCCCTCCCTTGCGCAGAGCGTCCGGTTTCCTCGAACCAACCCGCTCCAGACCTTTCTCACGAGTCTCTGATTAGCAAACCCCCTCCCCTCTCCCAAAGTCCCATCAATGACAGGATGGAAAATCGGGGACATGCCGTCTGATGGATCCGATGTCACAGTGCAGCAATCGTGAGAAACCACTAGTTTCCATACTAACAGATCTCTAGCGCAGGTAAACCTGTACGTCACCAACCTTGACCTTTGTTCCTTGTTGGCAGTTGGTAGCTTCCTGGCCCACTCCTCTTAGACAAGAAGGACCAGGACCAAGCCCAGAGACAGAGAGGGAGAGAGAGAGAGAGAGAGAGAGAGAGAGAGAGTCCCACCCTCCCCCCCTCCCGTCCTCTCCCTTACACGCTCTGTCGAGATTGTCTCACCCACAGAGAAAGGTGTGCCAGTGTTCTGTCTCTCTCTCTTCCTTCGTTCCCTTCCCGTCCCCGCCCCGCCGCCGACATTATGGCCATCTCCGTCAGGCTTAATACGGCCTCTTCGTCCGGCCATCATCGCTTCTCTTCCTCGACCACCACCTTGTCCCCCGAAGCCCTGTCCGGAAGCAACAGCAGCTACCTCCATCCTTCACGCGGCGACCCTCTGTACCTCCCATCTTCCTCCTCGCGGCGACGACGACGGCCTCCTCGACGGCATAGCTCGTCTCTGGATACCACTGCTGCGGCCACTGCGGCGGCGACGGCGACGGCAGCAGCAGCAGCAGCAGCAGTCAAGAAGCAGCCGGGCTCGCGTCGCGGCGGCATCCATCGCGCAAAGTCGACCTCTGCTATCCTGGATAGGAGCTTCGACCTCTCGTACCAGGGCGGAGAAGAAGGAGACATCGGCATACGCTACCCCGACGGCGTCGACGACGACGACGATGGACTCACCGACCTCATCGACTTTCTGAGGAATCACGTCCCGCCCCCGGGAAACTACATGTCCATGCCTGAGAACGCCCAGGACGAGAGGCGCCGGTGGCTGCTGAACTGGGCCACCAGGATGGCCAAACGCCACGCCCCCCACGGCTCCAGTTCCGGTTCCGGCTTCGGCTCCGGCTTCGGCTTCGGCTTCGGCCCCCGTCGCCGGCCGCCGCGCATCCTCCTCCCCGACACGGCCGTCTCGGGCACCACCATCGGCGGCCACCGTCACATAGCCATCACCATACCCTCCGAGGCCTTCCCCCTGCGCGACGACAGGCCGCGCTCCCAGTACCCCGTCTACCGCGGCGAGACCGACAGCGGCGACACGCCGCTCGTGTCCAGCCCCGTCCGCACCGTTGTCAACGACAAGGGCGTCGTCACCGTCCTCAAGACCGTCGACGAGGTCAACGAACCGCTGGGCTACCCGTCCGACCTCGTCCCTCGCCGCTCCCACAGCCAGTCCATGTCCCTGCCCCCGTCGAGGGCCGGCCACTCCAGCGTCAACGGCTTCGTGCCGTCGCCTTCCTCCGTCCGTGCCGGGGCCTCCCCGCGTCCGGGAGGGGACGATGCCGCGGCCGGGAACGGCAGCGGGCCCAGCCGCATGCCCTCCAGGTCGAGCCAGACACCGGCCCATCACCACCAGCAGCACCAGCAGCACCAGCAGCACTCGTCCATCGATGGCGTGCTCTCCCACCAGCAGCCCCAGAACGGCAACGGCAAGGCCAGGCAGACGCCCTCGCCCGGCCCCAAGAGCGACTGGTCGCTGGACGAGAGGGAATGGTTCGCCAAGGTCCAGACCGTCGCCGCAGCCGCCGCCGCCAAGCCCAGGGAGGATGGAGGCGGCGACAAGGACAAGGATGTCATCAGCAGCGAGTCGGGCGCCACCGTCATGAGGGAGAATCCCCTCGGACCGCGGGACCCCGAAGGAGCGGCTCTGTCGCGGAACGACTCGGTGCAGAGCCGACGGGCCCGCGTGCGCGATCGCAAGAGGCGAGACATCGAGGCTGCACGGGCAGACGGCAAGCAGAAGCAGCCCGGCGACGCTGCCTCCACCGTCGCCGCCACTGCCGCCCCTGCCACTGCCGCCTCTGCCTCTGCTGCTTCTGCTGCCACTACGCAGCCGGCCCTCAGCCCCATCCGCACCGTGATGGACATCAGGCCGTCCCCCACCCCGTCGGAACCCACCCTGACGGACACGCCGTCGACCGACCGCGGCGCCTTTGCAGACGAGGATGGCGGCGCCGGCCCCAAGGGTCACCGGCAACGCTCGTCCGTCGCCAGCGCCAACGCCCCAAACCAGCCCACGCCACCCATGTCCCCGGACAGCACGCCTCCGATGCGGCAAAGAAGCGTGGCGGACAGGTCATCCCTTCAGCATCGTCGGGAGCGGGACGCCGCCTCGTCGCGTCGCGATCAGGACCAGCACCAGCAGCCCCAGCAGCGCAAGTCTACCACGACCACCACCACGGCCCCATCAGCCCGGCAGTCGGCAGTCGACAGCAAGGGAGGGGACAACACGACGGATTCCCGCCGCCACCAGCAGAACCTGGACAGGGAGATCCTCAGGCTCTACGAGGCGTACAGGGAGCACCGCTTCCGCGACATGGAGCGTCGCGTGCGCCGGCTCGAGCGCAACGGAGACGTGTGGTTGCGTGCTCTCGTCCCCGTGCTCGAGAATCTCAACCGGGTCGGTCGGCCGGGAACATCGACGACATCGGCCGCCATAGCAGCCGCGGCATCGGCCGGGAAGGACTCGGACTACTACGAGTCCCCGCTTCAGCGGCAGCGTGCTCAGCAGAGGTACGACCTCGGCACCGGCAGGGCCCCGCCCGTGCGACGACCCACGACCTGCTCCGGGAGGATCCCCGGCTTCGGGGCTCGTCCGGACGGAATCATCAGCAGCAACAACGGCGGCGACGACGATGACGACGACGACGAAGAGGGTGACGGTGTGGATGATGACCACGACGCGTCGTTCAGGTGGCGCGACAGCACGGGGAGCAGCAGCAACAATGAGATGTCCGGCCTGGACACCATAGAACCCCTCATGAGGGAGCTGGCTGGTGCTGCCAAGCTGCGACAGATGAAGACTGGACGAAGCGGGTTACTCTCGGCCTTTTGACGTCGCCACCTGTCCCGTTTCCCTCTCGTTTCCCTTTCATCTTTTCTATTACCCCCCCCCCCCCCCACACCAAACCCCTTTCAATCCTTTCAGATTCTCTGTTTTTTTCCTTTCTTGTTTTCTGTCTCTTCTTTCTTTTCCCGTTTTGAGCGCCATACCTTGATAACACCTGCTTGTCTAGGCTTAAGCGAGCGTTTGACCTCCATATCCCTTCGTTTTCGTCCCTTTCTTTAATTTTTTTCTTCTGTCTCCATACCTTGGGCATCTGAACTGCCGGCGCATTCGTTTCCTGCTCTTCCAAACATACTACATGACCTTGCTCTGCTTTTCCTTTCATACTCTACAATATGCACTTCTTCTTTCTTCTGTCTTTTACGGTATTTTCTTAGCATAGGGAGGGGGGTTGGGGGTGGTTGTACGGACGAGATTAGTAGAAGAATATAAAAAAGCAGTTGAAAAAAGCATGCTTGGTTATTCAAACAATCAACTGACGAAGCATTATCGGGCATCCATTGACCAAACTAAGCCAGTACTAAATAAAGCGGTAGACAGAGTTGAAACACTTCAAGCGCAACCATCCAGAAAAGACGTCCTATAGGGCTACATCCTGGAACGAGGAAGCACCGTCAGGTGTTGCCGCAGGGGTCTTTTCGTCCTTGCCCTTAGCGTCAGCAGCAGGCTCGGCTTTCTTCGTGTCATCCTCCTCCTCGTCTTCGTCTTCGTCTTCCTCGTCCTCCTCCTCGTCTTCAGTAGGTTTCGACTCGGCTGCCTTGCTCTTGTCTTCTAACCAGACCTTCTGCTCGTCTTGCCCCTGAGTCGACTTTGCCTTTTGCTCTTCCTCCTCCTCCTTGTACCCATGCTCCTCTTCATCATCGCCGTCATCGTCATCGTCATCATCTTCGTCGTTGTCGTCGCTTCCCTCGTCCTTTGGCGGAGGCGAGGGCTTCTTCGCGTCGTCTTGCGAACTGGCGGAAGCAGGAGCCTCCTCAGGCGACTTGGGCGGCGGGGCAGGCGCAGCGGCCGAGGCGGTGATGTTGACTATCGGTGCGGGCGGCGGTGCGGACACGGGTGCGGGCGAATGCTGGTGGTTGTCGTCGTTGGTAGGGGCGGGCCTCATGGCGTCGAGGTAGAATTTTGTGACGCCCAAGATGCGGCCGTTCTTCTCGCAGGCATCGACCCACTCGGGCCTGACGACGGGGATGTTGAGCTCGACGGCCTTCTCCCAGGCCTGGCCACGGCCCTCGGTGGTGACGAAGTGGGTCGTGTCGATGCGGACGCCGTCGACCATCTTGGCGCCGATGCGGCCGATGGCCTCGGTCAGGGAGTCGCGGACCGCCCCTGGGAGCACGCCGGTCGAGACGGTCACGCCGCTCAAGTCCGTCATCTTGTGGGTGCGCACCACGACGCGGTCGCTCGTCAGCGTGCCCGCCGTGGTCCGCAGCACGAGGTGGAACGTGTACTCGGTGTCCACGGCCAGGCCAGAGATCTTGGTGCTGTGCATGGCTAACGGGCGCGGGATGGCCCCAGCCTTTTGCCCGTTGCGGTACAGGCTCAGCGACACTAGATCCGCCGTCGCCAGCTCGATCGGGTCCCACTCCAGCACGACTGACGTCTGCGTCGCGTTGCGGCACCGCAGCGCGGGCGGCGACGGCTCCAGAGCTCCGAACGAGCTGTAGATCTGGTCCTGGAGAGCCTGGAACTCGCGCTGCGCGATGTCTTCCTTGACCTTGTTCTGGCCCACCGTGATGTCAACTATGCTGCCGGACGAGATGTCGGGCGGGAGCAGGATCGAGGGGAATTCAATCTGCATCCAGAAAGTTTCAGTATAGAGAGCGATAGTCAATGAGAAGAAAAGGTATATCCCGTTGGATGGGATCGCAGGTTCTGTAACACACCAGTCGCTTATCCGGTGTCAGGAGCACCGTGACGCCGGCGTCGACCTTGCCGACAGTGAGGGAGACGAGCATCGCTGCGGTCGGGCGCGAGCTGCGCAGGAAGAGGGGAAAGTGTTCGTAGAGGCAGAGAAGACGCGGGACGGGACGGGACGGAAGTTGACGAGGAGCGGTGAATTGACGAAATACTGGTCGATCTGGACGAGTCTGCGAAGGGTGGGAGAGGGCGTCGCGATGACAGCTTGTGTTTCAATAGCAGGTTACACGGGGAGCTCTCCCCTGGTGACGGTGATCTCTTGGCAGCCTGAGGATCACGTGCTGGCCAAAGACAAACTGGAAGTAGCAGTATTACATCTTTCAAACATTCAACATCCAAACATGTGTTTTTTTTCTAGTACCTGTATTGTGTTTGCACTCGTATACGAATTATTCACTGACATATTTTCTTTATGTAAAGGACAATACGCAAGACGACCAGTAAGCTGATCCAATACTACGCAACCCCCCCCCACTCAGTCCTGTCGGGGTTCGACATCACTGTACGAGGTGCCAATGGCGACCTCGTCATACCAGACCTGGCGGTAGTCCTGGTCGCCAACCATGCTGTCGTCGTCATACCATCCGTTGGCGTATAGACCGACGCGAAAAGCAAAGGTGTTGTCGCTGTCGATCGTCGTGGCGATGCCCGAGTCGTCGACGAGCTTGGCGCCGTCGAACCAGAAGCCAAAGGAGCCCGACTCGTCGCTCTGCCAGTCGGCTTGGATGATGACGGTGTGCCAGCCGCCCGGCTGGACGGTGGCCAGGTTACGCTTCTCGTTGAAGCTGCGCTTGCAGTCCGGCTCGGCGTAGGTGCCATAAGTTAGTCGTGTATTGAGCTGGTCGCCCACCAGCCACACCATGGTCGACGGCATGTAGTCGTCGCACCCGCCGCCCAGGTCTGAGATGAACTGGGCCAGGTTGTAGCTCTGATCCGCGTCGAACTCCCACCCGCTGTACAGCTTGAAGGCGAAGCCGTAGAAGCGAGAGTCGCCCCTGGTGTACCCGTCGTTGACGTCCACCTCGGAGTGGTAGCGGCCCGTGTACGAGGCGTCGTACCGCTGGTCCATCTTGAGGGATGTCGGCGCCGTGAAGTAGACGTTGTCTACCTCGCGCACCTGGCCGTTGTGCTCTGCCCGCGACTCGTCCCATCCGTTCAGCGTGCCGTTGTTGTAGAAGAGGACCTGTGCCAGCGAGGCCAAGGGCATCATCAGGGCTGCCGCGGCGAGGCTCTTGACTCCGGTCATGATTGCTACGAGAGTGATGAGGAAGGGCGATGTAGATAGTCGGGCGTTCCAGATGAATGATCAGGGTTGGACCAAGTGCTGCTGCTTCTAGCTTCCCATGCGATATGCCTGGGAGTATTTATAAGTTGTACTCGTGTTGTCTCATATCCAACACCATTTTCTCCGCCTCTCATCTTGCTTTTTAATCCATTTTCCTGATTCTTCGGCCTACATACTTAGAACGACAATGTCTGGCAGAGATCCGTCATCCCTCTTCACAACCTGCCCCTACTCCTCCGTCTTTTGCCTTCCTGTCTGATCCTACGGGGCCGGTCCATAGCTTGGAGAGCTCAGGGAGAAGGGGGCCGACATGCTGTCCGATCGCGGGAAGAGGCGCTACCGAACCATCCCCCCCAAACGCAGTCGAAATTCAAAATTTTGTACAGAAAATATTACATGGGACTGAGACGTCGCATGCATACGCCACGCAGGGAGGTCTACAGCCCGCTGAGCTCCTCGCAATCCGTCCGTCCAGTCAGATACGTGGGGCTTCACGCGGAAAATTCGTCGAATCCTCCGAGACATCTCTCTACGGCGTTCTGGGCCGAGATTTCTTGCTGTTGCTGCTGTTGCCGCCACTGCCCCCGCCCTTCTTGGCAGAACTGCTCCTGCGCTGTGACAATGTCTCAGCGGTCACCCTGTCTGCGTCCTCTAGCAGGTCGACGACGGCACGGCCAAAGGCCTCCTTGCTAACCTCGGAGGAGACGGCACGTATAGGGTCACGGACGTGTATCCAGAGCGTACCCACAATAGGCCTCTTGGCTCTAGCTGCCGCATTCGCCGCGGTGGTCGAGCCGCGGCCGAACCGGTCATACCCCCTAGCCTGGAGAGCCAAGTACAGGGCAGCGCGTAACCTCTGCTGTATGGTGTGTCGCACGACGGCCCTTGCGCCCCCCGTGCACGTGGTGATGAGCCAGAGGGGCTGGTGGCGCGACATGTCGCCGTACCGCTGGCGCTGCTTGCTGGCCATGGCGTGACCTCGCGGGTCGAGGAAGTGCAGGTCATAGGGGGAGATGAGGTGCGCGCCCGTGAAGTTGACGGCCACGCCTAGGCGGTTGAAGAGCCCCCTGTGTGGACTGTTGCGGTGGTGTGGCGACGCGTGCGCGACGGCGTTGTCGTGCGTGATGTTGTGCCTCTGCAGGAAGTCGACGTTGGCCTGGGTCGTCTGGAGTTGCCCGTTTGGGTGGTAGTAGGGTTTGCACTCTTCTGGGATCAGACGTCGAGGTCCCCCGCCGCCACCGCCCGCGGCTTCAAGGCGTGCACTCGTCGATAGGAGGCGTCGAGCTGATGTTGCTGCCGGTATTCCTCCTGCTGCCGCCCCCCACAGCCTTGAGACCAGAGGGGGAGCCCTTGCTGCTACCGCCATGATCGGTAGTGACAGTGTCTGTTAAGGACCATGACCTTTTGCCTGTTAGAGGTCCCGAGCGGAGGAAATTGAGGACGAGTCAAAGACGCGTCAGAGCAATCTTGCCCCAAAGGCCGATGGGAAAGTTGGCAAAAGACGTCAAATGAATGGCTACATCATATTGAGCTATGAGCCACACAAGATGACTGAGCCATAGAATGACTCTGACCATCCTGGATGTGGCGCACGTGGCGCTGTGTTATGTAATAATCCTTCGAGTTGCGACGCGCACAATGACGCACAAACTCCTGTTAGTGAAAAACCTATCTACCCACCTGTGACTTGGTGAGAGCCGCAAGTATTTTAATAATACTTACTCGCAAATATCAAAACATTTCTCTCTCTCTCTCGCTCTCTCTCTTCCTTGACTCCTCGCCACCCCCCTGCCTAGACGAAGAAAGGTCTTGAGTCATCAGTGGGAACTGTAAATGAGAGGCAGGCACTGATGCGGCGGCACATGTATCAAGGCCCAACTTTTTTTCTCTGTTCGAGGTAACAGACGTATGAGGATGGTGGTGGTGGCCAAAAAAAAAAACTGGAAGCGCCGTAATGCTCCGTAGTAATAAATAATATTAAAAGCCAGAAAGACGCCCACCACCAAAGCATACCCACCCACACTTTGCAAACTTCCCTCCCCATCTTCATCGCCCTTTCTCTCTTTCCTGTCTCCATCGTCTTTCTTTCTCTATAACCAACAAGGACAAGAATAAGAAAATCTAGCCCGCGATGCCTAAGAACAAGGGAAAGGTAACTCCATCCCCACGGCCTTTTCTTTTACCCTCTCTCCTCCTTCCTCTCATGTGTGCCCCGCGCGTTTGCTTGCCCCTCCAAGACAATGACTTTGCTGCGCCATCTCAATCTTGGGTGGTGGTGCAACGACCCCGCCCCCCACCATCGTGACATGGAAACGATAAACCCCTCTCTCTGCGTGCCGTGGTCCCGCGTACAAGATGCCGAGCCAGAAAGCTACAAGGAGAGGGGAACAGGGAAAAACTAAAGAGAGATATGAGTAAAGTAGAATTGCAGCTGACCAGGATGCTTCTCGGAAACATAGGGCGGCAAGAACCGCAGAAGGGGTACCAAGGAGAACGACGACCAGCGTCGTGAGCTCACCTTCAAGGAGGATGGCCAGGAGTACGCCCAGGTCGTCAAGATGCTCGGAAACGGACGCCTCGAGGCACTATGCTTTGACGGAAGCAAACGTCTAGCCAACGTATGACTTCTTTTCCCCTTCCTCTCCCCCCTCCCCCTCTCGTCTCCCCTTACCGTATCCACTCCCTGGGGAGACATGAAGGAAAGAGACAGGAGAGAGAGAAAAATGCTAACGCCCTGACAGATCCGAGGAAAGATGCGCAAGAAGGTGTGGATCAACCAGGGAGATATCATCCTCCTGTCGCTCCGCGACTTCCAGGACGGCAAGGGCGACGTCATCCTCAAGTACACCGCCGACGAAGCCCGAACCCTCAAGTCGTATGGCGAGCTTCCCGAGAACGCCAAGATCAACGAGACCGACACCTTCGGCCAGGGAGAGGACGGCGAGGCCTACTTCGAGTTCGGCGACGCTGACTCGGACGAGGAGGAAGAGGGAGGTGCCGACGGCAAGAAGGAGGTTGACATTGACGACATTTAAAAAGACAAGGATGGAGATGAAACCCAATCAATCAAAGGAAAAGGGGGTACACGAAAAAAAACCCGAGAAAAAAAAAAGAAAAGAGAAAGCATATATGCGGTGGCTGAGTTTGTTACCATTCCTGTATCGTTGGACTTCAGCTTCGACGATATCGCTCTGCTGTCTTCTCTCTCAGCCCCGGGGGAGGGGAGGGTTTGTCTTCCAAGATACCCTCTCGGGGCACCACGACAGTTTATCGGAATGAGCTCTGGTGGTGGATTTCCTATAAAAAGGAAGTTGTGGCATCCGTGATGGGAGAGACGTCATGGCTTTTGCCTAAAAGTTGTGTTTCTTTTTTTCTTCTTTTCTTCCTCAAACCCTTCTTCTTAGCCTTTTTTCTTCTTCCTCTCTTCTCTTCTTTCTTATATATCTCCGTCATCAACATTCTGAACCTCTTTTCTTCTTCTTCCTTTTGCTTCAATTTCCTTGCTCAGTAGTTGTGTCTTCTCGCTATTTGCTTATCTGCTTCACAGTGTACAGCATAGTAGGTGATAGATGCATCTCCGTCGATTCTATAGAAATGTATCCGGAAAGCACTCTCTGCTTGAGTTTTCTTCCTCTTTTATTCACTATGATACTTTTGGGTACGTAAAGGATACGGCTGAACAAGTTGATATAAAGTGTAATGGTTTTCGCCAGGCACTCTGCACAAGTGGGCGCACTTTCCGCTTCGTCCTTCTATCACGGCTTGTATCGAGAAATGTACAAGACAAAAGACAAGTATCGGCTAGCAGTATCGCTGCTCTTAGCCACTCCCGCGTCCTATTTTTGTCGTGGGCATCTATTCTACCGTCCCCTTTACCAGTCGTCATTGTCACTCTCGTCATCTAGCGCTTAGTTAGCAAACACGTGTATGTAGGGCGAGGGTGGGGGACAAAGTAGACTTACCGCTCCTGCTGACCTTCTCTTTACGCTTCTGCAGCGCCGCAGCCAGCGCATCAGCCATACCACCCTGTGGGGCACCGGGTGCACCTCCAGCGGGTGCAGCAGATGAAGCAGTGTCGCCAACCTGGGCTCCGCTGCGGTCGCGGATCTGGCTCCTGTCGACCTTCTTCAGGGCGCCGATCCCGCCGGCCTTTTGGATGTCACCGAGCATGGCAGCCCGGCTGTTGTCGGCGTTGGGCAGCGCAGGGGCCGGGACACCGGAAGAGTAGCCGGAGTCGCGGTTCGGAGGGGGAGGGGGAGGGGGAGCAGGCGGTGCACCGCCGGCAGAACGGAGGAGGGGGGGGAGGTGCTGGCGGTGCGCCGGACGAGGCGGGCATAGGCGGCGGGGGCGTCGGGGGGGCATAGGACGCTGCGCTCGAGGTCGGGGGCAGTGGCGGGAGTGCCGGCGGTGCGTGGCTCGACGAAGCGGGCATAGGGGGTGGTGGCGCCGGGGGAGTTGGAGCGTGGTGAACAGTCGGCGGGGGAGGCACCGGGCGCGAGCTGGACGGGGGCAATGGGGGAGGGCCGCCAGCTGGCACCTTGGGAGGCAGGGGAGGAGGCGGGCCAGGCGCGGCAATTGGAGAGCTCGAGTCGTGTCCGGAGCGAGGGGGGGGGGGAGGAGCTGGGCCACGGCTTGGTGGAGGCGGAGGGTTATGACGCTGGCCGGCAAAGGGAGGAGGAACGCTAAACTTGTGGCTCTCCTCCTTAGCCGGTGCGCGTGGAGGTGGAGGAGGCGCGGCGCTCGACCTCGGGGGCGGAGCTGGCTTGGAGTGGACCGCAAACTTGCCGGCGTCGGGCAGTGCAGGCGGCGCATTGAATCTGGGCCTCGTAGGCGGCGGGGGGGTAGATTCCTCGGCCTTGGTTGAGCGTCTCGGAGCCGGCGGCGGCGGCGCCTTGGCACCCGATGCCGGCGGTGAGGGCGCGTGTCGGCCGCCGGGGGGAGGTGGAGGTGGTGGGCGGGCGTGGCCGTTGGATGAGATGCCCGGGGACGTTGGCGGGGGGGCATGTGTGGTGATTGCTTGCTGCTGCTGGGCCTTTTGCTGCTCCTCGCGCAAGAAGTCGACGATGAACTCTTGGTTGTCCTTGATGAAGTTGTCGGTCAGGCCCTTGCTTTTGAGGTCTTGACCAAAGTGCTCGCGCCACAGGGGGTCGAATTCGTCGAGGAGGGCAAACTCGGAGATGGGGCTGCCGCTAGGCATAGGGGGCGTAACGTTGTTGCGCGGCGAGTCCGGAGGCGTCGGGCCCGATGAGTGACGGGAGCCAAAGAGACCGCCGAGGATGCCATGCTTCTCCTTGGGCTGGGAGTGGCCGCCGAAGGGGGTGGAGCGAGTGGCTTTGCTGGCGTTCTTTTCGCGATCGTCCATCCTCTTCTTGAACTGCCTGGCCTCCTTTTCGTCGACGAAGCTCAGGCCGGCGAGGCACTCGTCAATCTCGAATGTGTGGAAAAAGGTACGGTCCTGGTTGTAGGCAAACGTGTCGAAGATCTCCTGATCCCAGATGACGCCACGGTTGGCAGGCTGGGGAGATCAAAGGTCAGTACTCATTCCCCTTTCCAAACATTGAGCAGGTGCAGATCTGCGAGAGCGGTCATACCGAGATGTCAACCATCTTGAGCCAGTAGGTGTGCCCGACGAGGTCGTCGGCGAGGACTATGGCGCCCTGAAGCCCGGTGTAGGTCCATTTGGAGCGGTTAGGGTAGGCGACGTAGAGCCTGGCGACGGCGACAGCCTGGATCTTGTTCGACTGCTTGGGGACGAAGCGCTTGACCGTGGCTTTATCGTCATCGTTGAGAATGGAAGGCATGGTTAAGATTTTGGGGGTGGACGAGGGAACCCGTCTAGGGGGCTCTCGGGCAGCGTCTGGTCGCGGAAGTAGCGTATTGAATAATGGCAAGATACTATTCCAAGTATGATGGAAAGGAAGCCTCGGGCGTTCGGGAAAGGACCCAACAAGAATGAACAAGGGCCGCGCAACGTCGGGCGATGCGGAGGTTGGCGGCGCTTAGAATAGTCACGTCGTAATATTGTCGATGTCTCGTCGACTGTCGCGTGAGATTGGACGACTGGCTTGGCGGCGCTCACAGAAGCAGCCGGATAGGCAGCGAGAGTGGGACACTCCGGACACCCCGAGCGGGCAGTAATGAGCGGCCTCGGACAACAATGAGAGAAAGGGACCCGAGAGTGGGAGGAGGGGGCCGGTGGGCTGCGAGGTGGTCTTCTGTCAAATTTGGCGACGAAGAAGTAAGAATGGGAAACGTGCGAGTTTGGTTGCGGCGACTGTTTTGAGGAGAGCCGTTCGTTCAATCAATCATCCTCCTTCCCGCCCTCGGTCCATCTGCTTCTTCCTCTTTCGCTGGACGAGGTGCGCTAAAAAAAAAAAGGAAAGCTGCTGCTACCTAAGCTACAGTCTACAGGTTACAGGGGACAGATAAGCTAATGGCTACAGGCTACTCATCCGGTATTACACTGGGTTCGAGTGCTCACAGCGGGTGCCCGGCAAGCCATCCGTGCATTCTAGCGGGTAGCGTCCCCCGGCTTGTAGGTAATAAATAGCACGCGGGCACTTTGGTGGTCTCTGGTGCCTGAATCAGATCAGCAGAGGTCGGCTTTGGGCTGTTGCAGTTGATGATACTCGCTGTGAAGGGAAGCACTCGCACTCGTACCTGTAAGGGAAACCGAGGATTATATCACTTATATCACTTAATATGCTGTTTTGTTCCGAGTAATTTACCATGTATTACGAGTGAGCGAGCACTCGTATTAACGTACGAGTACAGGTACGCAGACAACGCGGTACTCAGCCACACCTGCAACAACTCTCTACTCAGGGCCCGTTGCGATACGTACATGGAGAGGTCATGGTGCTGTCGTCGTCTTGCAGGGAGGGGAGCATGCCCCCCCCCCCCCCCCCCCCCAAAAAAAAAAAGGCCCAGCGTCATTTGCTATCATTCATAACGCAGACGAAAGTCCATCATTGCTACTGTGCCTTGCAGAGAAACACAAGGGTCGAGGTCGAGTTTGACAAAGCACCGGCTCGGTGTATTGAACATCACTGGGCCGTGTCCGCGGGTGTCGTGAGTCTTCCCAACCACCCAGGCGGTACCGTCGTCATTCAGGCTGTCATCATTTTATAAAGCGTGTCATTTCTCTTGTATCAAGGTCTCGGGGATTGTCCACGGCTAGTCCTGTCCATGGTCGCTTGCGTTGCGGTCCTACTCGTACAAGACAGCGCACCCGCTCTATTTGTTGAGAGCCTCCTTCCTGGCCTGGCGCTCCTCCTTTGTACCCTCCTGCCCGGGCATGCTAGCTAGCTGAGGACCGGGGTGGGCACCAAACGGTGCAAACTTGGGGTCCTTGTCCGCGGCGTCCTTGATGGGCTGGATGCCAAACTCCTTCTCGCCCTGTACGTCTGTCAGCTCTTCCCTCTTCCCTCTTCCCTTTCTCCCATTCCACGGTTCAGGGACCACCCACCCAGTTCCCCCACCCCGGCACGGGAAGCGACATGGAGGCGGGGGTCAGGGTGGTTAGTACGTGGTTGTAGGGATAACTGCGCGACCCACCTCGGGCTTGTTCTGCTTGTCCTGGTCAGAAGGCATATTGGAGAGTTGATTCTGCGTAGAAGTGGTATCGGTGAAGTGGATGGTTATGGTTGTTCTTGTTTCTTCAGAGAGTGATGGGTCTTGTCCGGCATGGGAAGAAGAGGGGACGGGTTGCATTTGTACTGTAAGCCGAGAAGCTTTGGGAAGAGGCAAAATGGCTGATGTAATGACGTACGCATTTCTTCAACAGCACCAGCCGAGAGCAGAAACAGGTTAACAAACTCAACTGCAAGTAATCTGTACTCCGTACCACACACGTGAATGCACCGCCTCGAGACTGCATATCTGCTAATAATACTGGAGGTAGTAGCATGACCTAATGTATGCCGAGTGTACCCATCTGTAGATGAATGTCGTAGTCGTCGTGTACTTGGTTGCTTGGTGCCAGCCACAGCTCTGGTGCTTTGTACAATACTCGTAATATTAATACGTATGGGCAAGGTGCCACCGACGGTACGTACCTACACCTCTGCCTCTCATGATGCTGGAAAGTCACCGTCCACCCCCCACAGAAGTCGCGATCCAGGCCGTGAAACTTCCATGCCTAACCTCTGCATCTACAGACCTCATCCAGACTTATCAGTGCAATACCCGGTGAACGGGCCAAGGAAGTAGTGGACCGGTGCCCCGTATGTCGACGAGTGATGCACCGCAACCGGTGAAGCTCTCACTGCCTCTCGTGAGCCTCTCTCATCCTCGCTCATCCGTCCGGGTTCAGTGGCTGACGCCTCACGCAGGAATATCAGCAGGACCTCTTCCAGGAACTCCGCGCCGAGGATGAGTTGGTCGTGATAGCCCGTGGCCTTGGGCTGATGCGCATAGTCACCAACCTGCTTCACTCATACGATGCCGCTGGCAACAACCTCATTGTCGTGGTGGGTGCCGAGGACCGTGAGAATGGCTGGATCGGCGAGGCCCTGGCCGAGCATGCCGCCGTGAGTGCTTCTCCCCGGGCCAGGGGCTTGACCGTGGTCAACACCGACTTCCAGAGCGTCGGTGCGAGGGAGAAGATGTACGGTGGGGGGGGGATATTTAGCATCACGTCCCGTATCCTCGTCGTCGACCTGCTTACGGGTCTCCTGGATCCAGAGTCCATCACGGGCCTCGTCGTCCTCCATGCGGACCGTGTCGTCGCCACGTCTCTCGAGGCCTTCATACTGCGAGTGTACCGGCAAAAGAACAAGGCTGGTTTCCTAAAGGCCTTCTCCGACAACCCTGACCCCTTCGCCGTAGGCTTCTCCCCGCTCGCCGGCATGCTGCGAAACCTGTTCCTGAAGAAGGCGTCCTTCTGGCCCCGATTCCAGGTCACCGTGGCCAAGTCCCTGGAGGGCAAGAAGAAGGCCGAGGTTATAGAGCTGGAGATACCTATGACGGACTCGATGAAGGAGATTCAGAACGCCATCATGGAGTGCGTCGAGGTCAGCATCCACGAGCTGAAGAAGGGCAACTCGGGACTCGACATGGAGGACTGGAACCTGGATAGCGCTCTCCTCAAGAACTTCGACACCATGGTCAGACGCCAGCTCGATCCCAACTGGCACCGTGTCAGCTGGAAGACTCGTCAGATTGTCGGCGACCTGACTGTGCTCAGGGCCATGCTCAACCACATCCTCGAGTACGATGCCGTCTCGTTCCTTCAGCACATGGACACGATACATGCCGCCCACTCGCCAGCTCCCGGCTCTACGAGACAGACGCAGTCTCCTTGGCTGTTCCTGGATGCTACACAGACTATCTTCGACACGGCCCGGAGGAGAGTATACGCCGCCAAGCCCCGGGCCCTGGGTCCAGATGATAGCATCGATGTCCTACGCCCTGTTCTCGAGGAGCTCCCCAAGTGGGCCATCCTAGCCGAGGTACTCGAGGAGATTGACAGGGATCTCTACTTTGATCCGCCGGCACGAGACGACTCAAATGGCACGATACTCATCATGTGCTCCAACACGGACCTATGCCGACAGCTACGTGACTACCTCCAGACGATGCATGTCAAGCCCAGAAAACGCACCCACAGCGACGGCGGCGAGACCGACGAGGACGAGGAAGGCAAGCCGTCGGCATCGTTCATGATGCGCCGGAGACTACGAAACTACCTGAGATGGAAGAGGCAGTTCGCCCAGGTCAATCAGACCCTCTTTTCGGAGAACCAGAGGGCTCTCAACGGAGCCGCAGATTCACGCACGGGCGCCACGCGCGGCGGTCGGGCACCGGCAAACAAACGACGGCGCATGCGTGGCGGGGGCGGCGTCGGTGCGGGAACAGCCATGGGGCGTACGGATAATGGCAGCATCGCACAGTACTTTGAGAAGCCCAGCGAGGTGGCGGACCTGATGGCCGAGGTGCAGCTCACGGAGGAAGAAGCGCAGCAGCAGCAGCAGCATCAGCAGCAGCCGGAGGTTGCGGCCGACCCGCTGGACAATATGGATGAGCACTACCAGCTGTTCGATATGCAGGACCTGGTGGTAATCCACGCCTACGACGGCGACCAGGACGAACATGTCCTGGAGGAGGTGAAGCCGCGCTACATCATCATGTACGAGCCGGATGCGTCTTTTATCCGACGAGTCGAGGTGTACCGATCCTCGCACAACGACCGCAACGTGCGCGTCTACTTCATGTACTATGGGGGCTCCGTCGAGGAGCAGCGGTATCTGTCGTCGGTGCGGCGGGAAAAGGACGCCTTTACCAAGGCCATCAAGGAGCGGGCGGGCATGTCGGTCGTGATGACGGTGGACACGCACGACGCCGAGGACCCGCAGGAGGCGTTCCTCCGGACGGTCAACACCCGCATCGCCGGCGGAGGACGGCTGGCGGCGACGGCGGAACCGCCCCGGGTGGTGGTGGACGTGCGCGAGTTCCGGTCGTCGCTCCCCTCCCTTCTGCACGGGCGGTCTATGGTCATCGTGCCGTGCATGCTCACGGTGGGCGACTACGTGCTCTCGCCCAACATTGTGGTGGAGCGCAAGTCCATCAGCGACCTCGTCTCGTCCTTCAAGGATGGGCGCCTGTACACGCAGGCCGAGACGATGTTCCGGCACTACCGCGACGCCATGCTCCTCATCGAGTTTGACCAGAACAAGTCCTTCACGCTGGAACCGTTTGCCGACCTGTCGGGCCGTGTGAGCAGCGTGTCCTCGGATGCCCCCTCCGACCTGCAGTCCAAGATTGCGCTGCTCACGCTTGCCTTCCCGCGTCTGCGCATCATCTGGTCCTCCTCGCCCTACCAGACAGCCGAGATCTTTGAGTCGCTCAAGGCACACGAACCCGAACCCGACCCGCTAGCGGCGGTGCGCGCAGGGCTGGACAAGGACTCGCAGGTGGAGGATCAGGCCTTCAACCTCGAGCCGCAGGAGATGCTACGGGCTGTGCCGGGGGTGACGGCTCAGAACATCAGGAACATAACCGCCGCGGCGGAGAACGTGCGCGAGGTGTCGAATATGGAAGAGAAGGACCTGGCACCCCTGGTGGGACAGGCAGCTGCCAAGCAGATCCACGGGTTCTTCAACCGCAACGTCATGGAGGAGGACTGAGTGCGCGCATGCCGCGGCTGCTGCGGCTGCCAGCACTACTCGTACTAGTCAGCAGCACTGAAGATTACAGTCTCGCAAGCATCGGCACTGCTTCTGTGGGCCGACTGCATAGGTCGGATCGCAGCTTCGCCGACCACGACGGGGGGGGCCCAAGCGGGGTGGTGCGGATGATGCTGACGATGCCGGCCGACGATACCATGGCACAGAGCAGATGACGGGGCGCATGGGTGATCTGCAGTACTGCTGACTAGTACGAGTCGATGCCTTGGCCTGTGCCAGGACCAGCAGCAACAGCTTCAAGGACGGCAGAAAGCCTCCGGTGGCATTGCGGACATGTGCCCCACGCGAGATCCGAGTTGGGATGCGGAGCAGCTACGACGGTGCTCGAGAATGTGGAGCGAGAGTGGAGAGGGAGGTGGGCGGCAAAGGGTCTCGTACCTGATAGGAAGAGGCCGGTTTCGGATTTCGAGCAGAAAGCCCGGGGATGGCGTGGACTGTTCCGGAGATGCAAGCAGTCAGTATAGGGACATGGCCACGATGGACGCGGACTACGAGTGCCCCGTACGGGATACCGTACGGGGTACGGAGCAAGGCTGGGTGGCGGTGCGCGATGTCGCGCCAGTGGGGGGAGGAGGCAGAGGCGGAGCCAAATACGGTGACCTGGTTTATCGATCAGCGGCTCAGCAGCAAGGCAAGGAGAGCATCGTCAGTCATGGGCCCCTTTTCCCTCTTCCGGCGGAAGGGGCGAGGCCGAGAAAGGGGTAGCTGCGGCACGCGGTTGGCATGGTGGTACGACGGCGGCGGCGCACAGGTGATACGGAGCATCCGTGGGCAGTGGGCCGTAGGTCCGTGATGGCTGCTAGCAGAAGATGGCGTAATAAGCGATGCTCGGGATGAAGAGAATTTGATATTTGATGATTTGGGGGGGGTGCGTCGTTCTGCGGCTCCGAGGGGCGGGGGCAGATGTGGTGATGATGGACGTGTATACGAGTATATATGTACAGTTGATAGTACCGGCGTACTCATGGAGTCTAGGTGTGTATATGTGTGTGTAAGTGGTGTATAGAGAAGATAGATACATGCTGCAAGTTTCCCTCTTGGTAAAGGGACGATTTATGGGAAGAACAGACCAAGGTGCATATTCGGATATGGTTGATACCGAAACTGGTATATGACGGGAAAGTGGGAGAACAGAGACGGACAAGAGAGGAGAGAGAGGAGAGAGGGTGTATGTGTGTGTGTATGTGTGTGTGTATGTGTGTGTATGTGTGTGTATGTGTGTGTGTATGTGTGTGTGTGTGACACGTGTGTACATGTACTCGTACGTGAGTGAGCGTGAGTGTCAAAGAGAAGGCGATAATAACCTGATGTTGACCCATCGGTGTTGCGGCTCCGCGCACTGGTAGGGAAAGAAGAGGGGGGGGGGAGAAGAAGAAGAAAAAGAGGGTTGGTCGAGGAGCGGGGAGGCTTTATTATTACTGCATTGATACTAATAATCTGTAGATGGCTAGGCTCTCGCTGACGGTTGGTCGTGGATGGGGTTGTGGGCACTGGGAAAAAAAACATGATGTCCCTCTTTCAGTCTTTTTTTTTTTGTCTCTCTCTTTCTTTTCTTTTTCTTTTGGTGGGGGAGTGGAGGGGAGGGGAGGGGGGGAGAGTTGGTTTGATATTGTAGAATGAGTGTTTTCTTGGTAACCTATCACATATACACACACGCGAAGCCATAGAGTCGGTAACGTCTGGAGTGTTGCATCATCGTACGAGGTATTATTATCGACACGTACATATAGAGAGTATGGGGGGGGGGGGGGGCTCGGGGGAGCATGGGGTTAGAGTTGGGGTGTCGAGAACCACATGATTGCATGATGGTATGGCAGATAATATTGTTTTGATGCTTGCCAATGCTTGCCATGATACGCACCCATGACCCTCCCCCGCCCCTCATTTCCAATCCGCTGGACCGGTTTCTATCGTCTTCACTGCCAGCCCATCACTATCAGTATGAAGTATCACTACCTCGTACTCGGTACAAGAGAGGTGAGCTGATACGACTACGAGACTACCACTGCGAGACTACGGCTAACCACCACATGCAGTACGGGACAGGTGATGCCGAGTACTACGAGTATCGATACCAGACAGCTGGAGGAACGGAAACACACCCTCCTCCTCCTCCCACTGTCCGAGACCAGGAGTGGAGAAGTGAGTGGTGAGTGGTGGAGTCGAAGAGAAGGGGAGGGGGGAGCCGGGATGACTTGTAGGTGCAGGAGATCACCTCGACAACCCGAGCTTCTCTCTCTCCCTCTCCCTCCCTCTCTCTCTCCGGCCAGGACGGAAGGGCAAAAAGTCGCTAGTAAGGATGCGATGGACAAGGGTATGCGTCTCCTCTAGCCTACGGCGTATCTGTGTACGGGTTACTCCGTAGCAATGATAATAGTACGGAGTACGAAGCAGTCAATCGTTAGAGAGGACCAGAGGTGAGGATGACGATGTCGTTGGGTATATTTAAATTGAGCTATCCCCCCCCCCCCCCCCCCCCCCCCCCCCCCTCTTCCCAGATCTAGTCTCCTCCCCCGGGTTTTCTTTCTTCTCTTCTCTCTCTCAACATTGTTTTACTCTGCTGTGACGAGTAATTCCCGGAACCGGATATAACACAAGACAATCTGACCGACCCCCCACCAAGACGACAGCAGACGATACCGCCCAATATGATGCCCGCCAACCTCGTGAGGAGCAGCAGGGTCCTCCTCCGATCGGCCAGGTCCGTCGTCGTCCCCCGCATTGCCGCCGCCGGCGTCGTCGGCACTCGCGACCTCCACTCCAGCCGACCGTGCATGTGCTCCAGCTGCTCGTCCGGGGCGTCGGGCCACGATCACCACCACCGCCGCGCCCCCTCGCAGGTCAAGACGGCGGCGGCCAAGCCGTCGTCGGCCATCGGCGGGGCGGTCCAGGCGACGGCGGCGGCGGCGGCCGGCAGACCGACCTCGAGCAGGTCCGCGTCGTACGCCACGGCGGCCGGGCCGGCGATACCGACGGAGCAGTGGGCTCAGGTCCTGCACGAGACGGGCGGCAAGGTCGAGTACAGGCGGATACCGGTGCCCAAGCCGGGACCGGACGAGGTGCTCATCAACATCAAGTACAGCGGCGTGTGCCACACGGACCTGCACGCCGTGCACGGCGACTGGCCGCTGCCGACCAAGCTGCCGCTGGTGGGCGGTCACGAGGGCGCCGGCGTGGTGGTGGCGCGGGGCGAGCTGGTGGCGGACGTCGAGATCGGCGACCACGTCGGCGTCAAGTGGCTGCACGGCTCGTGCATGAGCTGCGAGCATTGCCGGCAGTCCGACGAGTCCCTGTGCGGCACCGCCGAGCTGTCGGGATACACCGTCGACGGCTCCTTCCAGCAGTACGCCATCGGCAAGGCCGCCCACGTGGCCCGCATCCCCAAGGACTGCGACCTGGCCGCGGTGGCGCCCATCCTGTGCGCCGGGCTGACGGTCTACAAGGCCCTCAAGTCGTCGGGGGTCCGGCCCGGCCAGAGCATCGCCATCGCCGGCGCCGGCGGCGGGCTCGGCTCCTTCGCCCTGCAGTACGCCAAGGCCATGGGCCTGCGCATCACCGCCCTCGACGGCGGGGAGGAGAAGCGCGAGCTCTGCCTCAGCCTCGGCGCCGAAAGCTTTGTCGACTTCAAGACCTCGACCGACGTCGTCGCCGACATCCGCGCCGCCGCCCCGGGCGGGAACGGACCCGACGCCGTCCTCCTCCTCGCCGCCAGCGAGGGACCCTTCCAGCAGGCCAGCCAGTACGTCAAGAGCAAGGGTACCATCGTCTGCGTCGGTCTGCCCGCCGGCGCGTTTGTCAAGGCCCCCGTCTTTGACACTGTTGTTCGGTACGTCTTGACATGTATATATATATATATATATATATGTGTGTGTGTGTGTGTGTGTGTGTGTGTGTATGGCTGACAAGTTTATTCTGGACATAGTGAGATCAGCATCAAGGGCAGCTACGTCGGTAACCGCCAGGACACGGCCGAGGCCATCGAGTTCTTCAGGGCTGGTCACATCAAGCCTCCCTTCAAGTCAGTCGATGAATCTCATGACGGGAAGATGATGTAAGCTTTACTGACCAGCCAACAGGATCGTCGGTCTTTCCGAGCTTCAGAGCGTCTACGACCTCATGGAGAAAGGTGCCGTCACCGGCCGTTACGTCGTCGACACCAGCTACTAAGCTACCAAACCACGCAGCGGGGGGGGGGGAGGAGTGTTGATATTTTTGATACCACGGAGTTGAGTTGCATTATAGATGAGGATAAGCGATTTTGTGCGTATATGTGTAAGAGAGGAAGAGAGAGAGGAGAGAGAAGAGAGAGGAGAGAGAGAAGAGAGAGAGAGGAGAGAGAGAAGAGAGGGAGAAGAGAGGGATGAGAGAGGAGAGAGAGAGAGAGAGAGGAGGGAGGGGAAAGGATTAAGAATGAGCGAGTGGTTTTGCTTGTAGTATTGATCTTTATCTTGAGAGGGGAAAGAAAGGAAGAGAAAAACAATGAAAACTCTATATGAGGACATCTTGTTCGTCGCAGAGGCCGGGGTATCTCGAGATATGTGTGCATTGGGGGGGTCTTTTTTTTTTCATGAGAGAAGTCAACGAAAACAGGCATGTCAAAAACTAAAGCAAGAAAAAGAAAAAATCCCAACCCCCTCTACCCTCACTGTCCGTCCGTGTTGGCTTGTCCGTTCCTGCATCACGGCAGATGACGGGGTAATGGTTATACGACGCTTCTCGTCGTCGTCGCGTGTCTCCTGTGTCCGCACGTCCCGCAGGTGAGGCAGGAGATGACGATGCCGAAGAAGGCGACGATGGCGTTGATGATGGCCTTGATGATGCCCGCCACGCCGGTGATGACGGCCATGATGGCGGCGCCGATTGTGCCCAAGATGGACGAGATCTATATTGTTATCCTTGTCAGCTTCTCTGCATTCCTTCCTCTCTCTCTCTCTCATATCTCTATAATCTTTCTCTTCTTTTCTTTCTCCGTCCCTCTCCTTCTCTCTCTTCTCCTCTGTCTCTTCTCTCTCGACGATAGGAACGTTGACGGTAAGAAGGGGTCGACATACACAGCTAACGACGGCTCCCATATTGGATCAAGGCTTGTATATCAAGTATTGTTCGTCGGATGTTTATCGTTGTCGATGATATTATATGCGTTGAATGATGGGGTTTAGTAGAAGAGAAGAAGAAGAACGGAGAGAGAGGATATGGGAATCATCCAGACCCTTTATATAGACCGGCAAACACCCCCAGACTCTTCAGGTACGGAATAGATGCCTGACGTCAGGCTCTGAAACGAAGGGAAGAAAGAGAGGGAGAGAAGAAAACCATTCTAGAAAGGGAAAAAGATAATAATCACAAAAAACAAGACAAGACAAAAAAAGGAGAAAGAACGGCGAACCCTAACAATGGTCATCGACTTGGGGACAGAGAAAGCGAGAGACGGATAGGCATCAGTGGAAAGGAGCCACATCTCCCCTCCTTGATTTTCCTCCCGCCGATATGCAACACTGTGGCGTCATGAGTATCGTCAGTGACGTAGAGTATCCTGTTTGGGGGGGGCTGGGGGGAGGGGGGCAGACGTCGCACACCTCTTTCTTTCCTCCCCCCCCCCAGGAATCAATCAGGTCAATCAGGTCAATTAGGTCAATTAGGATGATAGCCAGAGAAGAGATTGGTTGAATCGGTCGATTGACGTGCATCTCCTCTCTTCATCCCCACGGCTTCCTCCCCCCTTGTTTCTTTCGTCTCGTGTTTTTGATTCCGCTGGGAAGAGAGTTGGTGACGTCAACTATATCGGCTCGATGGTGGCCAATATAATCTCAGCAACACATGACTGTTTTTGTTTTTTTTTTGGAGGGGGGTGGGAGAGAGAGGAAGGGGAAAGAAATGTGTGTGTGATTCATCATTTGTTTCCTTTTCTTTCTTCCCCTTCCCATTCTTTGTCATGGTATATACTAGTCTTTCAATTGATCATCACAGAACATCATGTTGCATACCACTACAGAATCTGACGGCTCCGAAAAGGGGAGGTGAGGTTATATATATAGACACATGGGTAGTGGGTAGACCGAAACGCTGTTATTACTCGTACAGTACTTGCGCCGTCAGTGGAGAGATGTTTGGGGGGGGGGGGGGGGGGGGGGGGGGGGGGGGGGGGAGAAGATGAAGATGGAAGAAGAAAAAAGTCAAGAGTAGAAGATGGTAAGAGAAGAAGAGAAGAGAGAAAATGACATGCGAGAGAAGGGTGACGAGGTAAGATGAGATTAGTCTGGCCAGTGCCGAGAGGCAGGGCAGGGTCAGGATGAACGTAAGCCCAGCCACCACCACCTCTTCCTCTTATTGCTGGTAGCAGCCGCCGACTTCTGCATGTGCATCCTCCTCAGCCTCTCGCGGTGCCGCCAGTCGAGCAGGCCGAGGGCGTCGTCCTGAGACGAGACCGAGACCTGCGGCCTGCGAGCCACCAGGTGCGGCACCTCGGGCACCTCGTCGCTCCCCATCTTGATGCGCTGCACCCTGCGCAGCCGGCCGAGGCCGTACCAGCAGACCATGAGGGAGCAGACGCTCGAGACGACCGTCACGGCCGAGAAGCCCCAGTTCGTCTCCTCGATGAAGTTCTCGAGGTTCATCCCGTACAGGCCGGCCAGGAACGTGCCCATCGCCAAGCCCAGGGTGCCGACGCTGAACTTGAGGTCTAGGAGCATGAGGGCGTTGCGGTTCGCGTCTAGGATAGCTCGGACTCTGTTTTTTTTTGTTTTTTTTACGGGGTGTCAGCTGCTGCTGCTGCTTCTTCTTGAGATCTCCCCTCTCCGGATCGGATGCCGTGGCACTCACATGTCTTCCGTGTTGCGGATGCCCGACACCAGGTTCCCGGCCTCCTGGACGATCTCGTCGGTGAGCTTGTGATACGACTCGAGCAGCAGCTCCACGTCGGTGTGGTCGTCGGCCTCCCTGCGCAGCGACGTCCCCGGCGTGGCCTTCTCGGTGAGGTACATGTCGGCCAGGTCGTCGTCGGCCTCGAGGAGCTCCTCGATGGCGTCGCGGACCAGCTTGGCCTTCTGCTCAAACGTGCTGACGCGCTTGGACAGGATGAGCAGGACGCGCAGCTTCTGCCGGTCGATGTCGTCCTCGAGCTCGCTGAGGATGTGCATCACGGGCTCGCGCACGGCCTCGAAGTCGGCCTCGAGCTCCGACGTCACCGACGTGAGCACGGCCTCGAGGGCGCGGAACTCGTAGGGCAGCCCGCCCAGCATCGGGGACGAGGGGCCCTTCTGCTGCAGCCGGCCCTGCAGGTCGTACATGAAGGCCGACTGCGAGTACGACGTCTTGGACCCGTACACGTCGAAGAGCAGCACGCGGTCGTGCCGGATCAGGACCTTGAGGTGTAGCAGGTTGAGCAGGATGGCCGACGGCCGGACCAGGATGTGCGGCAGGTTGGACGAGTCGATCTTGCGGAGGTCGCGGGGCAGCAGGCCGTACTAGGCATCAGGTCAGAATCTCTCCCGGGCTTCTCGCAGCAGGAAGAATCCCGGGCAGAGTCGAGGAGGTCGGGGAGGTCGAGGGGAAGGGAAGGGGAAGGGAAGGGGAAGGGGGAAGGAGACATACCTTGGCAATCAGCTCGGTCTTCTTAAACTCCCCGTCCACCAAGATCACCTTGCCGTGCTCGTCAACCTCTGTACAGCGCAGTCTGGGTTCGAGGGCTGCCTTGGCTGCCATGGTGCGCCTGTTGTTGAAGACGAACGGCCCGTCGGGATGGTCGTCGGAGGCCAGGTCGTCCGGTCGGACAGGCCCGCCGCCGTTCCCTCCACCCTTCTTGATCAGGCTGCCCCATAGTCTCTCCTGCCACGACGCCGCGCGGGCAGCCTGCGCCTCGTTCGGTCCCGACGCTCTGAGCGCGGTGGCCGTCGTTCCAAAGCACCTCGTCGCCGTCGCCGTCGCCGTTGCCGTCGTCGCGGCCGTCGTCGCGGCCTGCTGTCGCGGCCTCTTGGACACGCCAAGTCTGGGTCTAGCAGAAGCGCATGTCGTCGTTGTGGTGCAGGTTCTGCGGCGGGAGGACGAGGATGAACATCTGTTATCTCTCTGGAGAGCAGTCGAGGATGCGCAGACGGAGAGCCGGGTCTGCAGTCGCAGGAATCGGAGGAGGCTATACGAGGGTACCGGCAGCGGCGCGCGGCACGTCACAGCCATCGATGGATACGGATAGGGGAGGTCATATGCCGACGAGACGGTATGACGCGTGGTGGTAGAGGAGGGATGGCTAGGGATGGCTAGGGGGAAAAAAAAGAAGAAAAAACCAGAAACCGTGACCGTCAAACAGCTGGAGCCACGGAGACGCAATTCCTTCGTCAAGGAACGCACGTGAGATTAGACGTGGCTGATGATGACGTTTGTCAGAAGAAGAGGAAGAGGAAAAAAGAAGAAAAAGAAAGATGTCAGCTCTCGGGGCTCGTTACCTGTTCCTGATAGACCCAAGGTAATGATGTACGGAAGAAACATTCAAGTTACTCGTACTGCAGTCATAGACTATGGTAACACTCCGTACAAGGATTAATTGATACTGCAAAAAAGTATCAATCCTCCCCGCCTCAATAAAGCCCCTGTAACCGAGAGAAGACCACCAACTCCACCTTTTCTTTTTTTTTTCTATACAGATTACAGATTATATATATCGGACACTCATAACGATACAAAAAAAACCTTGAGCAGGTATCTCGTTACTAATGAATGATACTATTGTGCTGCTGGTATTGATACTAATCTGTACTGATAGTATTACAGGTTTGCTTTTCTTTTTTTTCTTACTACAGTCTTCATTCTTTGCATACACACTTTACGGACATGTATTACTCTGATGTAATATTTTTATCCATCTACTCTGTATACACACACACACACACACACACATATATATATATGTATATATATATAATCTGTATCTAGTACACACATATATACTCGCACATATACGACAACACGACACTCATGAACCTCACTCCGATCCACATCCGTGGCAAGCGCAAGACGCCTCGCACAAATCCACCACAAGCCCTCTCCCAGGACCGCCATCATCATCACCAACAACAACAACAACAACAACAGCAACGACAACGACAACACCGGCCTCGACCTCCTCGCCCCCAGGTCCGCAAGTCCCTCTCGTCAGTCATGGCCTCGAGGGGGACCGCCGACGGCCGCCGTGCCCGCCCCAGCCTCGACTCCCTCCCGACCGAGATCCTCGAGGCCATCCTCCTGCACTGCACCAACCTCAGCCTACCCCACGCCAGCCCGCTCATCGGCCTCAAGCTCTCTGAGCCTGCCACGCTGCTGAGGCTCGTCATATCGGCTTTCCGCGACACCTGGGATGTCTGGTTTGGGGTCGCCGTCGCTCGGGAGCCCCTTTACGGCCCTCATGTTCCCAACGGTTACTCCCTCACCGGTCACGGTGACCCTATCCTCCAGGTATTCACTCTCCTCCCTCCTCCTCACTGCCCTCGTGTCTTCTTTTCGTTTCTTATCCTCGCTTCGCTCGCGCTCCCTCTTCAAGTCATGCACTCCCTTTTTTTTTCTCTCTCTTCTTTTCTTCTCTTCTTTTTCTTCCTTCCTTCCTCTCATCCTCGCCCCGCCCGCACGTCCCGTTCCTGTACGCGTCCGACGGTCTCTTGCTGACTTCCCTCGTACAAGTCCTCCATCCTCCGTCAGCCTTGGGCAAAGACCCCCATCCTCCTCCGCGCCCAGCAGACCTGGGCCTCCAGGCACGCCAGGGACAGGTGGTACCAGCATTCGATCCCCCACTACTCCGACCCGCGGGACCGTCCCGGGTCGGCGCACAGCTCCGGCGGCTTCGACCACTTCGACGCCGTCTCGTGCTTCGAGGCCGACTACGCCCAGTGCCTCCTCTGGCCGCCCCTGCACACCGAGGGTGCCCCCTGGGGCGGCCGCGACGTCCACCCCCGCACCCGCCTGCCCGACGGCCTCCTCACCGGTCCCTGGGACGAGGAGCAGGTCAGGCGCGTCTTCTGGCTCTCCAGGGGCGGGGTGCACATCGCCCACGAGGACGACGAGGGCGTCTCCGCCCCCCGGCGCGCCGTCGCCGACCCCGATCCCGACCCCCGGCCCGAACTCGACGTCTTCGCCGCCACCGGGAGGACCGGCGACGACATCCCCTGGGAGACCAAGATCGAGTTCCTCCGCAATGCCGTCATCGACGCCGACCCCGCCCCCAACCTCGTCATCGTCAACTGCCTCATGGGTGCGTGGGCCTTTCGCGGCCTCCCCCGCGACGTCGTCAGGGCTCAGCTCGTCGATATAGAGGCCAGGCTCAAGTGGGGTGACGATGATGAGGTTACGAGGTATGTTCTCAGGAGGACGAGTGCGGCCTTGTCAATGTTGTGATGCTTTCCGGTACTCGCTTCGCTCTTTCTGCTCCTCACTTCTCTCGATGGTCCACTCTCACGATGTTCTTCTTATACACTACATGCACAATACCCATAGCCGATTACTTTTTTTCTCTTCTTTTTTCTTCTTCTTTTTTTTTCTTTTTTTTTCTTTTTTTTTTCTTCTTTTTCAAATATATATATATATATATAATAATGCCGACGCTCAATTCATCACAAATCAACCCTCGCAATCCATGGTGCCGAAAAACGCAAATGGTCAAAAATTGGAAGGGAAAAAAAAAAGAAAAAAAGAACACTGACTCTTAAAACCTTATGCCAGTGTGCATGAGACAACGCACACAACACTTGGGAGGGAAAAACACATCAAGAAAAGAAAAGAAAAAATTAGTTTTTTTATCTATCTGACAACGAAAGCATATGTACTGGTCAACTGGCCAGCTGCCAACCAGCCATTATTGTTTCATTTTATTTTAGTCGTACAAGAACAAGAAAATCCAGATATATAAAGGAAAAGGCTGTCAAAGAATGAAAATTGATAAAAGAAAGAAATTTAGTCAGATCGCCACGTTAGGAGCGTTTCGACCCATTTCATCGTGATGAAAAAAATTACCTTCCACCATAGGCCTTTCTCAATACATCTTTTCTCTGACAACTCTCAACTTCTCTGCTCCTCCTCTCCTCTCCCCATGGCTACAAGAGAATGGTAGTTCTTACAAATGTGTTTTTTTTGGTTTACTCAGAAGACCTCCACCGTTGCAACAGGGCTTTTACAATAATCAATCCCCCTTGCTAGATATATATTACTTTTGTTGTTGTGTTAACGCTTTTGGGAGTAAGAAGCAACGTTTCGTAGAATCGCTTTTGGAGAATAAGAAAAACGTAACCCGGGTGAGAATGCTGCCTTACAGAGAACAAACCTTCATGCTCGCTGCAGGAGACAGGAAGGACGTTCTTTTTCTTTTTTTTTTTTTTGAGGGGGGGAGGGGGACCAACGCCCCCCCCCCCTCCTCCCCCCCTCTCGTGGGAGAGGGGTTGTATCTGACAAAGGGGAAGAGAAAAGAAGGAGGGAATATTCTTGTGGGGTAGTAGTTGATACCCACGATTCCCGCAATCGAGGGGTTCGTGGATTCAGACCGTACCCTGGTTGGTATGCACCACCCATAATACATCACGCATGGGTGATTTGACCAGGAAGAGGGCGGTCGCTGCCAGCTGGTCATCGTCGAGTAGCAGCCCTAGTTGAGGATGCTCTGCCACATGCCCGGGCCGCGGAGACCGAGACCGGGCTGCGAGGCAGAGGCCGCCTCGAAACCGTTGGTGGCCTCGGTAGCGCAGCAGACGCGTTTCCTCTGGTGCTGAAGATTCGAGTCGGACACGAAGCCGCGCGAGCGCACGAGCGTATTGGGCCAGGGCGTGCAAGCACCGCGGAGAAGGTCGCGCACATCGTGCTGGAGCGGCAGATTCTCGTACGGGTACTTGCTGGCGGCGGCAGCGGCCGCCGCCGCCGCCGTGGCGTCGACATAACCTCCGTAGTCGTGGAGGTCCTGCAGTGCCCGTGCAGCGTCCGATGCCGGATCCGTGGCCATGTCGTCGACGTGGCGCTTCCGCCCCGCCAACGGGCGGCTTCTACCAGCAGCGGAGCTGTACCCCGCGGGCCTTCCGACCGGACCCGTATACGAGTCGGTGGGGGACGGCGACCGGAAGATGACGTGCTCGCCGTAGTCCTCGGGGACGGAGGGAACCGTAGGCTTCAGTCTCAACCTCTCACTGACACTCGGCTTCGCGCCTCGGAATCGCGACGACGCACTCATCTTGGAGTGCACGGTCGCGCTAGCCAGAGACGACGCAGAGGAGATGGAGGAGGAGCGGGAGGAACGGGACATGTCCGACACCATGGACTCGGGCGACGACGTCGTCGAGACCGAGTTGGCCAGGGACGAGCGACGCGCCGGGCAGAACGACTGCGGCGACGACGCGAGCGAAGGCGGAGGGCGATCCAGGTACTGGGAAGCGGTGACGTTGCTGGCCTGGGACATGGCCATGCACATGGAGCCCCTCCTGGACGCCGTGGGAGGGGGGACGGCGGCACCCGCGGCAGGGGTGCAGAGTCCTCCGCTCACCCGAGGTGTCAGGCGCGGCGTGGGCAGGAGGGTCAGGGATGGTGCCCAGCGACCGGGCGTGTAGGCCGACGTCGGCGTGGGCTCCATGACCATGGGGGCGGCGTACGTCTTGGCGGCGGCCACGTCGGGGCAGCTCTGGACGGGGCGGGCGTCGTGGGGGGTGACGCTGTTGAGGAGCGCCCGGGGCCAGGGGGCCACCTGGCTGCCCCTCCTCGGCTTGGGGCTGACGGCCGACTTGGAGGTGCTGGTCAGCTTCTCAATGTTGGTCAGCTCCGTGTCGAGGCCCAGGATGATGTGCCTCCAGCTCTCCTGCTGCGAGATGACGAGCGGCGAGGTGGCCGCGCCGGGAGACGGCGGCACGGAGGGCGGGGTGTGCTTGAGGACGATGTCGGTCCAGCGACGGAAGACGTCGTCGCAGATGTGGAGCTTCCAGTTGACGGCGTACAAGAAGGCCATCTCGTTCTGGTTGATCTCGTGGGTGTTGAGTCCCGAGATCTTGCTCCAAGCACGGGCCGAGTAGTTGCGGTCCTGCAAGTACTTCGAGGCCAGGATCAGGGCGGCCAGGAACATGCGGCGGCCGCACTGGAGAGCCTGGGTGGACAGGCGGTCGTCGACCTGCTCCGTGGTGAAATTCTGGGAGGGGATGCGGGGTTTGATGAGCACCAGGTAGTACAGGGCGACCTGGAGGGTCGAGTAGCTGGTGCGCGAGCGGCGCAGCGTCTCCTGGATGAACATGCGGAGAGGGAGCACGTCGCGGCGGCCAGTCTCGTTGCGGCAGATGGTCGACGATGTGGGCCAGATGGCCTCGACGATCTGGGTAGAGGAATCTGCATGGGTTGAGAGCGAGGTTATGAGCACGGAGCAGTTCCCGGGATGTCAGGGGGGGAGGGAGAAGGGTGATGTGCTGTCGCGACCTACCGACAAGGTTGTCGACGAAACTGTTCTTGCGGTCCTCCTGTCGGAACAGGGTGGGAGGGCAAGGCCGGCTGCTGGCCCCAGCAGCGGTGCGGCGCGGGTTCTTGCGGAGCTCTGCAGGAACGGGGGCGGGCTGGGGCAGCTGCTGGGCCGGGACGCGGGCCGGCTGCTTCGTCGTGGCGCCACAGTACGAGTCGCACGACTCGCCGTCGGACGAGGTACCCGAAAAGGAGCCATCGTCAGACGTCTGGGACGAGATATCGGAAGACTGGGAGGAGGCGTCGGACCACACGGAGGCGGTGGATGCCGAGGCCGAGGTGGCTATAGATGTATTGTATATGTCGTTGTGGCGGAAGGGATGCACGAAGCCGGGCGAGACATTCTCGTCGTAGGACGTCATCTTGAAAGGGGTTTATATGGATGCGTGAGAGATGATAGGACACGGGAGAAAGGTGCTCGGCACGAGGCGCGATACGTGTATGCTTGCGTGTGTGCGGTGCATGCGTTCAAGCCCGATATGGCGTGCGCTGTGTTTCTAGTCACCGTCTGAGGCCGTTGCCAACCAATCAGGCGTTGCTCTGTTACCGTTGATAGAGAAATCGAGTAAACCAGGTCGAATTATGGTCCAAGTCCGCGGCTCGCACACGAGAGGGTGTGATTCGTGGGCGCATGCAGCGGGAGTATGTCCGGGTATGCAAAGGCGATTTGTGGGGGGTAGATTCGATCGTCTTACGCGAGCGAGTCGACAGTCGGCTTTACAAAAACGCGGAGACCGGAAGACGAGGCAGAGACGGTGACTGGGTAAAGGACGTGACGTTCAAGAGGCATCGCGAGAATGCGTCAAGAATGAGTTGTTGTTTTTTTTTTCATTTGTTGGTGGAAAAGAGAGAGAGATGGCGGATGATCGATGGTAGTCCACAGGTAGCAGGACCACGATCAAGATCAAGGGTCGACCGAGGTAAGAAAGGGGAGAGAGAGATGATGACTCGAGCCAAGGATACGGTCGAGTGACGAGGATCCCTATCACTCGAGGAAGTAAGACGTAGGAGTGAGGGACGTAGGGGCGAAGATATATGATACGAGAGAGACAAGAGAGAGAGAGAGATAGAGAGAGACAAGAGAAGAGAATGTTGGACAGAGCTCGGGAGGCAAGGTGCGACTCTGTCTCTTGTCTACCCTGACGATTCGGAAAGGACGAACAAGGCGGCAAATAAAAATAGCCAAAGCAAGACTTGAAGGTCTAGTCAGGCTACGTATTGATGACAGCCTGGCCGAGAAGGGGAATATTGAGTGGTGTGACTCGTTCGGGTGGCGAGAAGCCAGAGCCAGAGGCCGTTGTTCGGGAGGCGAGAGTAATAACGTGGAGACCCAAGCCGAATTGCTTGGGTGGCAAAAGGTTAGGAGGTTATTATCGAAAAAGGGTAATGGTATAGATAAAGGAAAAAAAGAAGAACAGAGAATAAATGAAGAGATGGCGGGTGGGAGGGGAAGAGCAAGACAACAAGATGTTATATCAGGAAAGAAAAGGAAGAAAAAGACAAGATGCGAGGTTCGTAGTCGTGATGGAGCTTTTTTGACCGTTTGTCTCTTATTTTTCTTTCGGGTCGTTATGACTCGTTGGGTGATGGTCGCAAGGTACAAGTGAATGCCGCTGCGAGTGGCCAAAATCCAGGAGGAATTAAGGTAAAAAAAAAAAAAAAAATTCAACAGAAGAATAGAAGAAGACAAGAAGAAGAAGAAGGGACAATAAGGGTGCGCCCGGTGTCGATAATCTCCAGACCAGACGACAGCGAGATGCTCGTTCTGCCGTCAGGTTCAGACGAGGGCGATGACGGAGTTCATTGCGGCGACGTCGAGGAGTGGGAGAGAGGGAAGGGGGGGGGGGGGGGGGGGGGAGGGAGAGAAATGAAAAAAGGCCGGATGAAGGGCGTATGGCTGTTTTGAGGAAAAAGATATTACAGACCCTGGCTCGAGAGCTGGCCAAAAAGTAAGACTCATACGCTTCAGGCCAGCAGGGACCAATTCTAGTAGAAGACTATCGGTGGACTCACAGCTCTCGCTGTCCATTCAGGTGTGGTGGCCCATGCCTTCGAAGGCCCTCTGCCGTAGCCTATAGGGTGCCTCGTAGGCTTGTATAGGTAGGAATTATTGGGAGGGAGGAGGGGACACACACACACAGAATCACCTTGCAATCCAACCGATAATACTTCACACTTGCTACTGCTGCAATCTGTACCTTCCCACCTTTTTGGGGAAGAGGGGGGGAGACAGTCAAAAAGGCCGTCTCCGATTGGTCGTATTGCTCCCAGCCTTCCCCCCTTCCCCCCCCCTCTCTTCCTCTTCCTCTACCATCCCTGCCACCCCGCCACCCCTGCCATCAAAAACGAAAGGCGAGAATGGGCTGTGGTGAGGCGGACGACGCGCATGAGTCTTGTGTTATTTGCGTGTAGTAACCAGAACGGTGGCGAACACTGGAGCACGCTCTGGTCAACGAACGACCTTGGACCCTCTTAGAGCCAGCACTGCCGGCGACTGCACTGCCTTCAAGACTCGTACAGCGCACTGCCTCTTTGTGCATATGCGGCCGCACGTAATGTACATACGGTACGACTATGTACAGGTAATTTAACAGCACGCCTAGACTGCTGGCCGGGTCGACTATTCAGCATGCCCGTGACTCCAGTTCGCCTCGTTGGGTCTTCTTCACGCGTCGCCACCGCGTACCTTGTTTTGCCTTGATGATATGCAACGTGTCTCTACGCAGCACCTCCTTTCTCTTCCGTTCTCTTCTATTCTCTTCCTCCCCCCTACTCTTTCCATCTCTAAAACTAACTCTTCCTCTGTCCCTCCCTCCCGCTCTCTTTACGATTCGATATGATGTCAGCTGGGAAACTGTCAAGCCCGGTCAGAGCTCCCCGTACGGCTTCTGCGACCGTCTGCTGCTTCCGATCACCGGAGTCGGCGGAAAGAGAGGGAAGGAAGGGAGAGACGGAGACGAAACCGACAGAGAAGGAAGAGATCACACATTACAACCCAGATCACACACGCACTCTCTCTCTCTCTCACACACACTCACACTCACTCAACTCACTCACTCAACTCACTCACTCAACTCACTCACTTACTCACACATTCACAGGACTCCGCCGCCGAAGAAGCCCACCCCCGTCCCCACGCGTCCATGACTCCTCCTCACAAATTATGGGTCTCATCTTTTCAATCTCTTCGTACCGTAATCTGTACTTCCATTCTGTACCTCTCTATAAGCCTGCACTCTGCAAGGCCTTGGCCCTCTGCCCCCCTCTCCGGCTGACGAGAGGCCTCTCATCTCTCTCGAGTCTCAATCTAGTTCTCCCAGCCATAGCTGCCGTATCTACGGAGCACTGCTACGGAGTACTCGTACTGGTAGGGGAGAGTACCTGTAGCGAAGAACTGTGTGCTTCAACGGTAGATGGTAGATGATAGTAGTGATACGGAAATGTGTCGTACCATGGCCCTGTGAGTGCAAGAAGAAGAGAGAGAGAGAGAGAAAATATCAGTGGGTCCGATTTGTTACGCGCGCGTGTGTTTGTGGTGTATGGTGTGTGATTGTGGTGTGTAGCGTGTTACAATCTCACGTATATATGAATGTCTGAGTGTATGCACGTTTGTCTGAGTGCGTGTCCGTATGTGTGTTTTGTATTACCCCTCCAACATAGAACGGGGACAAATCTTGTCGATCGAGACATATTCGACTTTGGGGCTCCTTCTTTGCCGTTTTTTGCCATTTGCCTCCAGGAAAAAAAAGCCAGACCACACACAGCCCACACACACCCACTTCCCACCATCATTTGAGCCTTGTATTGGGTGGATCGAGGGGGGCGTATTCTTTTCTCTCCCTTTCTTTCGGTGGCTTTTGGGAGGGGGGGTGCAGAGTGAGAAGGTGGAGGGATGGCAAGATGGAAAGACGAGGGAGGGGGGGATGTAGGGTGACCTACAGATCATTGGTCGGAGTGAGCGATTCCGAATGATCTCATCTTTCTGTTCCCGAGGTGTAAGTGGGTACATCGGTTTGGTTCTTAGTTTTTTTTTTTTCCCTCTCTCCCAGTGCTAGGCAATGATTTCCCAGGATTTTACGAAGACGTAGAGCAGGATGGTGTCCTATCATGATTATATATTCCCGATACCACCATCCGTACTGCTGGGCAGTATCGATATCATCGATATCCATCACTACAACGGGATCGGAGCGAAACGAGGGCAAGGGAGGAGTGAGAGAAATGACAAAGACAATCATGACAGTGTCTACAGATTGCCCTGTACGAGTGAGTACAGCTCGTACCGGGAGCTGTGGATTCTTGCCTTCTCTTTCGGTGCTCTGTTCGGCACTTGGTGCTCAGCGACTGCTCGGCGCTTACTCACCCTTGGTCATCTCCTCGTCGTCCCGGAACACGAGCATGACCTCCGGCCTGTTCCGGCTCAGCCGAGACTGTACGAACTCTCTACTTCGCAGTAGCAATAACTCACAGCCTCTCTCATATATCGTGGATCCTCCAGTCCAACCTCCCGTACTGCTTGTACAGGGTAATACAGATGCAGGTGATACCGCTACAATCTACAATCGTACGACCTCGGGTCGGGTCATCCATCTACGCCGTTTCGTAAACAAGATACACATAAAATGATGACTGTAACCGTGAAATTTTCTCAAGGGTCTAGACATAATATTGAGAAAGGGGGGGGGGGTTTAAAAAAAAAAAAGAAGAAGAATAAAAGAAGAGAAAATGAATGATGGGAAAGGGAGGATGGAGAGAGAGAGAGAGAGATGGAAAATCTCCAGATGATCTGTAGACAAATCATTATTATTGACACGGCGTCATCTATCTGTGTGCCACCATCACCGTAAGTAGTAGCTGATGCTTTCGACCCCGCTCCCTTACCCTCTCCCCTCCTACTCTCCTACTTTGTATATACACAAGTTCTCGGTCTATATTCCTGTATTGTCGTGCCCGTACCCTCCCATGGTGATGGCGATACCTCCCATGCTGTAATAATACTCTGCACGTCCTGTCCATCTGTACATGAACAAATCTACCCTTCCCGCGCGCATCAGACTGGTCTTCTGTCCGATACATCGATGTAGCCGTAATGCCCTCTTTCAGCCTCCTGACGCGTTGAATTCTCTCGACAGAACAGCCGACACATCCTCTTCTGCCCTCCCTCCCTCTCTCGTACGGTATATCTTCAGTCCGTACATACCAGAGTACGGTCCCCCACCCTGGTGACTAGGGGGAGGGGGGGGGGGGGGGGGGGCGCCCAGTCCACAGGTAATTCACCTTCTTTTCCACTCTACCTACGGTAAATCTACCTACATATTCGTAGACGGAGANGGGGGGGGGGGGGGGGGGGGGGGGGCGCCCAGTCCACAGGTAATTCACCTTCTTTTCCACTCTACCTACGGTAAATCTACCTACATATTCGTAGACGGAGAGTGTGACGGAGAGTGAAGAAATGTTCACTCCTCCCAGGCATGTAGACCGAACTTGCAAGGTCTTGTCAGCACTGATAGTACCGATACTCGTAATACTCCTACGGACTGACTAGTCTAGTAATGATGGCCTCTTCCGTCCCCGCAACCATCAACTCGCACACAACAAACTTCCCTGTCTCCTAGACGACGTGTCCCCGCATGAACCCCCCTCACCACCACGGACGGCACAACCTGGACTTTGGACCATCGGGTATGGATGCACCCGTATTCTTTTACTAGACCATGTTGGTCATTAGGACTCGAATCTGCTCCCTCCCTCCCTCCCTCCCCATCTCCTCACTGTCTCGCTCTCTCTCTCTCTATCTCTCTATGTGTGTGTGTACACGAGTAGAAGAGCCATCTCTGTAGGATATCGCCAGACCGCCTAATCCGTCGACGCCGATAAACGACGTACTGTAACAACGAAAGACCGACGTAACGAGCAGAAACAGGAACAACCCTGTCACGTACCTACGTAATCAGTTCATGCTGAAATCATGTCAACGATATTGTGTAAAACCAACAGAAGAAAAAAAAGTATGGGAACTGGTCTGTCTCCCTTACCGCCATTGTCAATCTACGTGATTCCCAAACCTGTAGATAACAGAAAAGACTCTGAAGACTACACACACACACACACACATACACACACACATACACAGGGGCGTATTATAGTTCTCGTACGTAATAGTCACTATGAAGAGAGAGGCATGACTTGACTTTCCCTCAGTGTGAATCGTGAAACTTGCACCGCCCGCCTCCATCCTTCCATCCATTTTTTTTTTTTGAACCTCACGTCCCCCCACTATCTCATGACACGAAATAATAGATAATCAACTGACCCCTCCCCCAATCATGACTTCATCTGCCTAGGCATAACCAATGCCAAGAACTAATGATCCCCATCCATCATCGTGACCCGACCTCGGGTTTCCCACTGAACAATGACTCACCTAGATCAGAATCCACTATGACAATAGCAAACCCGTGACTTTATATACAAGGGACAGGGGACAGGGGACAGGGGACAACGGGGGGGGGAGGGGGTGAACCATAATAATATTCAACGTGTCAAAAGAGAAAAAGGGAAATGGAATAATAATACTAAGCCGTCATCCCCGTGAATCGTATACGAGCATAGAGGGTAGGTAGTCAGAGATGATGTTGCACAAAGTCTCACCTCGTAGGCTCCTTCACGCTCTTCTCTGTCTCTACATCTAGGCGCTTACAGCATCACGCCAAAGCCTGGCGTCAGCAGGAACAAAGAGAGAGAGAGAGAGAAAACGTCAGTAGGAACGATAGGACAACAACCAGAAGAAGAAAAAAATAAGAAACATCTATCAGCCCTCGCCTAACGTGAATAGACGTCCATCCACGTGGCAAAAGCCTTGAAAGGTGGAATTTCAAGTATTTGCCAACATAAGAAAGCATCCCTCCAGAGTGGAAGAGAGGGGGGGAGGGGGGGGGGGGGCACACAACGACCAACACAATCGCATGTGTAAGAGACTTCCATCACAATTCATCTTCATTTTCCGGAATACTCGATCCTTTCACGCACATGGAAGAAATAGATTTCTTTGCCTCCTATTCATCCTCCTCCCGTTTAAAGATTGAAAACAAAACAAAAAGTCACATGCAGCTCCAATCTTGACCAATCATGTCTTCGAGGTAGCCACCAAGTATCAGCAGCACAGCACTGCTGCTAAAAAGACATCTAAGAGGCCATGTAGGTGCTGGCGTCGACACCCTCCTTGGGGAACTCGCTGCAGAAATCGTTAGTGGACTTAACATGCAAAGGCAAGAAGGGTAGAGAGGGAAATGAAGGGGGGAAGAAGAGAGATACATACGGAAGAGCAACCTCGAAGCGCTTCTCAATCTCCTTGAGAATCTCCTGGTCCTGATCGCTGCTCACAAACGAGATGGCAAGACCCTTGGTGCCGAAACGACCCGCACGGCCGACACGGTGGAGGTAAGAGCTGGCGTCGCTCGACAGGTCGTAGTTGATGGCCAGGTTGATGCGCTCTATGTCGATACCACGGCCAAAGACGTCGGTGGCAACACAGATTCTCTTCTTGAACTCCTTGAACTCCTTGTAGCGGCGGATACTATACCAAAGTTAGAATTTATCCATTGGAAAGATGAGAATCATATCAAAATGAAGGAAAAGAAGAAGAATAGAAAAAAAAAAAGAATCAATGGCAAGGTCGAAAAAACAGAGTGCGGTAGGAGAGAAAACATACCGCTCCTCTTGGCTGACACCGGAGTGGACAGCAATAGAGGGAAAGTTGCACTCCCTCAGAAGCTTGTCCAGCTCCGTGGCGCGGACGGTGCTCCTGACAAAGATGATGACCTGGTTGAACTGGAGGTCATCTAGGAGCTCGTTGAGCTTGCGGTTCTTCTCCCTCTCCTCCAGCTTGATGTAGTACTGCTGGAGACCGTGGAGGGTGAGCTTGGTGTCCTCGTCGACGTAGTGCTCCGTGGGGTTCTGCATGAACTTCCGGCAGATGGGCTTGATGTGCTCGGCCAGGGTGGCGGAGAACATCATCACCTGCTTCTGAGGAGGAGTGGCACGGAAAACGTCCTGGACGTCGGTGCGCATGTCTGCGGTTGGGGCGGTCAGTCAAGAGCCCTCCCTCTCTAGATTCCGTGCTGGCGCGTGGGGAGGGAGGGTCGAAGCTTACCAGGCTGGTCGAGCATCTTGTCGCACTCGTCGAGGACAAAGATGCGGACGCTGCCGAGGCGGAGGGCCTTGTCGCGTACGAGAGCCTTGAGACGGCCGGGGGTACCGACGATGATGTGGGGGCACGTCTCCTTGTTCTTGAGGGTCTCAATGTCCGTCTTGATGGGGGTACCACCGTAGAAGACGCCAGTCTTGATGTCGGGCATGTACTTGCTGAAGCGGTTGTACTCGTCGCGAATCTGGTAGGCCAGCTCACGGGTGTGGCACATGACAACCACCGAGACGTCGCCGTTGACTGGCTCAATCTGTTGAAGGGTGGCCAGGACGAAAACGGCAGTCTTACCCAGGCCAGACTTGGCCTGGCAGATGATATCACCACCAAGAAGAGCCTGGGGAATGCAGGTTTGTTGAACTGTCGATCGAGAGGACGTTAGATATGGATTCGCAAGTAACAAACGGACGATGAGTGTTTTTTTTTCCGACTCTGTGTGCAAAAAAAAAAAAAAAAGAAAGAAAGAAAGAAAAGGGTATTTCGTCCGTCCATCGTCGCAGCTTTTTTTTTCTGTCTTTCTCCGTGGCACACAAGGCGCGATTCATAAACCGTGACCGCAAAGCTGAACATAAGCCAGCAATATCGCGCGCGGGTGGGATTCGCGTGGAGCTATCAGGGACAAGCGATGACCTCCCCGAACGGAAGCCACCTCCCTACACTTCGAATGCTGGCTCATGCGCGCGGGACGATGGATGTCCCGCGAACCAAAGACGAGTGGTACGTTCCAGAGGAGGAAATGGCAGGCCAGAGATGACCCTAAGCCTGTGTCCCCTTCCTGCTTGTGACGAAGCAACCATGCGGAGATGGATGCTGCGCACTTTGTGCGATCAACCGACACGTTGAACGCTGCTGCGCCTGCAGCCCGGAGGTAGGACAAGGACGGTAAAGTCCTTGTGAACCCTCCCTCTCACATGGATCGATTTTGCCATACTTGAGGCTCGTCGCATCCGCCATGAGGACCCTGGACTGGAAACAAAACAAAAAAGGCAGCGCCTTCTTGTTCCCTTTTTTTGGGGGGGGGAGGGAAGGGAGGTTTCGTGCAGTTCTTCTTCACATTTGAACCGGCCATGCGTGTGCGGATTGCTCTTCTTGCTTTTGCGAGATGGACGGACGGACGCTTCAAAGGAGGGGATTGTTCTTTTCTTTTTTTTTTTTGATGGATGTGGACACGGGGGTATTAGAATTATTCAGGACTGACCCTCCGAAGGATGCTCGAAACCGCAGTCGCCAATGGCACGGATCAACTCGGGCTTGAGGAGGAAGTCACGGAAACCAGTCGAGTGAATACCGACGTAGCTGCCCTTCTTGTCGACGTTTGTAGCGGCGGCGGCCTCAGCCTTCTTGCCGTTGGAGGCGGCGGCCGTGTCGTTGCCGCCGAACTCCTCGTCGGAGTAGTCGATGAGATCCTCTTCGTGAGACATTTTGGCAATCGGTGGTGAGAGAGAGAAAAAAACCTTGGCGCGGGTGGTTGTTGATGACAAGGTTTGTCGGCTGTTTCGTCGTCCGGGTTCTGTTGACGGGTGATCGAGAAGGGGGTTAAAAAAAAAAGGGAAGCTTCAAGAGTTGAGACTCGCGCAAGATCGCAGCTAGACTCGAGAATAAGAATGAAGAAAGAAGAAAGAAAGAAAGGGAAGGATGATTATGGCACCAACGAAAAGGCGACAAAGAGTGGTTGTTCCGGACTGGAATGGAACAGAGGTTGACAATGACCCGAAGCTATAGAGAGAGAGTGAGGCTGGCCTGGGAGAAAGGTTGGCTACGCAAGGGCGAGAGGGATTCAATGGCAATTGGGGGGCGCCCACGTCGGGAGCGTGTAAAATCACGTGATGACTTCAATGGAAGGAGTCAGATTCCCGAACAGGAATAGTGTTTTTTTTGCCTGAGAAGCTTTACCTAGAATATTTTCTTAAGTTTTTTTTTTAATAATGTTTTAACTGTTTTTTTTTTTTAAAAAAAAAATGTTTTTATCTTATTTTATATATGAGTAGATGAAAGTCACCAAGTGTGATACTCCGTACAGGCGGTGATACCGTACTTTAATCAGAGTTGAGGATTCATCCTCCCACACAACCTTGACAGCAATGGCCAAGAAGACGGCTCAGCCGTCGGTAGTCAACCGGCACGTATACGCGAGAGCCTCCTACCTCTATCAAGCAGCCAACTATCTAGCCCAAGCCGCCATCACCACCACCACCCCTCGGGACCGGCAGCAGCAGGATGGTCAGCTTTCCTCCCCCGGCTCTTCTCCCCCCGCCGGTTCGAGGACGGCAACCGTGTCGAGCGGGGCAGGAAGGAGAGCGGCACGCAACCTCTCCCGCAGAATGACATCAGACATCAGGTCCATATCGCTAAAGGCCCAGGTCCGCCACAGCCCGGCCATGAAGTCGACGATGTGCAGGTCGTGCGACTCGCTGCTCGTCGAGGGCCAGACGTCGCGCACCACCGTCGAGAACGCCAGCAGGGGCGGCAGGAAGCCTTGGGCCGACGTGCTGACGGTACGCTGCCTGGTGTGCGGCCAGGTCAGACGGTATCCTGTCGGTGGCCGGACGCAGCAGGGGAGACATCTGCCGGAGGCGCAGGAGACGCAGGAGGGTGCCACAGTCGATGACCTCGGGGCCGACATGAGCCCGAGTGAGGGGAGAACACACCAAAAAAAGAAGGAGATTCCATCCAGAGAACCTTCCCTCCTCTCCTCCGAAGGCAGAAGAGAACAGAGAGGTGTCCTGTCAGATCATCCCGGGAACCTCGACATTGCCCCGTCCAGCATGTCTCGACAGACCTGATGACCCATCCGCACCAGGCACTTGACTCACAAAGGGGCGTCATACAAGAACAAGCGTGCCGTCGAGGCAAGTACATGCCGTGCTCTACCATGCACCGTCACACACGTGAGACAACGTCAAGCGTAAGCAGGCAAGAGAATCATACTTGCCGCACCGAGAGAGAG
>NW_023336190.1:1069837-1074909 GCF_012550715.1 Geosmithia morbida
GGGGGGGGGGGCATCGTCAGCATCATCTCCGGGGGAAGGGGAAGGGGGGGAGGGGGGGAGGCTGTATATTCATATCCTCAAGAATATGGAGAATGGAGAATAGTATGTACCAACTGTCGTGCCTTGTTGGGACCTCCCGCTTGGGGAGCCATGCTCTGTCTGTTCAATCCGCCGTAATTACGGGAGGCCATGATTTTGTCCTGTTGTTATCCTTGTCCTTGTCCTTGTCCCTATGTGTGCTTGTGTGTGTGTATGCTTGTGTGTGTGCTTGTGTGTGTGTGCTTGTGTGTGTGTTCCTTCTCGGAGGAGATATTCGCCGTGTTCTGCTCCGTATCGTAATGATGCGCTCAGAGCGCTGATGACGGTCAATGGTTTTTGTTTTCGGATGTCGCGTGGGGCAGTGGGGGTGTTGTTGTGTGCCACGATGGACTAATAAATAGGATAGTACTGGGTAAGTGCGGCACCGCTCGGCTACTATGTATACATGTTACTTCATCACAATGTATGATTCATATCCGTAGATGCTGCCGGCATCATCCATTGTTTCAAAAACACCGGCAACACACAAAAGTTCAGGATATATATATATACCCGTACCATTATTGCTTTCCCGTCGGTCTGCCTCCTTTTTACCGTGCTTCCTTCACCAACTTCGACATTCACCGTTCTCCTAGGAGAGAGAGATAAAGAAAGAGAGAGAGTGTTGAGTCTGCGTCTGTGTGCGTGCCCAGATGAGAAGAGAACAATGAAAAGATATAAAGAAAAATACGGAATCACTGAAACGAGAATGTAAACCCCGAACAAGAAACGGTTGTTCATAAGATATCAATAATGATGAAAGTAATAACAGAAGGACAGGGGAAAAAAAAACACGCAGTCTATTCATATTCGTTGACTAATACCATTACACCAACCAAAGTAAGACGAGTATAACAACAACAAGAGGAATATAGGAAAGTATATAAAACAAGGAGTGTGTGTGTGCGTGTGGTATGACATGACAGAGGAGAAGTAACTGTCATGTTCCTGTATCCATTACCAAGACAGTCGGTGTACTGCTTCCCGACTGCTTTATCCGAAGAAGAGAAAAAGAGAACCTGGCCTCACCGACCATGTGCCCCAAGAGAAAACCATATAGAAGTATCAACTTTGTATTCCCCATGGCCCAATGCTTATTATCAGAAAGAATAAAGGAAAAGAAGAGCAGAGGAAGAAAAAAGAGTATCGTCAAGGCCAAGGTTATATCTTCGTGCAGCCTGTATTTCTTGTCAACATATTCCCACCAGACCGCCTATCTGTTCTCTTGTGAGAGGTTACCCTTGCCCTCTTTCTCGGGCATCTTGTCTGTTCTCTCTATTGTCTGGCAAGAACGAGCCTTGACCCCCCCTCCCCTGACCTTGACGACGGAATAGTAATAGTGGTGGTAGTAGCAGTATAGCAGTAGTAGTAGTAGTAGTAGTAGTAGTCCAAAAAAAAAAAGCATTCCTTTCTATCATGCGCGTCGCCTCTTTGCTCTCTTGACACCATCGACACGAAGAGGTTTTGGTGACGAGGAAGGAGAGTAGACAAACAGGCGAAGGAGACAAAGAGAGTACGGGCGTGCGTGTGCCTTGCTCTGACGAAGAGCGGGATACTGGTAACAGCAGCAGATCAAAGAGGGTCCCAGACTCATCGCACACCGACAGGAACGTGCTGCTGTAAGCTGCTCTGGCTGCTGTGTGCAGAGGGTTCCGATTCGGCTTCACCGCTACCCGCGCTGGCGCTCGCACTGCCCGTCAGACTACCAACATTCCGTGACTTGGGTGGTTGAAGGTTGCTCACCCCTACTTGCTGCTCTACTTGCTGCGGAGCAATCGCGTTTTCTTGGCCGGGAGGGAAGCGGGGAATCGGTTGACGCATGCCATCGGGAGGTGACGGACGCCCGTTGACGCCGTTTGGCGGGGATGGCCGGCCACCGCCTCCGCGGAGGGACGGGCTGTAAGGAGTGCCGGGCGATTGGCTGGTACGGCGTGGGTAGGCACCGTTCATGCCCGGCATGCCGCCAGAGGCAGGCCCAAACTGCATGTCATCGAGGCGGGAAGCCGTCAGCGAATTGGTTCTGGAACCAGCAGCACCCATGGCGCCCCTGTCCACGGCGCCGTAGCGGTTCGAAGTCGCGCCGATCAGAGCGTCATCGAGGAACGGTTCTCCCGGGGCGGGGATACCAGCACTGGGGCCTTGGCTGACACGGCTGCGGCCAAAGTGGGGGCGGAACCGGGAGCCTCGCGAGGCGGGCGGGTTGGCCTCGGGGTTCTGACGTATCTGCGAAGCCGTGGGGGGCGGGGCCTTCCTGTTCTTCCTCTGCGTCATGCTCATCATGTCAAAGTTGTCGGGGTCGATGGTGGGAACATTGGCGGGCATGGGGTCGTAGTCGTCGTCGTCGTCGTCGTCGTCAAACACTTGCTGGCTGTTGCGCATGGGGTGAGGGCCGCGCCTCTGAGTTGGCGGCGGGCCCCGCCTCTGCCTCATCTCCTGGTCCCTGAGAGCGAGCTCTCTCTGGCGAAGCTGCATCTCACGCTCGCGAAGGGAATCGCCACCCTTGACCGACTCGGCTCCCTCGGGAATGTCGTCGTACATGACGAGATGCGAGAACTCCTCTAGGTCGTTGCCGTCCATAGAGCCACGACGCGACGGAGCCCGCGAGCCTCCGTTCATGTGAGAGGGAGGGCGCCCATAGCCGTTGGGGGGGCCTCCATTAGTCGGGGGCGGGGGGCCGCGGCGCATGCCCGGAGGCTGGTTGAAGTTGGACGAGTTTCGGGGACGCGGCTGCCTGGGAGGCATGCCCCCGCCGGGAGGGATACCGCTCACCATGGGCCTGTGGCCAGCCTGCGACGGCATTCGTGGCGGAGGAGAGGTCATAGTGGGTGAACTGGGAGGACGAAAGCCCGGGACATCGGCCGCACGGGGTCGGGTGCGGTTGACAACGTTAAGATTATGCAGGATGGCGTAGAGCGTTTCGATGCGTGGGACGGGAACCGACCGGTCACGCGCCAGCTTGAGGGGCGAGCCCAGGTACGTCTCGACCTCCATTGGCCGCTTCGCCATGAAGTCCTGCCACATGATGCTGTCCGGGGTGTTGGGCTTGGTCATGTCGGCGATGACGGTCTGCTTGAAATCGGGTGGGAACTTGCAGTCATTGGCCTCGGCCAGCTGCACCAACTCGTCCAGGACGCCATTCACCATGTCCTTGACGCCGACCTTTTCCAGCAGGGCAGTGTGGTTTGGCGTCTCAAAGATGATGCTCACTGGGTGGAAAGCTATGGGTCTGCGGTAGGTTTGTCAGCATCATATACCGCCATACATGTACACGAGGTCAGTCTTGTCGTGAGCTTGTCCAGAACGGAAGCTAGCTGTCGTCTTCTTGATTCTGTCACTCACCCAATGACACGCTCGAACTGCTCTTGGAGGATGTTCCGGGACACCTTGCACTCAACTTGACCGGTGTTGAGGGTCATAGCCAGAGCGTCGGCCATGTTGTCCTGGATCTCGCGGGGAATCTTGCTGTTCCTATTCGCCGGGCCAATCCACATGTTGGTTGTGCCCTTGTGCTCGAATTCACTCTGGCCTAGCTGTGATAGGTCGGCTCCGCATACGAGCGACAGAACGACGTTTGTGGGGAATCGCTCCTCGATGGCAGCCTCCACGCCAAGTGTGTTGGTCGTGTTGACGAGGATGCAAGTGTGCTGAGGAGTAACGACCGAATCGATAACTGAGGCGAGATCGTAGACATCGGGCAGTGCCTTGACGCAGAGGACGACATAGTCAAATGACGGGTCTCCGGACGCCGAGGCGTCTTCAGGATTCCGTACGACTAAACAGTTAGTTCGGTCAGCGTCGAATACCGATTACAGGGTCTGGACACGATCGCGGACGGGAGAAGCCGAGAATTGAATGCGAACATACCTCGCCGAGGCTTGAACCGCTCGTTGCCAAAGCTCTGAGATCTAGTAGAGGAGATGGTTATTAGACCAATGAACCGCAGGGGGAAAGAGTCGGGAGAGTGCATATGACTGATGACTTACTTGAACGATATACCGTACTGCGAGACGTGCTCAAAGCCTGACTTCCAGACCAAGGTCACATCGCAGGCGTTGGTAGCCTGGAGCCTCCATGACAGAAAAGCAGAGACGGAGTTTCCGCCAACTGAACATATGCGCATTAGCTCGCTGTCCTCCATTTTTTCCCCTTTTTTCCCAGCAGCTTCTTGACCCGGCTGTATGGCTTTGATATCCGAGCACCGAATCTCTCTCTCTCTCTCTCTCCTTCTCTCTCGGAGAACCGGTATCAAAGCCGGTAGAGGCGTGGCTGCGTGTGCGAGGGTATGGAACAAACGGCAAAGGAAGAGATGCGAGGGGGGTGCGGGAGAGGTTGGTGGTAGTGGTAGTGACGGGGGAACAGGCGAGTTTCGGGGTGGCGCATCAAACCCGTTCGAACACCATGAGAGCAAGTATGGGATTTTCTCGCGCCCAGTACCAACATAGGCGGCTCTGTCGCAAAGCCAATGGTAAAGGGAGGGACACGGGAAGAATGGCCAGACAACGTTGGCGAGGAAGGATGGGTGTGGACGGTGTTTGATTTGGGAGGGGGGGAAGAGAGCAAAGCGAGAGAGCGAAACAAGAGAACAAGCAAAAAAAAAAAAGCGTGTGTGGGTAGGGGGGGAGAACCAAAGAAGCGGGATGTGGTGGACGAACCTGAGAGGACACTGAGTCGGGACGACACTGGAGCCATAGTTTCTTCTTAGAGCACTAGTATGGGATGAGCAAGGGCGGGCTGTAAATCCAGAGCTGAGGGTTTGGAGAATGAAGTGGAGTTAGGCTCTCCCGACGACCAAGGCGGCGTCGTTCCACACAATGCGCGTCTCTCCGGCTAAGCCGACGGGGTTGGTGTCTTGGACGTGATGCCCTAGAGGACCAGCTGGAGCCCTGGACACGCCCCTAAGATCTCGCTCAGGCACCTTGTGTGGTTGTACCCTGCGTGCCTAGCTAGCAAGCTAGCTGCGTCGTGTCTACTCCGTCCGTAGCCTGCGTGGGGCT
>NW_023336190.1:1075109-1098081 GCF_012550715.1 Geosmithia morbida
TGGAGGGGACCGTCGATTCGAATTGGCAACTTGTCGTCTCGTAGTAACTAGCCCCTTTGTCGGTTGGCCGCTGTACAAGAGGTCGCGATGGGCTGAGAAGCAGCAAGTCGGGCTTCGGACCAACGAGATGGCGAGGTTCCTCGGGTCGAGCCAGCGGCTGGGGTTTCGTACGGGGGGGCGTGTCGGTAAGATGGGCAGATTGGCCTACTCCGTGCGGAAGCCGTAGAGTGAAACGAGCGGATGGAGAAGAAAAGAAAGGAAGAAGGAGAGCAGTAGAGAGAAAGAAAAGGAGAGAAAAGGAGGACGTGGAGTTGTAATGGGGGCGTCTGGCAGAACAATCCAAACCACCCGCTTCAATGCTCTCTTCTCTGTTGGGCACAATGAGGGAGGGACGGACGGGGGGGGGGGCAAAAGAGAGAGGAAAGGAGTCCTGGCCGTGGCTGCTGCTGCTGCTGCTGCTGCTGCTGCTGCGCACTCTGGTAATACGTTCTCTGATGGTAATGATACGTACAAAGTACTACGTACTCTCGCGGATACTGGAATAAGGTATTAATTAATACGCACCCTGTATTAATGGTCGTACGAGGATTAGAAAGTCCTCCCTCCGCAGAGACTTGGCCATTGAGAGAGTATACGTACAATAAATACGTATATGGAACGACTAGTGGATTGGCTTCCGTGGCTAGGGCGCTTCTCCGTGGTGGGTTAGTGATCCACGGGGCGCAGGCCCTTGTACTAGCAGCCGTATGTACTCTGCAAAGCCTGTGCTGTGCGGGCGGGCAGACCAGTAGGTACAGGTATTCTGTAGGTGGTGTATTTCCAGGACTGCACCGCGACGGACAGTGATGTAGGTGCCCAAAGCCGCCTCTGCTGGGACCTCTAACGGTCTTCCTCCAGGGACTCAGGTACTGGAAGGAAGACGGGTCAGTCATAAACCTGAACCCTGCCATCATGGAAGTGAGCCGCAGGAGACCGTGTCTCACACCCGGGGTGGCTCTATCCTTCTTGTACTCACATTACACAAGTCGCAGTCTTGATCCTGGCACTGGTAAACTGTCGGTTCCTCTGTATGCAATTATTTGGCATTGGCAAGGATGAAGAGACGTCGGTTGTCTGTTTGTTTCTGTTTCAAATGGTTCGGGCTCGGACTTGTCCGAATCTGATTTAGAAGAGCCGAGTTTTCGATTCCCGTCACCCACCCTCTGCACCAGCGGGAGAGAAAGTCCGCAACAGGCAGTGGTGATACGATGTAATACTGCCAGTATATAATAATACAGGGCGAATATATAGACACGTACTGGTGCTATAACGCCGGCCGGTGGTCTCGCGTTCGCAGATACCACAGATACGAGGTGTGAGGGGCGAAATGTTTGGTACAGAGCGGGGTCCCGGGTTGTGCTGTCGTTCGCCCTCCCGGGGCAACGATATCACAGGCGTATACGGTATACGGTAATAGACCGACGTCGTCGTAGTTGACTCCGTACGTCGTAACTGGTCCGGTGCATATAGACCGGAGAACGAAGGATAGCAATGGTTGGCACGGATAACAGTCTGTATAGTCTGTCAGTCCCCTCTGCCCCCCTCCCTGTGGTATGGTGCGAGCGGATTGATTGTCTTCTCGTGACTCGTTTGCTATGGCGATGTGAAACAGCGGCGAAGGGAAGAAAAGGGGAGGGAAACACGTACTATTCTCTGGCACTACTGTCGGAAAGACAGAATGCATGCCCTCCAAAGCAAAACGGGCTGCCAACTCGACGAATGGAGGCGGATCTCACGGAAATTGAGGGGTGAGCGGGCGGTGGCGCGCGATGGCCAGGGAGAGAGAGGGGGGGGGAATGAGTGAGACACGGAGGGGGCAGATATCAAGCACGGAAGGAGGCAGACAGGAAAAGGAAAAAGGAGATGGAAAGAGCGACCAAGTGTAGCATACACGTTCATATCACCTACGAGTGCTGCGCGACTAGCCTGGCTCTTTACAAGGGCATTGAGCATTGGGCATCATTCTCGCCAGTCTGCTAATGTACTCCGTATAAGAAGACCATCTCACGGGTGGGTTCGATATTTCTTGTTTGTCGTCGGAGGCGCTTCTTGTCATCGGGTTATCACACCCCCAAGAGTGGTTGGTCCGGTCAAAGTATGGCAAGTAAGAGCTCGTATGTTAAATCTTCGGCTGCGGCTCCCCCTCCCCCCCCCCCCTAAAGGACATATATACGCACGCACGGATGCATATTATTACGTCTGTTTCTCATATATAATCCGTACTATCAAAATATTGCCCTGCTAGTTCTGTTTAATGCTCGTAACCTGGACTATCCATTTTCATGTTTGAACCATGCCAATGGATAAGCAAAACAAACAGGAAAGACGTTGCTGGGCACGCCGATGATGCCGGACGAGGCTGTGCACCGCACCCCTGGCCACGCCCCGCCCGGGGTAATACTAGGCAATACACTTTGACGAGATTACCACTAATACCAGTTTTTTCAGTGCTTCTTTTTTTCTTTCTTCTAAAAAAAAAAAAAAAACAAAAACAATTTTGCTGATGGGTAATTGAGAAGGGGCACATGCGATTGCGAGTACGTCCGTCCTATTTAGGCCCTGGGACGGGCAGCGAGGCAGCCGATGGATACCAAAAACGGTTCTGTCCGTTCGTGGGCAAAAAGAAAAGTCGGACATGCATCACGGTCATTGTCATCCTACCCTGCGACTGTCAGTATCCGTGGGACCAGAGAAGAGCAGAAAAAGAAAAAGAGAGAAAGGGAGAAACACCATGAGTACTCAGGCAGCGGTACACGATAAAGATATCTACACGCAATATCACTACGGGAGGTGGAACGAGTAGCTATACAACAACTTTTAGATCTTTAGGATCAAACAAAGCCGTCGCCGTCGTGCTTCCGGGTTTCGCTCTGCCAATCGTCGACGACTAAATCGCCATTCGGAATATCAGTAGGCTTTTACTCGAACCCCCCCTACCAGTCAGTATAAAGAATTTGTACATATAGATAGAATAGTGATACCATCTTAGGCTCGATGGGGTGTGGATACAAGGATCCTGGTGAATACACATACATGTAAAGCACATTGTAGGGAGTTATTGCTGTGCGCAGCGTACGAGAGTACTCGTGGTTGATGATACCCACCCACCCACCTGCACACTCACACACACACACACATGCTCGCACGCAAATAAGTAAACTTGGCGACTCATGGCAAAGCTGCTAAGCTCTTTCCTGGCTTTCAGCCAAAGGGGATTCGAAAAGCCGTTATACCTGCATTATCCGTAGCAGCGGGTTCATCACCCCTCACCTCCCCCCCTCTCTCCCCATCTGTCTCCTGGGCTATGCATCTACCTACCAGAGAAATTGAAGGCCGACAGAGGGGCATCCTCAATCTGATCGATAATGCTAGCCCAAAGCACACGCGGCTCAAGGATTGCTGTAAAGGAAAATTGAGAAGAATGAAAAGAAAAAGATAAAACCGGATAATATTGGCTCAAGGCGAAGAGCAAGAAAAAAAAAGGTTGCGGATACGAGAAAGGGGGCGTAAGGGCCACAGGTACTAGCTACCCTTTGAGTATAGTATGGTAATATCTTGGGGGTGGTAGGGTCGCCGATTGGTCAGCAGTCGGCTCTTTTCCCCGTATACGCCAGGGTCTGTGTGCATAAGCTTTGGGACGCAAATAGCCGTTTTCTTCTGTCTCTTTTCAAGTTTGTGCGCATTTTTCTTCTCCTATTCTATTCTCTCCTCTCTCTCCTCTTCATCCTTTCTTTTTTCAGGGAGGGTTCCTGTTATCTCATCTTCTCGCTACTCCTCTTGAGTCTCATGTGGTGTGATGATGGCCAAGATGGTGGCGGAGATAGTCACGAAATTACCTGTCCACAACACGCAACAAGTAATATCATCATGTAGCGATACTCGTGGACATGTGCGCCTCGATAATAGGTACAAAACCTTTTGAGTAATACAGCGTAGGAGAGCGAGAGGGATGGATATGCAACTACACCAATTATACTCATTCGATCAAAACCCCACCGATATCAGACAGAGAGATCCGACCAGGTGGACTGCATGACAACGGGAACTTGAACCACTCCGCTCCCCGGGGCCACAGGCTCATGTTACAGTTTTACAGCGCATTTCATAGGATTCCACAAGCCCCAAATTCTGTGTCATCCTAAGGCTACCGGTACAAGCAGTACAGGTGCCAGGCACTATTACAACTAGGTGGTTATGCGTACATGTCATTCCAAACCCATCAAAGACATCATACACATACAAACACACACACACACACACACACAACTTCGGAAGCCGCGGAGCTTCCTCTCTTGCTCATTGCAGCGAGTTAATATATGCATGCACCATCCATACCTACTGGGCCGATGCTGATAATAATTGACTGCCCAAGTTACAGGGCAGAGGCCACTAATACGGCTTAACTTTACCAACCCCGGCTTACCCAATCGTCCTGCTCAAAAACATGACTGCAGCGTTGTAGCAGTCAGGGGTACTTGTAGATGCATACCTATGGCCCGGTATTATTACTACTAGAGCCTGCTAATAGTTCAATAACATATTACTCGTAGGTGTCGTAGAGTCTAGCAGCAATGACTCGATGATGCTGTGTCAGTTCAGTGCATCTCTTGGATGCCATTTGCCGGCGATCACCTCGACAAGGCCCTTGTAGCCCTGCCACCCCTGCAATATTTATTTTCGGACCCTAACCTTTTTCTTTGATTTTGATTTTTCCCTCCTTTCTTCAATTTTTTATTTATTTTTATTTTTCCTTCTTCCCTTTTCCGTCCTGGCTCCTTATCCCCTGGCTCCCCCCCCCCCCTTCCCTTCCAAACCCCTCTCCTAATTCCTATCCATCCATCCATCCGTCCATGCCAGGAACCGAAAATCAAAGAGGGGAGGGGGGGGGGAAGCCAATTCAGGAACCGATGCAATAAAAGGCACCCTTTCTTTACGTGTGCGTGCATGCTTTCCCGACGTATGATATCCGTCGATTACGAGTATACGTAACAGAGTAATGCTCGTAGCAACCCCCTACCGACCAACTCATCCCACCCCCTCGGACAATTCCCTTTCTGTGGAAGCTGCTGCAGGGGGAGGGGCGGGCGGAGAGGTTTACCGTGTGCACGAGTGGGCATTTTGATCAACTGTCATGTTGACTGTTACGGCGCACCATACATACGAGTAATCCGTCTGACGCGTCTGACGCGTCTGACGGGATGCGTTTACAGCGTAGTATCAGCGCTTCTTTGTGTGTGGTGGTGGTGGTCAGATGTCACGGGATAATTTCCCCGTTACAGGTTTTTCATTCGTCTTACTCTCCTCACATGCTGTCCACTCTCGCATATGATCATGTTCTCATTTTCGGTAAGAAGAAAGAAGAAAAAGAGGAAAGAAGAGAGAAAGGAAATATCACATGTGACGAGAAAGCGGGAAACAAGGCTCGATGTAGTTAGCCTCTCCCTTCCCCTCCCCTTCTTCTCTTCTCTTCTAACGGCATGGAGCGTTTACATGTACGATTACAGTGCTTTTTCTCATTCTTCGATCTCGGGAGCCGTTGATAGGTCTAACGTGCTCCGTACCTGGATTTTAGCCCATGAATGCGACTACCGATTCATAGGCGAATGGGCACGTATACACGAGTACGTCAGCTCCCATATGAACGGAGTATACCGCTGTGCTTAAACCCGGTATATGTAGGGCCACCCAGCAATGAATCGTACCAGCATCACACCACCCCACTGCGACGGTGCCGCTAGTTTGGGAGACTGGAATGGCATCACATCTGGGAGGCAGCCAATATTGCACCCAACGTAATCTGTACAGATTAATCTGTCGGAGTATTATTATCACTACTCGTAATACTACCTACAGGCTGCTACCTACAGGCTATAGGTTACCGAGTATTGCAGAGTACAGATTGCAGGTATGAATATTATTCTGCGCTCGTAAATATGCTGTGGGGCATCTTCCACTCGATTATTTTCTCCGTAATACCATACAGCGCATGACGTATCAATCCATTTCTCGCCCTGCTCTAAACAGGCACAGATGTTCGTCAAAGCCTGCTGGTATTCAATCATGACAATCATGTTGGTGTCAGTTTGCCGTAACGCGTCGTGGTCAGCTACGCGACCTCCGCGCCATACCGTCTACGAGTACGCCTGAATCGTGCAGGAGCCTACCTCCATGGTTGGCAGTTTGCCTGGCGTGTGTTGCCATGCAGTTGTCGATACGTATCTAGTGGCGGTATCGGCCTGTCTCTCCTTGCTTGATTTGCTGCTTTGCTGCAATCAGCAACCACTCTTCCCTTCCCCCCACGTTCGCAGAGTGTCCGTACACAGATCTTCTTCCCTTTTCATCCTCCTCCACCGCTCGTTCCTGGTGACATTCACCATCATGGTACATTGCGCTCGTAGTCGGTAACCCGTGGAAGCCATGCCTGCGCGCCACGCGACCCACGCGTCAATGATGCCGCTTTTAACTCAGTATCACGTCGCCCAGGAGAGGACGGCACATGGTCCGTCAACGCCACCTCCCGTTTCCCCAGAATCATTGAGTACGCACACGCGAACACACCCACACATATCACAGGTACTGCTTCTGTACATAGGAGCGTGTTGTGTGATGCAATACCCTAGGACGCAGGGTCCGTACTGCCCTATGAGGTCCACGTTACACAACCGCCCGCTTCCGTAATGACCTCTGACGCTGGCCTGATGCTGGTATTGCTACCATTCATCCTTGGACGGACAATCCGATGTCTAGCAGCCGCTGTGACTCCGAGATACTGCCATACGAGGAAAGCTAGAATTAGGAGGAGAAAATATAACTGGGACATACGTGTATACACATTCACATACTTGTCCGTTCGCAGATCGTATACACCAAGTACACCACCGGGAAGACAGGCCTTGCGGTTAAAACAGGAACGGATAATGGATTTGAATATAACGGTGATGGAAGCAAACCCATGCTCGTAGGATTGTATGTCATCGGGCCAAGGCTAGACCTTTTCCCCGCCATACTAGTATCTTCTCATCTTCTTCGTTGCTCCGTCACTCGCTGCTCTTGTATGCTCTTGCCTCATCCTGTACGGGTATGGATGGTGATGTGCCCACTTGTTGCGTGATGCTTCCTAGCGAACTCGACCATGTTTTCGGCCGTAGCTCAGATGAATTCATGTGCTTCTATATAAAAGAAGCCAGACATGGTCATCCTAAAAGCACCTATGTGGTCTTGTCTCGGGGGTGAGATGATGTATCTCGTATACCGAAGGAGTGGACCTGCCTCGATCCCCTTCCAGCTATAGGGTGTGCAGATCTCAACCTCGTATCAAGAAGAGACTCATTCATGCTCGACTCCCACGTTCTCGATATTTTCCCAATACTGAGCTCCGATGTAAAATGGCGGTTGGAAGGCGATATGTCACAGATCCTGATATAGCTCGGAAGTTTGCCCACATTATCGATGGGTGCCTATATTTTCTTATACCTAGTCACGTTCCTCTGGCTCAACGACAGCACAGCCACGAACAAGAATAAGGACGAGACAGTCAATGGGATACTGCAGTCTATCCTATCACTTGACCAATCCCACACACCAGAAGGCCTAAGCAGAAATACCATTCTCCAAGAACATCAATCCCATCTATGGAAGATGTCGGAGATACACGTACATGCAATAGCCAAAACCACACCCCTCCGTAAGTTGGGTCAGCAACATGGAAGCCACTAACTACATGTACTCAAACAAGGCCAGAAGGAAAAAAAAAACCCCCCGGACATAGGGACGGATATTCATCAGTGGAAAGACACACATGGCATAGGATCCATAATATCCTGCACAATCGCGTACGCCACGTACTTTGCAAGGCGCAGTTATACGGTGTACAGCAACGACGACGTCGCCGAACGTGTCCTGTCCCACCCTCACCCCAACAATGGCGATACCGTATCTCGTAGCACTGCCCACATCATGCACGAGTCGACACAGAGCATCTAGAAAGACAATGAAGAGGGTAGGGGAAACTAACAGAAAAAAGGCAATGTTGGTGATGAAGGGCGGTAGGAGGACTTCGCCAAGCCCAATGGTGTAAGTGGAGATGCAAGTGACGTATCTCGATTGGGGGGAGGGAGGGGATATCGTACCTGTCTGTATAGATGTGGGGAGGGATCTGAATTAATATGGCCTTGGCCTTGGGACATTGGTGGTCTAACACATGATGGGGATACTATCAACCCGACGGTTATCGAACCAACAGTTGAAGGGAAAGACCACCACCGGATATCATACACTTAGGTACTAGCGCCTCCCCTGTAATACACTGCAATACACGTACGAGTATGGGTTGAATAGATCCTGACTACGGATTCAAGAACATTGGCACTAAGACTAGGGGAAAAAAAAATAGCATCGAGGGCAGAAGCGTCATGTGATGGCCCCTCTTCAACCCATTCGATCAAGGCTGTGTCAAGGGGTGGGCTTCAATCTTCGCCCCCCCCCTCCCCAGCGCCCGCATTGGATCGGCGGCGTCCTCCACACCTTCTCAACGTTTGTTCCTCACTGCCTATGAGGCGCAGTGACACCACGCAAGTGAAGATGAAGAGACAGGTGATATCAGAGAGCAGTCTTATATATATCTGATAATCGGAAAAAAAAATAAGAGACTGCCGCAACTCCATTATTATTATATTCAGATTTCCTCACTCTCGAGAGGGACACATACGGGAGAGAGAAGAAGAGTCTGTTGTGTATGACATCGTGCAAGACGTCACACCCGTATTGCTGGACACATCATATCACAAATACCTACAATGACGACAGACGATCAGCAGCAGCAGCAGCAAGTCCAAGATGAGGGTATGGATCAGCCTACGCTGTACTACTGGACCTACTCGCTGTATTCCATCATCGTCAGGTTCGCCTTGGAACTGGGTCACACACTCAATCCGGACTCATCCCCACATATCCGGCTGCGACTTGTGAATTTGAAAAAGGACGAGCATATTGGCGAGGAATATCTCGAAGTGAATCCCATGGGACAGGTCAGTACTTGGCTGGGTAATACTCCCTCGAGTACGATAACCTAGACTAACGGGCCCTGTATGCATACAGGTCCCTGCACTACGTCTCTCAGAGAATCGAGATGGGAATGAACCAACCAGGCTGCTGGCAGACAGCAGCGAGATACTCGCCTGGCTATGCAGACTGCAGCCAGAACTGATCCCCAAGGACCACCAGGAGGACATACAGTCGCTCTTGAGCTCCTTCTACGCCTTCCATGCCAAGCCATTAACCGTCAAGCCCGAAGAGCGCAATAACGGTATCACCAACAAGGCTGCAGCCATGCTTGAGAGGACGGACATAAGCGAGTCACATAGGCGCCGCCTCGAGGTCAAGAGCGTATAGTAGGTTTTACCCATCTGACCCTCCCCCTCCCCCCGCCCTCGCGACCCTTCTCACGGCTATTGGCGCTGATGCCGTGCCCATAGCCACGATACCAAGTTCCGGACCACACTGGACGCGGATAACATTGAGACGGTTGAATCTCAAGCACGGGACTTCATCCGCAGCGTCTCAGATCTGCTTCGGCGGCGACAGCGGCAGCAGCAGCAACAAGGCGATGAAGATTTTTCAGGAAGCGCCATATACATATTTGGTACCAGGCCCAGCGTCGCGGATGCCGTAGTGACAGCGCTGTTGGCCCGTCTGATGGATGTTGGACGGGATGACATCGTTGACGACGAGACGGCCAGGGATTATACCACCAAGGTGATCAGTTCAAGTGAGTGGCAGAAGGTTATGCAAGGTCGGAGGACGCTTCCTTAGATGCATAGAACAGAAGGGAGCGATGCATGCCGAGAAAGAATCATGGTTTGTTGTTGTGGGAGGAGGGGCTGAATGACGTGCTGTCGGTGTCAGCCGTCACCAAATGTCAAGGTTACGGCAGATATGACGGTGATTGAACACTGCCGGAGGACGGGCGACTGTTCCTGCGAGGAGCGAGTATAGAAAGTGGATGCTGCCGCTGGATGATGGCTCGATGATGTAGACAAGTATTTATCACTATATAAAGTTGAAAGGTTGATTTAGCAGATTCAGCGGCTCTGGTAGCGGAGGCATCCTGCGATGCAGAGTGATTTGATGCCTGCAGCGGCGAAATTATTCGGCGGGAAACGGACGCAGAGCAAGAGGAGAGATAGGACTTTTTGAACGGAAGATTGACGCGACCGCACCTGCTTCCCACGTAATAATGCTGAGGATTGAACGGGAGTAGCCGCATCGTATTGTCCATCGTTGGTGTACACTCGTATCATTGAACGGGAGATAACGACCGCCACTGGCTTGGAGGCTGATTGCCATTCATTGGTCGACGGCGGCACATCTGGTCCAGACACGAGCAAAGGTGGTGGCGAGTGGTGGGGGGGTTGGGAACGATCTGAGGACGAAGCAGATGGTGATGTTCTGATGCTACCGGCGGGTTGAGAATGACGGAGTAATCATTGCTAGAGAAGGAAAAAAGTGTAGTCATGCGCAGGACATTTTGTCCTTTTCTTCCTTCTCTCCTTCTCTTTCTTCTTCTTCGTTACTTTCTTCCGGTCCCTTGTTTTTGTTTTCTCCCTCTTTTTCAACAAGATAACCACACCGTAATAAAAAAAACCTCTCTATGCAAGAGATCCTCGATCAGCGAACAGCCTCTACTCCTTGAGACAGTGCAGCAAAAGTGCAGCAAAAGTGCCTATGCAACGGTCTTCCCGGGCTCCCCTCCATCTCCCAAACAAAGGCCGTGGAGGTAGAGCCAATAGAAGCGTCGCACCTACTGCACAGACCCGGTGGCCCCTACGCCTACTTTGGCAGGTAAATGCCCCGATCCAACGAGAGGAGAAGAGGTCAGGGCGATAAGCCTCGTAAAATTCGCACCACACGCTTCCGCCCTGACGCGCGATGCCAAGGAGGCCCATATACGCTGTAAGATGCTCTTTAGAGCCCAACGAACCGCTATATTCACATACGAACCATGTACGAATCTGTTCAACGGGCGATAAATCCCCCCCCCCCCCGGTTTGAGTCGCGCTTGGCTCCCCCCCACCACCACCACCAGCCGCCCCCAGTTCATGGACGCCCTGCCGTTCCTCTCGGGTCCTGGTTCTCTCTCAGGCCACAAGGCGGCCATGAACCTCTGTGTCGCACTCTCCCCCCCCCTTCCTCTCTTGATGAATACTAGATACACAACAATATACTTCACCAGGAGATATACGACGGTGACGACGACGACGACGACGACGACGACGACGTGACTCTACGTCCCGGAAAGGCCGACGAGCCGGTGACCTCTCACGAGGGAAAGACGAAGACGAAATACGCACGACTACGACGACTGTTCTTCTACATCCCATTAAAGCCCCGTCCCCACCACCACCACCAGCGGCTAGCCAGCGCTGTCACTGTCGACACCATGCCCTCCATCGTGCCCTCCTTCTTGCGCAGGCGCCAGACCGAGGAGGTCACTCCCGTCCCTGGACCCCTCGAGGCAGAGGTTCAGGCATCCGGAGTCGATAATATCAAGGGTCTCTTCCCGTCCGAGAAGATCAACAAGCTCGACCCCAACTTCCCAATCGAAGAGTTCAACGATGTCGACGCCGCCATCGCGACCGGCAATGCCGAGAAGGGCATCGAGATTGAGCATGCTCTTATGGAGGATAACAGCCCGTATCCTGAGGTATGTCCCCACCATCATTTTTTTTCCAGTCATACGCATCGTCCAAAGTTGTGTGAGAGAGAGTAGCCTGCTGACTTTAGACTTCACCCCATAGGTGAGAGCTGTGGTGCGCAACTACGATGTCGATGTCCCTGCCAACACCGTGCGTGCCTGGGTCATTGGCATGATTCTCTGCACCATCGGCTCCGGAGTCAACATGCTGTTCTCTCTGCGGAACCCCAGCGTCTCCATAACCACCTATGTCATTCAGCTCGTTGCCTACCCCATCGGCCGCGCCTGGGATCTCGTCATGCCCGACCGCGAGTGGAACCTGTTTGGGCTCAAGTTCAACTTGCGCCCTGGAAACTTCAACTACAAGGAGCATGTCGTCATTGTGGCCATGTCCAATGTAAGCAGAAAGACCCTTCAGCCTCGGGCGGGTGGCCGTCTGCGGCCCCGACCCCTGTATCCTGCCTCTGTTGCTAACTGGTAGACCAGGCTGCCTATGGCGGTGGATCCCTCTATGCCACCGACGTTCTCCTAGCTCAGCGCCTCTTCTATGGCCAGGACTTTGGCTGGGCCTTCCAGCTCATGTTCGGCATCAGCACGCTGTGCATCGGCTATGGTCTTGCCGGTCTTGCGCGCCGCTTCCTGGTCTGGCCCGCTGCCATGATCTGGCCCGCCGACCTGGTCAACTGCGCCCTGTTCTACACCCTCCACGACCACTCCGTCTCCGACCCGACCAAGACAAACGGCTGGAAGATTGGTCGCTACAGGCTGTTCCTGATCATCTGCGGTGCCGGCTTCATCTGGTACTGGTTCCCCGGCTGGCTGTTCAAGGGTCTCTCCTACTTCACCTGGATCTGCTGGATCGCGCCCGACAACGTCGTTGTCAACAAGCTGTTTGGCGGCATGAACAACTACGGCCTGATGCCCATCTCCTTTGACTGGACCATCATCAGCGGCTACATTGGCTCCCCGCTGATCCCTCCCTTCCACGCAATCTCCAACGTCCTGGGCGGCATCTTCATCGTCTTCATCTTCATCTCCATGGGCATCCACTTTAGCGGCGGCTGGTACGCCGACTTCTTGCCTGTCCAGTCCACCGAGTCGTACGACAACACGGGCGCCCTCTACAACGTGACGCGTATCCTCGATGCCAACAACCACCTGAACGAGACGGCCTACAAGGAATACTCGCCCCTCTTCCTTTCCACGCAGTTTGCTCTCGCCTACGGCCTGTCGTTTGCCGCCGTGTCGGCCGTTATTATCCACGTTGCCCTGTACTACGGCAAGGACATCTGGACTCAGTTCAAGATGGCTCGCCATCAAGAGGACGATGTTCACATGCGCTTGATGAAGAAGTACCGCGACGCCGAGGACTGGTGGTACGCAGGTATGTGCAAACCGTATACTGCCCATGACAGAGCCCCCCCCCCTCCTGTTCCTGCGATGCTTCTGAACCTTGCTGACACTACGCTTTTTTTTCTTGGTCTAGCCCTTTTTGTCGTCATGGTGGCCATCTCATTCGGCGTCGTGGCTGGCTGGCCTACAGGCTTCCCTGCCTGGGCCTTCCTCATCTGCGTGCTGATCCCGATCATCTGGCTCATCCCCATCGGACTGATCCAGGCAACCACGAACGTCCAGCTAGGTCTCAACGTGCTCACCGAGTTCGTCATCGGTTACATGGTGCCTGGGCGACCGCTAGCCATGATGATGTTCAAGACATACGGTTACATCTGCATGGGCCAGGCGCTGTACTTTGCCCAGGACCTCAAGATGGGCCACTACATGAAGGTACCGCCCCGCGTCATGTTCTCGTCGCAGCTTATCGCCTCGATATGGTCGGCGATAGTGCAGGTGGGCGTGATGAACTGGGCGCTGAAGACGATTCCGGACGTGTGCTCGCTGGAGCAGCCCAACAACTACACGTGCCCCAACAGCCGGGTCTTTTACACGGCGTCGGTGGTGTGGGGGGCCATCGGTCCCGCGCGCATCTTCAGCGGGAAAGCCCTGTACTCGTCCCTCCAGTGGTTCTGGCTGATCGGCGCCGTGACCCCCATCGTCACCTGGCTGCTCGCCCGCCGCTGGCCCAAGTCCTTCTGGCGTTACGTCAACCTGCCCGTCATCTACGGCGGGTCCGGGCTTCTCCCGCCCGCCAGCGTCTACATCTACCTCTGCTGGGGCGTGGTGGGCATCGTCTTCAACTACTTCATCAAGCGCCGCTACACGGGGTGGTGGCTGCAGTACAACTACGTCGTCTCGGCGGCCCTCGACTGCGGCCTCATCTTCTCCACCCTCGTCATCTTCTTCACCCTCTACCTGACGGAGACGAGGCCGCCTCAGTGGTGGGGCAACACAGATGCCGTGCATACCATGGATTTTCTGCACAAGGCCGTCAAGATGAAGCTGAATCCCGGGGAGACCTTTGGTCCGACCGAATGGCCTTGAGAGAGTTCTGTGGGTTCTGCTTTTGGGATATGGACAACTTGAATGTATATGATGGATATTGATTTATAGTAGTAGTATTCTCCTTTCTCTTCTCTTCTTTTCTTTTCTTTCTTTTTTTTTTGGGTAGGGGAGGGGATTGGTGTAGGAGTCTCTTTTTTTCTTTCTTTTTAAACTTCCTCTTAGTCTTTTGTGTGCATGGGGGTTTAATTCATGATTGAATGTGTGCGACGCTGCTTCACAATCTCAGTGTAGAAGGCACTGCGGAAATACGGGAGAACGGTGTAGTCTGCTGAATAGGGGTATGTGCCCACTTGAATAGACTGCTTGGAATCTTATAACGTGTACTTTGGATACTTTACCTTGAACCGAAGTCTTCGAGTCTTAGCGAGGACAGGCCGCGGTAGGGCCGCCGGAGGCAGGATACATATTAGTGGCTGTTAACAAGATACGTGTGAGTGCGAGCGTAGTATGGGGATCCTGCCATGTATCCCGATGGGAAGAATGTCGATTGAGGTCGTAAATTGGATACTGGATATACTAAGCACCAGATCGATGGCGGCATCGGACGCGGACGATGTGTCGGGAGTGTCCCGGCTGGGTAGGTCTATCACGCTGCCATAATCTCCTCCACCGGCGATGTGCTCAAGGCCTACGTGTTCAAGTAGGACATAATCATCCGGATGATGGGCGTTATCCCAGCCCGAGAAATGTCGCGGTCTTCATATCTCGACGGATAACGTGGCGCCAGATAAAAGGCAAAGTCACGCAGGACTTGCCCGAGGAACGCCTCTTCGCCCAGCATCGGATCTAGCGCACCCCATTTTCCCTTCCTTACTCATCACAGCGACCACTTTATACAAGTTACGCGACAAGTAATCATGCGATCGCTCCATCGCCTCAACTACGGCTCCCGCGATAGCCTCTCCAATACAGAGATCACCCAGTATACATAGTCAACCAAATTCTCTGGCCAGAACACTCTCTTTCATCCCAGCTACCGATAACACAAGTTAGAAACTTGTATCTGAACTAGCATCTGCGACGGTGACACTTATCGCCCAGCGACACCCTGATCGTCTCGCCAAATAAGAATGGAATGAATAAGAGACAGATTGATGAGTATGAATCGTACCAAGAACATGATGAAGCCCCACAGTTCGTCGTGCACCGGCGCTGATGGGACGAGATCGTGGATCGTGCTCATAGGCTAAAGTTGAATGCCAAAAAAAAAAAATCAGTCACGTGCTATCCAAGGGCTGATGGTAGGACACAAAGTTCCATGTATAGGCACGTGACCCACGAGGAGGAAAAAAAAAAACACAAGGCCCCCTCCCCACCCACTGGCCAAAGCCAATGGGCGAAATTAGGGCTCAGGATAAGGAAAACCACCAACCGGACCCAATCCACCAAAAAAAGAAGCCCCCCAGGCAAAAGCGAGAATTTCCAGTCTGCCATCCAACCACCACTAACGCCCAAGCACAACAGCCAAGATGAGTACGTGTTTTCACTCCCAGTATACCCGACTTGAACTTGAAATCCTTGCGAACCGACGACACCATCTCTGCGACGACCGGGGGAGCAGGATTCATTCATAATTATCCTTCTTCCACGCTCGATATTTCCTTCTTCGAAGACCCCAGGTGTCGAAGTCAGAGATTGGAGAGGAGGCTCGCGATGGAAAATGCGTCGTTGAGGATTGACGGAACCGGGAAACAAGAGAAAAATGACTGACTTGATTTCTTCACCATCATAGCGAAGGGTACCTCTAGCTTCGGTAAGCGTCACAACAAGACGCACGGCATCTGCCGTCGTTGCGGTTAGTACTATCCCCTTCTCATTCTTAGATGCACAACGTTTTCCTATGGCGACGAAGAAAAGGCGATTTTGGAATCCACGACTTGGAATGGGGTGGAGAATGGCGATGAGAAGGGCAATGGCGAGAAGGGGGATTCATATCGTTGCCATGGGAAAACAACAGGAAGGGGGGAGACGGATATGATAATCTCCCCCCCCCCCGAGTGTGTCATTATCACAAGCCCTCTGACATTCTCGAAACAGGCCGTCGCTCCATGCACATCCAGAAGCATGAGTGCTCCTCCTGCGGCTTCCCCGCCGCCAAGACTCGCAAGTGTATGTTGAACCCATCCCTCGGACATGTCTCGATGAAAGCTAAACCTCTTCCCCTCCCCAACAGACAACTGGAGCGAGAAGGGCAAGCGGAGAAAGACTACCGGTACGGGCCGCATGCGCTACCTGAAGGACGTTCCCAGGAGGTTTGCCAACGGCTTCCAGACTGGCGAGCCCAAGAACGCCCGCAACCTGAAGATCATTGCCAAGACCTCGTCTGCCTAAACGATATAAAAAAGAACAAAGAAACGAATTTCGTCAATCTCCCAACGACCTTGCAACTCTCGAGCAAACCTCTCCTAAAAAAAAGATTCGGTCCCTTGTTTCATGTTTTTCTTTGTCAGACGAGACTGTTTTCGACTTTTAGAGAGTTACAAACCTCGGAAATAAAAAAAAAGATCCAATTTGTTTCTCTCCTACGACATATGTGATTCCTTTCATACTCTTTTTTATTTTCTTCTCGCGCGGCCCACCCTTCCACCCGGGAACCAGCCTAAATGGTAAATGGTTCCGGAGGGATAGCCTCTCTTTGCTCTAGAATGGAGAGAATGGATACCCTCGACTTTGAAGAAGAAAAAAAACATGGGATTCAAGGGGTGTTTCGGAAAGGACGAGGCGGACATGGGTGGGAGCCGGCCGGAGCAATGGGCATCACGGTGTTGGTCTTTGGCTTTTCTGTTATCTTCGCTTTCACTGGAGTGCACGGAAACTTGAAAAAAAAAGGGGGGGTGGGGGTTTAAGGATGTAGTAAATGGGCAAGGCATGATAAATTGAAGAAGGCTAAAAAAATTCACATCTTGCTCTCGACATGTTCTCCCGTCTTTTACACCTAGGACGGAGGTACTTGCAGTATACATTTGATTCTCTCTTCTTACACCTTCGTGATGATTTATCATGGTGACGCCACGCTTGAATGCGTATAGCCCTTGATGGTATGGGTATATATATATATACTTCTCCCCGGTTCTTTCCTCTTGATATGTTGACTGCCCTGGGAAAAGAAGAAGAAAAAAGTAAACCTAAGTCCCCCTCTGAAAGACCTTGACATTCCCATCCCCAGCAACAAAGTACAGGTACTCAGCCTCATCCTCGTCGGTCGTTGTGATCCTCACTACACCGCTGACATCCCTGGCCGTGCCCGTGTCCAGCATACGCAGCGAGAAGACCCTCGTGGCCTCGTGGGCCTGCCCCAGAACCAGGGCGGCGTGCTCCCTCTCCAGCATCGTGGTCTGCGATTGTATGAGGGGTGCGTCGGCCGACATGGTCAGCAGTGTAGAGTAGACGCGCTATCATGGTATCAAGTCAGTGATTCATTAGGAGAGAGGGAGAGAGGGAGAGAGGGAGAGAGGGAGAGGGAGAACTAACCTCGCGTAGCGAGAGAATCATGGCAGACAAGGATGTACTCGTCGTTTCTTCCGCCGCCGCAAGCAATACGTCCACCTGGTCGATGATGAGAACCGTCTTCCTGCAACGGATATGCGACACTGCCTCCTCCAAATGACCCTTCACATGGTCTACACGACTGCTCTTCAGGATATTGTTGCTTCTACCACTCGTAGCGTCATCCTCTGTAAAGAGGCCCGTGAGCCCATCTACATGATGGAAACGGCCTTTTTTACTCAAGGATTCAAGATCCAGACCCTATATTTTGTATTCTTGTCAGTCCCTTTCTTCTCTCTTTTTTTCCCCCTCTTATATTCTTCTCTCTCTCTCTGTCTTTTTTTTTTTTTCCAAATCTTTTTTCTTCCTTTCCTTTCCTTTTCTCCCTCTTTCTTGACTGATGTAATAGATATAGGAGAGAAAGAGAGAGAGAGAGAGAGAGAGAGAGAGAGAGAGAGAGAGAGAGAGGACATACTAGCTTCACAGCACCTTCACGCCAAAAGACCCCATCTCGCATAAAGCTGACCAGTACGACACCAACCTCCTCCTCTGCACCACCTTCGACGCCATCTGCCCCCTCACCAGGAAGGCTCCGGGGACCGAGGTACCTGTACAGGTGTCGGAGGACCAGCCAGTTGGTACTTGCGCCCAGGACGCTGGTGGCCAGGACGAGGGATGACTCGGCGGGTAGAGCGAGATATGGTTCTAGGAGGGGGGGTAACCTTAGGGACATTTTGGTCGTTCTGCGTGGGAGAGTGCTTCCTCTCAAGATGGCACCGGCACCGGCCTTTTATATCGGCGCTCGCGATAGGATTCTGTCTCGACGAGTATCGGCGGTTTCTCTGGTACTAGGTGGGTGTTGCCTAAAAAGAGCTTCATGAACCGCCTGTGCTTGGTGGGGGGGGAATAATCTCATTGACTCTCCCCCCCCCCTTTCCCACTTCTCCACAACGCACTACACATACGTCAGTAGTAGAGAGTTACCTTGTGCACGTCTACATCATCTGGAGGATAAGCAGTACTCGATACTAATCAATTCGTGGCAATTTATACATGCTTTTATATATATATATATATACATATATATAGGGAATCATGAGATGGTATAAGGGTGCGTGTATCCTAAAAAAGAAAAAAAAGAAAAAGAAGAAGAAAAGCGCTGCCGTAAACGAGTCTAATGTCATCAATCAAAATGCATCACTCATCATGATGAAAAAAGAGAAGCCGCAATATGCAATACACTAGACCAATAAGAAGCCGGATCCCAAACGTTTTCTGACTCCAAAAAAAAAGAAGCGACTGAATGGTGTATATGAAAAAGTCGGAGAGAAGAAGGCAAAAAAAAAAACCTCTAGAATTTCTCCATGAAATTTTTCCTGACAGTCCACATCCTGGCCCTCTTCCCAAATATATACATGGGCACAGACAAGAGCATAAAGATGAGCTGGATGATGCCTATCCAGATGAATACGTTTCGGGGACCGTCGTCCTTGAGCCAGTGGGATATGAAGAGGCTGAAGACGAGGCCGTGGAATATGTTCTTGGAGAAGTTGAGGGTGACGAGGGCCTCCCCCGCGTACTGGCGGTAGCTGTCGACGCAGAAGGTGATGGAGGTTGTGGATCCGAGCGAGCAGCCGAAGGAGACGATTCCGAAGAAGACGGTGGGCACGATCCAGTGGTCGCCCTCCTGGGCAGACCAGCCGAAGCCCATCAGGCCGACGCACGTGGTGATCAGGACGGGCGCGGCCATGACGAGCCGGAACTCGGGCTCGTACATGCCGCCGTTGCGGCGCGACATGGCCCTGACGATGACGTCGCTGACCCGGCCCGCCACGCCGGTGCCCAGCACCCCGCCGATGAAGGGCGACACGTACACCAGCCCCGTCTGCAGAGCCGTGAAGTTGTACCGCGTAGGGTCCCGGTATATGGCCGCCATGTTCTCCGATATCACGATCAGCCAGCCGATCGACAGCGAGTACACGATGGCCGACCACAGAACCGCCGGGTACGCGAACAGGATGAACGGCCGCACCATCACCTTGAGCCACCGGTCGTTGTTGAGCCGTCCGTGGAACGGCTTGAGCTGCTGCGTTATCGTCTGCGCAGGGAGGTGACGCAGGTTGTGCGTGTAGGCCTTGGCCTTGGGAGGCGCTCGCAGCTCCGACTCCGTGATCTTTTCGTCGTCCAGGTCCGCCCCCCCGCCGCCGCCGCCACCACCATCCGAGGAGAAGTAGTCGACCAAGTTGGAGGTGCCTCCGCTCTCCGAGCCGGTGGCCGTCCGCGGCTGCTGCGCCGGGGGAGCCATCTCACCATGAGCAGCAGCAGGGGCAGCAGCGCTGTCCTGTGGCTGTTGCTGCTCCTCTTGGGTGCCCGCCTCCTTGTTCGCCGCCGCCCCGGCGAACCCGACATGGAGTTCTCTCGCCCGGGTGGAGATGCCCGGCGACGCGGGTCGACCGGTCTCTTCACCTTCCGGGTGCGGCGCTGAGCCAAGTGTCGTCTGTGTCTTCGTGGTGGCAGGATCGGTGTGGTGATGGTGCGCCTGGCGGGACGACAGCCTCCGGAGGAAGCTGGGCCTTTTCTTGGGTTCCCTGGTGGGGGTTCTGTCCCAGAAGGTCTCGGGGACGAAGATGAAGAGGAGGACGCCGCAGAGGCCGACGACCATGGCGATGATCCTGGTGTCAAGAGGTTAGATGTGTGAGAAGAAGAAGAAGTCGAAGAAGAGAAGCAAACAAATGGGGATCGACGGTGCAGAAGAAGAAGAAGAAGAAGAAAGAAGAAGGAAGACTGCTTACCAGAAGGCCCATCGCCAACCGAAACGGCCAATGACGGCAGCACTGACAAGGGGCACGAGGTTCTTGCCACCCAGCAGGAGCAAGGTATATATGCCGATGCGGTAGGCGCGCTCGTGCAGGAAGAAGATCTCGGCGATGGTAGCCGAGGGCAGGCACTCGACAGGGCTGACGGCTATGCCCTGGAAGACGCGGGCGGCGAGCAGGGAGTGGAAGGAGGGCGAGAAGCCTGCCCAGAGGCTGGTGCCGATGAAGATGACGGCGCTGAAGAGGTAGACCGGCCTCTTGCCCCACAGGATGGCGGTGGGTGAGAAGATGACGGAGCCGACGCCCATGCCCATCATGAACAGGCCGGTGGTGAGGGCGACATCCTCGACGGTGACGTCGTAGGTGTCGGCGACGTCGGTGAAGCCGGCGGCGATGAGGGGTGTGATGCCGCCGCCGACCATGCAGTAGATGCCGAGGGAGAGGAGGGCGCAGTCGCGCTTCCAGCTCGGCCAGTTGAGCGGGTCGTTGGCCGAGTCGTCGGGTTGAGGCTCCAGGATGATCTGGCCGTCGGCCGTCTTCTTCTTGGCAGCCGTCTCGTCCTCCTTCCTCCTCCTCTCCGCCTCCGCCTCCGCCTCCGTCTCCGCCTCTGCCCCGGACCGGTGATGGTGTGGCAGGGGCCGGGTGCCCCCCGGGGTCATGGGTATGTCGACCGGGAAGCCGGCGGGGATGGAGGAGTGGGATGTCCGGGCGTGGACATTGCGCAGACCGAGAGGTTCATTGCGGTGCGAGGCGAGGAGGAGGACGGAACCTGGTGCGTTGTCAGTATATGCGAATCCGGGCCTTTATAGAGGAGGATCTCCTGATAGCTTGAGGAAGATTGGAAGGGAGAAGAAGAAGAAGAAGAGAGAGGTGATACCGGGAACTTCGATCGTCTCAGGGTCATTCAGAATGCCCATACTCCAGGTCGGAGTCCTCGAATGGCCACCACCGCCATCCGGCTTCTTGGACCGTCCGAATAGCCTGGCTGCCAGGCCGGGGGCGGCCGACTCCTCCGAAGACATTGGATGATGCGCAGACGGTGCGTCGGTCTGCGGTGGGGTGAGTCCCAAGGGCGTCTGCCGTTGCCGTGGGATGACTGTATGATACCTGCACGGAATATTTATATCTTATATACTGGTACAGCAGTACTATTTCCGATGATGTATCCTGCGTGAGGGGGAAGATGTGTCGAAGCAGCAACCCTCGCCGGCAAGTGTGCCGGGGAATGGAAGGAAGAAGGAGAAGAAGGAGAAGAAGGAGAAGAAGAAGAAGAAGAGAAGGAAGAGAAAGGACTGCGACACAGTTGAGGGTTTAAAGAGTTCAGAAGAGAGGTCGAGAAGTCGAGAATCGAGTCATGGGGGACCCTGGACCCTGGACCCTCTTCCCTGACATCTGCAGGAGGATGGACGGTGGTGAGCCATGACGCATTGAGGGGTCCCGATGGGTATGTGGGTGGATTTCGTTAATATTCTTACCTGGCAATGGCCCATACCCAAGACGAATGTTAGGTACGGGAACAACGGAAAAGAGGGTCCGTCTGTTGATGGCCGAGAAGCAGCGGCGGCTTAGTGGCGGCGTAATTGTAACCTTGATGGGGTTGATGATGATGGAGGAGGAGGGATGGGAAGAGGACAGTTGGACGCTGAAGGATGACCGGGGGGGGGGAGGGGTAGAAGAGAAGGCTGGGGGTCTTTGTCTTTCTTGGTTTCTTCCATCATCTCTATATCTGATATTTATACTCGTAGGGACGGAATCTGGTGAGATGATGAATGGGACGGAATGGTACTCGGAATGGCGTCTTGACCATGCTACTATGCATCGATCTGCAATCGGTCCCATCCTGTGCTTCCCTCTCTCTCTCTCTCTCCATCCCTCTCCCTCTCCCTCTCTCTGGATGTCTGTCCAGTCAGAGGACCGTGACGGGACCGTCGCTCCCCCTTCATGTGAAGGAGAGTGTCAGGCGGATGATTTTGAGAGTGGCCAGACTGCTGCACAATGACGAATGTCTTGCTTGCCAGATGCTCGGCCAAGTTTGTGTACTCGTACTTGTGTCTATATGATCCACCGCAGAACCTATCCCGGTGATTGAGCTGCCGGTATCAGCAGAAGATACTTTTCCTGCTCATCCAGACCCTCTCCAAGCAAGCCATCCATGGATGCGATGGGTACAAGTGAGTGATACGTGACGATATCGATGCTGCATAGATTATAGTATGAATACGATGATACCTAACAACGAACAAGCCCAAGCCCAAGCCCATACTATTACTACTACCACTACTGCTACTGCTGCTGCTACTGCTACTGCTGCTACTGCTACTGCTGCTACTACTACTGCTGCTGCTGCTGCTGCCGCTGCCGCTGCCGCTGCTGTACTCTACTGTACTAATGTACTCTGCTGTACTACTTACTGTACTCTACTATTACAGTAGTAGTGAGTAGTATTGAGAGTCCACGATACAGGAAAGCCCCCCCCCCC
>NW_023336190.1:1098156-1154509 GCF_012550715.1 Geosmithia morbida
CCCCCCCTTCACCCCTCAGCGGTGAGCGTCATGTGCCTTGGTGGAGGCTCCGAGGAGGCCTTACCCTCCACTAAAAATCACCGAGTCCGCTGAAGAAGCATCTCTGCGTCGCCTGCCTGGTCGTATCCGGCGCTTATTCGATTATTAGGATACGACCTCTTTTATTTTTATTTTTTTTATATCATTTTATATATATATATATATATATGTATATATATATTACGGAGTACCGTACGCGGTGTTGATACTGCATGCCACTATAAACTCCCCCCCATGTCCCGGGCCCCGGCAGTGAATATCCCGTCTATTCCGTCGTCGATGAACGCCAACCCAACAGCTCCAGTTCCAATCATTCCTCACCTCTCATCTTTCATATTTCCGTCCATGATCCATCTGTCCTAGGCTCCCCTGTCCCCCAACTCCTTAGGCTTTGGCTCTGCATTGCCATTTTTCATGCGGGTATTATAACGGAGTACGGAGTACGGAGTAGTTCCACCTGATATTATCCTCTCTGGCCCCGTCTTTAACTCTTTTTCTATGTGTGTCTGTGTCTGTGTCTGTGTGTGTGTTATTCGTCATCCCTAGTTCTCTTATCTTGCTCCTTGTTTTTTTTCCCTCGTCTTTCAATTCCATTAGCGGCCCCCCCTCCTCCCACCACAAAGACGTCAGTATCGAAACACCACAATAACTATTAACAACAACAACAACAACAACAACAACGACGACGACGACGCTTTCTTCTTCTTTTTGATTCTTCTTCTTCGTCTGTCATATCACTTATATTCTGCATAAGACATGCATACCCTGTCACTGCGAGCACGAGCACTAGTCCGGCCTGCTTCTGCCAAGCTACCGTTCGGTGTCGTCAATTCTCGTCGTCACCTGACGCTCCCGCCATCATCCAAACCTGTCGAGAACCAGGTATTCGATCCGTATGCTTTCCTTTCCTCCCCTCCCCTTCGCTTGTCTCCCTATACACACATGGAACAAATCTGCATCTCGTGCATATACAGCATTCAGCACTCGCAGTAGACGTAAGATGAGGAGGGGTCGTGGCTGACTTTGGACCCGTGCAGCGTCCGCTACCCCAGCAGCCTCCACACCTACATATCCCTATCCACCGCCTCCAACGCCACCCTCCTGACCCTCTGGTCGGCCTCGTGGTGCCCCTCGTGCCGCGCCGTCGAGCCCCTCGTCATCTCGCTCGTGCGGGACGCCCGCGTTGGACAGGAGGACGGCAGCCCCGTCAACCTGGTCCGCGTCGACTTCGACGCCCCCGACACGCAGGAGCTGGCGTCGCGCTACATGATCACCGCGCTGCCCACCCTGCTCGCCTTCGACGCCAGGAGGGGCGAGCCGGCCGCCAGGTTGTCCGATCCCAGGAAGATGGCCGAGAGGGGTTTCCTCCAGGAGTGGATCAGGGAACAGGCTGCCGGTGGTGGTAATGCTGGTGGCGGGGGCGGTGCTTCTTCCTTCGGGGGTCTGTTTGGACGATGATATATAAATCTTCACACACAACACACACGCACACACGCACAAACACCTAAATACTGTTGGTTTTTTTTTTTTTTAAAAAAAAAACCTGTACTATATGTATCACCATCCAATGTAACATCCAACATGTACTTGTACTGCTCTTCTTCTCTCTTCTTCTCCTCAGTTGATTTCTTGACTCTCCCACCTTCAGTTGTATGCTCTCATCATCTCCTCCCCCCCCCCCCTCTTTCTCCTCCTACTACCACGTCATCAGTCACACACCATCTTCTGTTGTAGACCAAGGAAACTTCTCAAACAACGTTCAATCGACCGTATTCATACACCCGCATCATCCTCTCAACACCTGACTATTGCCTGTGATGCAGAATCCACAACGAAATATGATGCCGAGGTTCCAATGAAACCGTGACGCGCACATCTTTACATTCCAAGGGATCCCATACAGGGTAACTCTTGCAACTCAGGCCCAAAAGCCCCCCCCCCCCCCTCCCCATATTTGTCATTCAATCATCTATTCTACTACCAGAAGCCACGCAATTCTTTAACCCTTTGTCTTTTTTTCTCTCTCTTCTACATACAGTATTATATTCCTAGACGCAAGATATATGCATCCCTAATCCTATCTGTCTCCATCAAATCTACCGGTTGTCTCCCTCTTCCCTACATGACAATGCATTCACCCTCTTGGTGCTTCTCAATCTTGCTTCTAGAGAATCTATCCGGTGGCCTAGTAGCGCTGGGGTTATTCTTGCCTCGTTTGATGTCTTCGAGACGTTCACGAGCCTTAGGGAAGTCCTGGGCTGTATTTCGGTCAGAGTTAGCAATAATATATCTACGCATAAGAAAAGGAAAGAAGGGAGAGGGGGGGGGGGGCAGAAAGATATGAGAGAGAGAGAGAGAGAGAGAGAGAGAGAGAGAGAGAGAGAGAGAGAGAAAACAAATCATACCAGCTGCTCGCCAATACCACCTCTTTGCATCCTCAACATTAGCAGCACACCCGATCCCCATCTCGGTAAAGTACCCCATGGCGTATTCGGCCTTTGCCAGCCCGGCCATGGCCGCTTTGCGCGCCCACAGGTACGCCTCCTGATCGCTCTGCTTGAGCACGCCCTCGCTGCCGGTGAGGTACCAGCCGCTGAGCGACAGCTCGGACTGGTGCTCGCCGCGCTGCGCCGCCTGCGAGTACCACATGATGGACATCCTGGCGTCTACGGGGCAGCCCAGGCTGCCGTACTCGTACGCGCAGCCCAGCCGGAACTGGGAGAACTTGTACCCCAGCTCCGCCGACTGCAGGAACAGGGAGAAGGCGGCGCGCTCGTCGCGCACCAAGGCGTCACCCACCACCGGCTCGGCCGACTCGTACAGCAGGCCCAGCTCGTGCAGCGCGTGCGGGTTCTCCGAGTCGGCCACGTCGGCCGCGCGCCTCAGCCACCCGATGGCCTCGTGCGGGTTGCGCGGCTGTCCCAGGAGGCCCTTGAGCAGGATCATGCCCACCTTGTACATGGCCGGCGGGTCGCCCAGCGTCGCCGCCCGCTTGTACCACTGCATGGCCTTGAGGGGGTCGCGCCGCGTGCCGCCGCCGTCCTCGTGCCCGATCTCGCAGCACACCGCCGTGCGGTATGCCGCGCCCGCATGCGACAGCTTGGCCGCCGCCTGGTACAGCGTGAAGGCCTCCTTAGTGTCGGGCTCGCCGCCGAACGTGCCCCGCCCCAGGTTGTCCGCCATGATGAACATGGCCTCGGTGTTCTGCGCGCTTGCCAGCTTGCGCAGGATCTTGTGCGCGTCCATGACGTACCGCTCCCGCGCCCGCCCGCGCGCCCGCGGGTCCGGCATCTTGGCGACAAGCACGTCCGACGCCTCGATCAGCCGCTTCGCCAGCCGCAGCGCTGTCTTCGAGTCGTTGGCGTTGACCTTGAGCGACATGCGCAGTTGCTCCAGCTCCTGTGACGTCACCGGAGGTTCCGGCTGCTTCTGCGGCACCACGCGCACCTGCGCTACGGCTTGCGGCCCCGCACCCTGGATCTGCTGCTGGGCCTGGGGCTGCGTCCGCGCCGCGACGACTGCCGGAGGCACGCCACCGTAGTTGCGCACCGGTGGCGGCTTGTCATTCATGTTGACCATCGAGTTGGCCATAAGGCCAGCTCGGATAGGTGTCGGGTGAGACGGCAGCGAGTCGGGATTCCTGCTAGAGGGGCCCATGGGTGTCGGTGCCGGCAAGTTGGTCGGTCCCGGGGGCGCGCTCGGGCCCCGGGACGGAACCATGCGCTCGGGTCCGTATCCTGGTACGGACCCGGGTACAGGCCCATGCATAGGCCCAGGCCCATACATGCCCGTGCCGACGCCGCCATTCATGACAGCTGTGTTCATGGGCGGCATGGGGGGGACGGCCGGGATGTCGCCCGCCATCTCGAACACGGCCGTCTGGGGCTGCCGCAGCTCGGGCTGCGACTTGGCGTGGTTCAGCTTGGCCGTCTGGTGGGCGCCAGGTTGCGGATACTCGTGTGTCGGCTGCATGACCTGATCGAAAGAGCTGCGTGCGTTGGAGGGGATCATGTCAAAATCGGGCATGCCCGAGTGGTTCGAGTACTGGTCGCTCTGGTAGCTCCCGCGTCCGGGGTCGTAGTAGGGGCCACCCCCGCCGTCGCCGCCGCCGCCGACGTTGTAGCCGCCCTCGTATGATGCTCTCTCGGGAGGGACACCCGGGCCATAGTCATCGTAGCCACCACCGCCGGCGTACTGGTCGTAACCGACCGGACCCTGAGGTTCGCCGGGGTAGGCGCGTTGCGGCGGCGGGCGTTGACCGGACGCCGTCGAGGGCCGCTGCGGCACACCCCGTCCGGCAGGGTCATCGTAGGACATTGTCCTTGCCCGCTGGGGCGGCAGCATATCTTGAGGTGGACCGCCGATGCCGCCATTGGGCATCGTCATGGTCCTCCCCGGGGGACCAAATTCCGGCTGGCTGTATCCGTCGTCATAGCCCCCGTAGCCACCGCCATCGCCCTGAGAGGGGCCGTACTCTGGGCCGTAGTATCCCTGTTGCTGGGGAGGTGGCGGGCCGCCTCTGGGCCCTCCCCTTCCGCTCATACCACCTCGTCCACGGCCTCGTTGGCCGTCAGAACTCGACATTGAGCGCGAGGGCATCTGTCCGTTGAGATCCATACCCGACATCTGCTTGGCCATCTGGTCCATGTCTCCATGTCCGTAGGCGTCTCCGTGGCCAACTTGGCGGGGGCTAGCTGAGCCGTCATTCATGGATGGGCGGCGCCCAACTTTGGAGTGTATCAGTATCGTTGCTAGGAAGGGAACAAAACGGAGTAGGGTACTCACCATTGGGGTCCATGGGCGGCGGGCGTCCTCCACGTCCTCTCGGGGGTATACCTCCTCTCATGGGGGGCCCTCCTCGTCCACGCGGAGGCGGCATACCTCGCCCGGCAGGCGGCGGACCATAGTAATCCTGTCTCGGCGGAGGGGGGGCTCGGCCGTAGTCTGGGTTTTGGTAAGGGTCACCGCCACCATAGTCTTGCTGACCGTAACTGCCACCGTTCGCGTAGTCATCGTAGCCGTAACCATTCCCGTTGGCGTAAGCATTATAATCGTCGTATCCGTCGTACTGCTGCGCCGGCGCGGCATATGGCTGCTGTGGTGGTGGCCCTCCACGTCCTTGGGGCGGGGGTCGCGGTGCTCCAGGCTGCGGGCCTCCATAGGCCTGGGCAGGAGGACCATGTGCTGCATGATACGCCATCTTTCCAACCTTCTTTCCCCCCTTTTATGTTTTCCTGTAAATGCTCAATCCACCTGGAGTTTTGTGCATGGATTTCGGTAGGGTGGCATGCGTGTGTGGTCAATATCTCGGCAATCAACACTTTACATGTCCGGGCAGACAGAAAGAGAAGAGAGAGAGAGAGAGCTGTCCGATCGACAAATTCCAGAGCTTCGAGCTGCAAGCTACTTTCAAATGCGGTGAGGCACAAAGCAAAAGATGGAAAGGCAAGGTAGCAGAAAGAGCGAAGAGAAGAGAAGACGGTCGGCCGGAGAGTGGGACTGAAGCTCGTGTTACGTCGTCTTTGTTGTCCGAGGTTGGGCGGACCGAGAAGCGCTGGCCGCGTGGCCGAACGATCTTCGGGGAGGAGTCCCGAGCAAGCAGAGGCGTAAAAGAGAAGCGTAGGAGATGGATAAAAACGACAGGTTCGCAGTTGCAGATATCGAGTTTGCGGTATTAGGCGCCCGGCGCTTCTTGGGCTGTACTTGTCGCGAGCAAGAGGGAAAGGAGGACGCGAGCGGATGGGGTCGCGCGTCGTTGGGTAGTACCACTACTGGTAGTGATAGTCCCTGGTGGTAGTCCCTAGCAGTAGTAGTATTGCTCGTAGTAGGACCAGCCCCTCCTGGAGAATTCGGGTTGCTGCGGTATATCGAAGGCGGGCACGTTGTTGGGAAATGTCGATATTATAGCAACAGACCAAAGAAAAAAAAGGAAATTAAAGAATGGAAAAAAAAAAAGAAGAAAAAGGCCTGTCTGATGGGCTCTTCGTCTCCAATGCAACCAGACAGAGACAGTAGGACGCACAGTATATTATGGGGAAGAAGAAGATGATGATGAAGGAAGGGGAGGGGGCGTGCGTGAGAGAGACAGGGACTGACAGACGGGGGTCTCGCGGTTTGGTTGAACGTCTTGTGTGTGTTTCCCAGCCCCGTGTGTCTTTGTGTGCCTCGTTGCGGTGGGCAGCTGACCTGAAGGATGGGAAGGGGGGGGGGGAAGGGGGGAGGGGGGGGGGGGGGGGGGGGGGGGGGGGGGGGGGGGGGGGGGGGGGGGGGGGGCAGCCCTTTACGCTTCTTCGGGTGCCTGGCATCGGCTGTCAAGTGGGACGCTAACCAGGGCCAATCATCCAACCATTTGGGCCCCAGGGATCGTCGTTCAAACGTCCCACGGCCCTGTCCCGCGACCGGAAGGATGGACTCTACTGTATTTAGTATGTGCAGGCAATACAGATTACACGTACAGATTACGTTTGTTATGCCGTAACCGTAACGTGGACGGGTAGTAAAAGGAAAGTAAATAAATCCCCCGGTGGCTTTGTAGTCGTAGTAATACTAGTAGACTGACTGTAGGGAGACATGTATAAAGTATAACCGCGACAGTGTCAGTCATGTACATAATATAATAAAAGGTGACAGTCGATAATAACGATAGTACAACGTAGCAGCCGTTATTACCACAGGCCACTATAACTTGTCTTAGACCCGGGCTGTCAGTATCAGTACATGCAATCCGTACAGTGTACATATATACCAGTAGCCTTAGCACATTACGGCCCCGTATGGGAATCCCCCCGAACCTCTCAGGTCTCCCGTCTTAGCGATAACGCCCTGAGAGCAAGCTGACCACGTGCCCTCGATGAGGTGGAATGAATGTGAGCTGGACTGTTCTACCCCTAGCGACTATCAAAAGCTGGAGAGCGGGATGGGGAGGGAAGGGCATGCATCTACAGGTAGAATATACCTGTAAACCAGTCTTGCATTATCGACATCGGCAGCCTGCAACACCTCTGTCGCAAGTCTCATCAATACTTACCAACGCATATACCGTTAATACCCTACTCGCTGGACGCAGTGATGTCTGCAATCTCGCAGTATCAGTACCATCACCATAACCACCACCGCCGCCATCACCGGCTTACAACTCGCATCCCATACACGAGTTTCGTCCTCTATCAACGCAGCATCTGATCCAGAGGGGCAAGACCTCCTCCCCTTGAAGGGTCCTCGTCACGTCGCGCACTGGCTGGGTCCTAAAACACGTTGCGACACACCCCTGGCCCCAATCAGATCCCTTACTTCCCCAATCCGCGAGACCGGCAAGTCGCCAAGCCCGTGTCACGACGCACCACCCGTGGACCATGGGCCATGACACTTTGCTCCTTGGGCAGCCATGTTCCGTACTAGGTGATATTTCTTACATGTAACGATACATGCAATAATACACGTACAGGCCGTACGTACGTACCCGTACCCGTACCGTGTACGCGTCCCTTGCCTCTTGTCCCTTCGATGCTCGGACTCATCTCATCCCCCTCTCCCTCCTGGGCCCCTCCGTGCCATCTCTCCCCCTTGGCTTGAAATCCTCGAGGCTTGTCCTAGGGCGCGGCTCGTCGCATATATTGTTCGGCGATTGTGCTCTCCGTGATGTGGCGTCACCTCTAGGATCTAGGAGTCTAGTGCTGCTATATTGACACTCTGCATAATCTCCCGCCCGCAATCCCATTCAAGAGCCGACAATTGTTTCCGATAGTTTCGAATCCCCCCCCTCAAAGGCCGACAGCCCTTCTGATGCATGTACGGGATTTAGCTGATTCGCGATTCACTGTATGCATGTAACCAACATGGGTACTAGCAACCGTGCTGTGGCGCCCCCGCCGCCACATCAGCCACACATCGCCCATGAGCCACAACACTAATGCACCCCTGTCCGTCGAAAGCCCTGACAAAGGATCGACCAGGACTTCCTGCATCATCAGAACATCATCGTCCGACGCCAATCAACTTTCTCTCCTCTCTCTCTCTCTCTCTCTCTCTCTCTCTCTCTCGGACTTCTGCCGCCCCCAGGCAACAACGTACCCGCCACTCAACCGGCCGAAAAACTGCAGCCACAGAAAACTTACCCACCCTCGCCGGCCATGGGAAAAAAGCCCACCAACTGGAACCTCTGGGGCAAGGTCATTGCAGCGTACGTTCCCCCCTCCCCCTTGTCTTCATGTCTGACCGGGACGAACACGTTTCGCGCGCGCGCATTGCGCTCATGTATTATGGAGAGCTGACGATAAGGGTGAACAGTGGCTTGGTAGCCGGCATCGGTGGACCTATGTTTACGTCCTGGGTGACACCCACTGAGGACGAGATTCGAGCGAAATATAACCCTGATTTGAGGAGGAGGAGTCTCGAGGGACGCGCCGCGCGTGAGCAGGAGTTTGACGAGTTTGTTACCAAGCTCAAAGAGTACTCCAAGTCTGACAAGCCGAGTACGTCATGCCATACACACACACACACGCGCGCGCGCGTGCGATAACATGGGGTGTAACGACTAACTGATGCATCCTCCATAGTCTGGGTGGTCGCCAAGGAGGACCGAGAGAGGCAGCAGAAAAAGGCGATTGAAGATGCCAAGACGAGGGATATCGAGGCTGCAGCCCGCAGGGAGGAGATGAGGAGACAGGCCGGCCTCGGAGGAGCGGCAGCCCCGAACGATGCTGCCGTCACGACCAAGAGTCCCGAGGCTCCTGTTGGCGCTGACCAGGCTAGTCAAGGACGAGGATGGTTCAGCTGGCTTGGCTGGAGGTGATTCCTTCGCCGCCACAATGCCTCTGTTGATACCCTCCACCTCAAAACATCGCGCCCCCCTCCCTCTCTCCCGACATCTGGCCAGGCTCGACGAGATGTCTGTCTGTATTACTACTGTAACGTGATCCAAGGCACGAGAAACGTACCCTTATATAATATTGTAACCTTTTGACGTGCAATCTACCACTGATTCTCACGGGCAGGCTGCCACATACCTACACACATGCATATATTCTTCATATCTAATTGCATCTGCTCATAATTCTCCTTCGTCAATATGACGACAATGATTTTTTTTTTTTGCCCAGCTTGTAGGCCATTAAGAGACGAGCGCATTACTAACCTGGGTACGTACCCCCTAAAGGTGCTGCTACCCCACATACCGCTCACTACCTGTGGTCATGCTTGGAGACTTCGGACTGCTGCTGCTCTGCTCAGAAGACCAGGGCGCGGGACCGCCCACCCCCGGGGAAATAGATGTTCCCGAGCCCAAACTCTTGGCACGCACAAAATCTCCTCTGAACTACCATCATCGACAGCATTAGTCGACGGCGACAACTGCTCCATCAGCGACTCCGATATACCGGTATGTACTCTTCTGCCATCATGTTGAAGCTCTGCTTCTGCTTGATTGAATGATACCATTACATCATGATTTTCTTGCCCGGGCGCGTGTATTATGGGACGAAACTGACAATGCCTTGCCTAGCCTTTTTTTCTCTTTTCCCCTCCGATTCAGCATATTTCATATAGCCCACCATGGCTGACATCCAGGAGCGCCTCAAGAAGCTTGGCCAGGGAGCCCGTATCGGTATGTTTTTCTTGGCCTCTCATATCTATTCTTCATATATGAAAATTGTATTTTGATGATTGCTAACTTGTCTCGACAGGGTATGTTTTCTTCCCCCTCCCCCGACGACGACATCGGCCGATGACCCCTCACCTCAAAATTTTGAAACCCCCCCCCCCCCCGTCCTCATCGCCGGATTTTCCTTAAGTGTGTGCGTGCTGTGTGCGTGTGCGATGATGGCTAACGCCAAATCAGTGGCAAGGGTACCCCCCGTCGCAAGGTCAAACGTGCTCCCGCCCGCTCCGCCGCCGACGATAGGAAGCTTCAGCAGAGCTTGAAGAAGCTCGGCACCCAGCCCATCCAGGCCATTGACGAGGTCAACATGTTCAAGTCTGACGGCAACGTCCTGCACTTTGCTGCCCCCAAGGGTGTGCAACCTCCCATACATCCCCCTCCCCCCTCCGCCAAAACCACACCGCTGACATGATTTTGCGCCGCAACCTTCAGTCCACGCCGCTGTCCCCAGCAACACCTTTGCCATCTACGGTAACGGTGAGGACAAGGAGCTCACCGAGCTCGTCCCCGGCATCCTCAACCAGCTCGGCCCCGACTCCCTCGCCTCACTCCGCAAGCTCGCCGAGAGCTACCAGAACATGCAGAAGGGCGAGAAGGGTGAGGAGGACGACGGCGAGATCCCCGACCTCGTCGAGGGTGAGAACTTTGAGAGCAAGGTCGAATAAATATAACACGATACTCTCAAATAAAATAAGCCAAAAATGACTCCACAAAACTTCATTTCCCTTTGGAAAAAAACAAAATCCGAAAAAAATATTACTGTCTTTTCTATTTGGCTGGCTCACGCAGAGAGGAAAAAAAAAGGAACACGAAAAAAAAATTAATGACAGACGCGACTTTATTTTTTTTTCCTGAGTGGGGAGCTTGTTCTCATATTTTCCTATACTTTTGACTCCTCTTTTTACGAAGGGAGAAATGATTTACGGATCTCATGATGAACACCCCGGCATTTTCTTCTTCTCTTCCAAAAACATCATGGGAATATTTTCTTATGTTTATTCTTAGAAGGGGGGTTTATCGTTGACTCTGAGAGAGTCAACGCTCACGCACAAACAAAAAAGCACAATCATGGGTCATGGCTTGCCGGAACTTTGGGTCAAGCGAAATACAAGAAACCAAAAAAAGGGAAAAATAGAGACGACAGGCCCAATGTGATATGCTCACCCTCTGATATTTACCGTAGATTTTAGTGACGCGCCGCCCCCGCCGTGATATTATCACAGCTCATTGGTATCACCCCTCTGCGATGCAAAAGTTGTCATCACCCCGGTTCTCAACCCACCCAGTCAGAGCCATCAGCTTCACATCCCGCTTCACCCGCCGCCTAGTAGCCAGCCGACGATGGCTCTTGACCTCTGCATACACCCTGGTACCGAGGGCATCGTCGGCCCTGCTGCCATTTTCGAGTCTCCCGGCCAGATCTCTAGCGGCGAGGAACATTTGCCTCCTAGACGTCCTGGCCGCACCCCTGACATCGCTCGTCTTCCTCCCCTGGAGGACCCCGCCGAGAATCACCTCCTGGAGGCCCGCGGCAGACCACGCGGCAGCTAGGTTGCTCGCGGAGATGGACATGCTGGACGCGCGCTCCATCACTCTCCTCTTAGAAAAGCGGAATTCGCGATCCGTAGTCTCGACGATGAACGGTCTGAAGCTGTATCTGCTGCTGCTGCTGCTGCTGCTATCTTCTGGCGATGACCATTCCGCGTCTTTGAGGGCACTCAGGCGCCCACCACCACCACCACTGTCGTCATCACCGTCAGCCGAGAATGACCGGGTGTAACCCACGTGCGTGTACTGCGAGGAGGGAACCACGAGCGTGCCGATGTAGGCATTTGACGGGTCGACGAGGAGCGACGTCAGGCTTCCTAAAAGGGAGGTGCACTGCTTCAGAGCCAGCTTGTCAGAGCACGACTTGGACAGCGTCGGCGGGGCATCACGCCGGCCGGGTTTCCGACGGACCACGCCGAGCTGGGAGAAGAATTCTCGTCCGACGAGGCCGCCGCCGGTCCTGGGCGGGTCTGTAGAGGCATCCCAGGGACTTGCGTCGTCCTGGGCGGCCATTGTGAGCTCCATGCTTGCATCACCGCCTGGGCCGCGTAAGTAAGGACTGGCATGCTTCTCTGAGGTAGGAGAGGGGGGAACTTACAGGGAGCTTCGGAGCAGTACATGTGCAGCTTGACGCCGTCTCTTATACGAAAGGGACACTCTAAACCCGGGGCTCTCTCAACCACGCTGCTGACAGTGCCATGGATCACGAGGCTGCGGCACTCATCCAACAGATATCGGTTGAATGTGCGGATGGCCAAGATCTCGGCGTGCCAGTCATGAAGGACTATGCCGTTTGACTCGGCGATTTTGGAGGCTGGAAGGCATTTCATGCCAGTACTACGGAGGAGGATCTTTAGAAACCGTTGGGGAGAAAAGGGGGATCGGAGGAAAGAAGAAAGAAAGAAGGAAGGAAAGAAAGAAAGAAAGAAAAAAGAAGACCTACGCGAGTGCTAGACAGGTGTAAACACCTTGCCACTCGGCGACGATGCCGCTCAGCGGTACCCATTCGTGGAGACCATTATCTCTGACCTTGGGTTTGGATTTGGATGGGAGCTTGTCGAATTGTGAAAGGACGGTTTGGGCGACGCGGTCAGCCTTTGTGGTGGTCATCTAGACGTGTGAACATCAGGGCTAGTCAACGCTGCTTATACTCATACAGGCAATCTGGAAGGAATTGTTGCCTTTTTCAGTTCTTTTCTTTCCTCTTGTTCCTCCAGGTGTCCTATATGTATACATGTATATATATATATATATATATACCTTTTCTTCGTCACCTATAGCGAAAACAAAGAAGGAAGGATTTATAATTTATAGATGAGAATAGCGAATAAAAGAAAAGAATGGGACAGCGAGTATGTATAAAGAGCTACGAGAAGGATATAATGAGTTCGACAGAAAAAATTCAAAGCATGTATGTACGAGTATTATATGCACCAACTTTACGCGTTAAATGAGGAGGGGCTAAAAGAACTATGTGAGGAGAGGCAGGGCGAACAAGTGGGTCCCTCTTAGAGGACCGGATGCAAAAACCACGGGTAGAAAAATGAAACCCTGTATTATAATGCGGGCATCCAGTCACGTGAAGCTCATCACGGACACTTTTGGTGGACAGTTGCCCTAGAAGCGCTTAGTCAGGGCACGCACACAGCACAATCGCCCTCCCCCAATTCCGAGAAATTTGAGCGTATCGCGACGACCGATCACTGACTGCCAACTTCCTCGCCCATTCCGCCAACTCCACGGTCCACACCACAACCACCTTGTCGCCGCAACACGCCAAACCAGCGACAAGATGAGAACATACGACGACGTCTTCTCGGGACAGAGGATCTACCCTGGCAAGGTATGCCTCCTCCTTCTTGTGATGCATCCCGTCCCACCCCCCCTCTCGACTTCCCCTCCGATCATTCTGTTGTGAGGGTAAAAAGGACCCGATGAGGGTCAAATCCACTTCGAGCCTTCAACCCTCCTCCATAATGATACGATAGAACACATGTGGAAGAGCAAGAGAGAGGGGGGGGGGGGGGGGGGGGGGGGGGGGATCGGATGGGTGCAATATCGTGATTGAACAAAAAAAATGACCACAAGGCTGACATGACATTTTCCCCTGGTTAACAGGGTAAGGTCTACGTCCNTCTTGTGATGCATCCCGTCCCACCCCCCCTCTCGACTTCCCCTCCGATCATTCTGTTGTGAGGGTAAAAAGGACCCGATGAGGGTCAAATCCACTCCGAGGTTTACACCATGTTTGAGACGCGGGTGCCGGCACGCAAGTGGAACAGGAAGAGGGGGGGGGGGGGGGCGGGGGGCGGGGAGAGGATCGGATGGGTGCAATATCGTGATTGAACAAAAAAAATGACCACAAGGCTGACATGACATTTTCCCCTGGTTAACAGGGTAAGGTCTACGTCCGCGGTGACTCCAAGGTTTTCCGCTTCCAGAGCGGCAAGTCTGAGTCGCTATTCCTCCAGCGCAAGAACCCCCGCCGTATCGCCTGGACTGTCCTCTACCGTCGCCAGCACCGCAAGGGTATCTCTGAGGTATGATCCTTCTTTTGTTCCCGTTTCGATATTTCCGATATAGTTCCTCTCTTTTTCTACCCATTCTCTCTCTCCCTTTCTTTTCAAATCAGAAGAAAGGGCCAGAAAGAGAGAGAAGGGGAGAGAAGGAGAGAGTGAGAGAGAGAGAGAGAGAGGGAGAGAGAGAAAAGATATCTAACACCCACAACAGGAGGTCGCCAAGAAGCGCACTCGTCGCACCGTCAAGGTCCAGCGTGGCATCGTCGGTGCTTCCCTCGATGTGATCAAGGAGAAGCGCTCGCAGCGTCCCGAGGCCCGCTCCGCGGCCCGCCAGCAGGCCATCAAGGACTCCAAGGAGAAGAAGGCCGCCTCCCAGGCTGCCAAGAAGGCCGACAAGGCCAAGAACGCCGCCGCTTCCAAGGGCCAGACCGTGAGGGGTGTCAGCAAGCAGGGTGCTAAGGGTGCTGCCCCCAAGCCCACCGCCCGCACCCGCTAAGAAAGAGAAAAAGTAGAAGTGGAGGATGAGAAACAAAGAAGTGGACTTTTCTTTATTTTTTTTACGTGCAACGGTGAAGGGAAAAAAAGGGACAAAAAATATAAATGATTAAACCTCCCTCCGTCTCGAGTATCAAAAGAAAACAGCGCTTTTTTTATATATCTCCGCCTTTGGGCGCGGACAATGAAAAAAAAGAAAAAGAGAGACAGAGAGAAAAAAAAGCAAACCTAGCATCCATGGTTTTCCTGTGCTTACGATTCTTCTCTTATTTTTTTCTGGCTCTGTTCCAGTCGATCTTTTTATGTCCCACTGGATAGATACCACGACTGTATGTAAACTGTTGATGTCATTCGGACTGGACTTGCCTAACATTGCATGGAAGTAACCAGCTGAAGAAGAGAGTCAAATAAGCATACCGATATAAACCTAGCGTGAAATACGTGATGAAAGGCCATGTTTCTCTCTTTCTTTCATGCTTAGGGAACGTTGTAAGCCTACGGTCTGTCTGTTTTTATTGCTCCGTTCATCATAATTCACGTATCATGAGAGGTGGCGAGTAGATTTTTACTTCTTTGTCAATTGTGACCAAGCATGTCTAAAATGGGGTGAAAACAAATCCATCCCAGCACCTTTTTTCCCTTGTCGCCCAGTCCTCAACTTTTCAAATAGACGAAAAAGATAGGACAAGACAAGCTGAACGGTTAGGGTGCTCAACTAGAATATGACATTTCCCGGCACACGACATGACTTTATATATGCGTCTTTGTCTTTATCTCATTTACAGGGTGGGGAGGACGACGTTGACACCGGTGTAGTCGGTGTCGTTGAGGACCTTCTCCTTGGCGGCGTAGGTGATCTTGCCGTGGTCGATGACGAGAGCGTAACGGTCGGTACGCTCACCGGCGAGCCAGCCGTAGTTCTTGGAGAACTTGACGTCGGTGTCGGAGACGAACAGCTGTGGGAGAGGGAGGCAGATGTCAGCTTGTTTCTCTCTTCTTTTCCAAACCGAGCCTGTGAGTGGAGAGATGTGGTTTCGGAGAGAAAGGAGGGGGGAGCAGAAGACATACGATGAAGTCGTCCTTGACACCGTGGGCCTTGCCCCAGGCGGACATGACGTAGGCGTCGTTGTAGGCGATGATGACGACCTGGTCGACACCCTTGGCCTTGAGCTCAGCAGTCTTCTCGATGTAGCCGGGAATGTGCGAGCCGGTGCAGGTGGGGGTGAAGGCACCGGGGACCGAGACTAGGACGATCTTCTTGTCCTTGAACTCTGCCGAGGGGGTCAGTCTATGTTCCTATCGTACCAAGACAAGATCAAAGACAACGAGCGAGGCTGTCTTCATAAAGAAATGGACCGAGCAGGAAGAGAGAGAGAAAAAGAGAGAAGACACTCACGGGCAGAAGCGTCGAACTTGGTGGGGATGCCGCAAGAGGTGACCTCAGCCGTCTCGGGGGTGACGGGGATGTAGGAGAAGCTCACGCCCTCGGGGAAAGTGTCGCCAACCTTGAGCTCAGGCATTGTGATGGATTTGGTGGGTGGGAAGAGTTAAAAACTGAGAGAAGAACGGTAATGGTTAGTTTTCTGTCTGATCCAAGTAGTCCCGGGAGGGGGGAGGAGGAGGAGGGCATGGCAGCTCTTAATATGGTGGGGAGAAGAGAGACGGAGGTCAGGCCGGACGGAAAAAGGAGCGCACGCAAAACTCACTTGTCTGAGAAGATGTAGATGTTGTTGCAACGAGAGATCGAAGGGGAACGAGAGGGGAGCTATGGAGCTTTGTTTGATATATAAAAAGACGCAGGACGAGGAGTGGATTCGGCAAGGTGAATGGAGGGGTAGAGGGGCTAGAGGGGTAGAGGGGCCATGGCCGAGCCAGGAGTGGCACACACAGAGGGCGAGGGAGAAGGGAGGGAGAGAGAGAGACGTGGCACAGACGGACAACCGGTCGATGATCGGCGCACGTCCGAGGCCGGAACGGCTGTCTTCTCTCCACTTTTAGCGCTTTTGAACCAAGCAAACCGAGCAGATTCCAAGCATCCAAGGTCCCTCCCCCCCCCTCTCAGCCAACATGTGCGCGATTCGACAGTAGCCTATGGAAATTAGTAAAGGCCTTTGGAATCATTCTGGTTGCATGGCGTCATCTGCGGGAGCGAATTACCATTTAGTTCCATCATCTTCTCTCTCACCTTGTTGCGCTCTAGGACCTCGTCACCCAGATACTGCTAGTATTGCTACTAGTAGGAATACTAGCATAGTAATACTAGCAGCCTGGAATCAATCCATCGATTGCCCCCCGTCCCAGCGCGTGCTTGCCCCTCGTTCATGCAGTCAATCACTCCATACACGCACGGATGGATCGTGCCCCTCGTTCATTAAATTCATCCATGGAATCCCCCCGTGGAATCCAAATCCGTCCCTGCTTGATTACAGCACTCTCCCGCCCGCCCTCCTTGGCATTGGTAGTCGTATCTTCAAGAATCATCAGGAATCATCCGACAGCCGTCACCGTCACCGTTACCGTAACCGTTACCGTAGTCGTTGCCGTAATCGTTGCCGTAGTCGTTGCAGTGGCCGTTGCCTCCTGCTTGTCCAGTCCAACCCACCTTGGCGCCACAGCCCAGCCCATCCAGCCCATCCAGCCATCCAAGACCGTCCTTTTCTCTGTTATACTCGTACTCGTCCTGAATCTTCTGGCCCACTCGAGCACCTCCGATGCCGCTTTGCTGGCACTATCGCCCGCCCCGTACTCATAACTCGTACGACGACGTAGCAATCATGGCCACTGTTGGGAGTCGAATCCCGACATCAGTGATAATTCCACATCATCGTTCCACGAGAAAGATTTAAAATCATATCCGTGATGACCTGCATGGTTCTTGTGAGACCCGTTGATATGGCCCGGCGTGGAAGCTTGGATTTTTCTGTGCCTCTCTCCTCCTTCATTTCTCTCTTCTCTTCCAGCATCTTCCTTCCGCTCACCGAACCCCAGCATCATTATCGCCACCGTAGGGGTCGTCTTTTCCGTTGGTGGTAAAGCCGGTTGTCGGGCATGGTGGGGTAAAACGTGCCCCGTGCATAGGCCACTTGTGATGTCAAGGCCCATCGATATCCCCGACACTGAGCACAGAAAAGGGCGAAGCTCTCGACCTGATTCCAAAGAGAATGTTTGTCCGGCGAGAGACACAAGATGTTCTTTTTGTCCGGGACGGCGGACTGTCAGTCTGAGGCGGAGATGTTATCCCGCTGTAATATCTAACCCAGGTGGTCGCATCCATTTCCTAAGTAGGTCGACGGACTGGCTCTAGTACGCGTGAGGCAGATATAAACTCCCGAAACAGAGACATCCTTCTCGGCTCGCGGCTGGTTCGGTGACATGTAGAAAGTGCAAGGTTCATCACCGTCGGTCGTGGCTAACGAGACGAGGCTGATGTCGTGGGGAGTACACGGCCACTGCGGGCGCTGCTGACTGGTCTACCGGATCCTATAGGCATGTCTTTAAGTGACCAAGATAGCTCTGCATATGAAGCCTGAGGGTGGCGTGGCGTTGGTGATATCGGTAGGGATTTTGTCCGAGAAGGATTGGCGGGGAAGACCATCCAGTTTCCTGGGAAGACGCCAGAGTCAGAAGAAGCATAAGAAGAAGGAGAGGAGGAGGAGAAGAAGAGGAAAAGAGCCAGACAGCCCACGCGAGACAGCAGGACAGATACTTCTAATAGTAGATGGACCGACGTGGTACTGCCACCCGGGTCAATGACACACACACACACACACACACATGTCCCACCAATAGGGCGGACGGCAACATCTCCAAAGAGGAGGGCCTAACCATCCGAGGTTGGCTTATACTCTCCCCGCATTACACGGCCAATGACAATGTTCGCATAGGTAACATGAAGGGCTTCAGAAAGGGGAGTTCATTGGATAGCAGTATAGTGGAAATATACGGCTTCATTGTTCAATGTTAGGGACATTCTGGCACGATCGGGGAGGTGAAACCTGATTCGGCCTCCTGCGTGGGAGAGGAAGGAAGGAGCGCTGGGTGCACCGTCACGAGGAAGGAACAGGTAGACAGGAATTCTATCACCATCTGCCTAAAACACTCCCTCGTCCATGAAAATCTCTTCATATGTTCTTCCCTGGGCTTTGCCCAGTAGCTCTTATGCCTTTTTCGTATTTAAAGAGCCAGTGAATGCCTTATTACGTCGGGCACTTACAAAAAAAAAAAACTCGACCCGTCTATCTTGGCAGACTCCCCGCTTCCCCGGATTTGTATATCCAGGATACCATTCTTCGATCCCACTGGGCCAAACCTGACATGATTTTATTCCCCTGCCCCGGAGAAGAAGCGCAGTGTCGGAGAAGCACTGATACCATCCAACCTCAAGCCCACGTGGCCACAGGATCACTGTTTGGGATAACAGTTCCCTACTGCCCGAGGTGTTTTGCCGCCTAGGACCGAGATGCTGATTCAGAGAGGGGAACGACTTCAGGAGGAACCGCAGTAAAAAAGTGATAAGCGTACCTATATTGACGAGAGGTTTCAACCTTTTCGTAGGAAAGAAGAAAGCGCAGCTTTCGAGAATATAATACAGTACTGCTCGAATTAAGATGAAAGCAGGCCAGCGGGACGGTGTGAGTGTTTTTTTTTTTTTGGGGGGGGGGGGGTTGGTCAGAGGTTAGCCCTTTTGGGGGAGGGGGGGAGGGGGAAACCGGCAAACTCCCTCACAAACCACTGACAATCCTTCCTTCTCTCCAGAGACTGAATAAAGTCGTCATAAACGACATCCCAATCCCGGGGCCAGGCCAGGACCAATTCCTCGTCAAGACCTACGCCGCGTCGCTATGCCACTCAGACCTGAACCACGACCTCCGTCCTGAGACTGGGATCACGACTATGGGCCACGAAGCCGTCGGCCACGTCACCCGGATGCACCCTTCGGTGGCAGGCAAGGGCTTTGAGGTCGGCGACGCCATCGACTGGGAGTACTCCGTGGGCTGTTGCTTCGAGTGCGACGGGTGCCGAGTGCACAATCTGTACTGCTCCCGGGGTCAGACGGCCGTCCAGGGCTTCAGCGTCGACGGCTACTTCAAGAGTACTGTGTCGTCGACCACCGGAACGCCATCATCCTCTAGCAGGGGCTGGACATGAATCGTAGCGCTCCCCTCTTCTGCGCAGGAATAACTGGTACGGTACCATCCCCATCTGTATTCAACCTTGCTCCTGCTGACAGAGAAAAAATCTCCCCGAAACGAAGATGCAATAGAATAAACAGCTTTCCACGCAGTAGATGGTTGTGAACTGAATCCGAGACAATGGCTTGCCGTCATCGGCTGCGGCGGCCTGGGACAGTATGCGACGCAGTACGTACGCTAAGGCCATGGGCATCAAGGTTATGGGCATCGATATCAACGATGATGCCCTCGCCTCGGTCAGGGGTCTAAGCGCCGACATCACCGTCAACTCGGCCACGACTGCAGATCTCGTCCATCAGCTGAGAAGTGTGACGGGGAGTAGCCGTGGCGTCCATGCCGCCCCGCATATCCTGAGGACCGGAGGCGTGCGCATGGTCATCGGCATGGCACCCCGTGACTTGCAGGTGTCGACCTATAGCCTGGCCACCGGGAGGTACGGAATCAGAGGAGAGAGCAGCAGTACGCCGCAGAGGATGCACAAGGCTGTCGAGTTCCCCGCCAAGCATGGCATACAGCCTGATGTCGAGTTTAGGACGCTCGAAGATCTGCCGCAGATGGCTGACGATATGATCCACGGCAGAGCTACGAGACGGCAGGTGGTCAGATTTCAGAAGGCAAGGAAACAATGGCGGTTCGCCAAAGTTGAATGAAGAAGAGAGAGAAATCCATACTTTTTTCCATCCCTCTGTGGTGATCTTCCAGCTCTTCTTTCTACCCTTCTTGCTCCGACCTGACTGTCCGTAAAAGAAAAACATAAAACCTCAAAGGCATATAAGATATTCACCCTCGTCAATTTCACATTGTCATTATCAATATAACTTGGTATCTTGATCCTTCCTCTATAACATATAATTCCAGCTAGTGTTTTTTTTTTTTTTTTGACATATTGCGATATTAAAGCGCAACAGCAATATCAACATGTCGAATACCCCTTTCGACGAGGTCAATCTCGTCAATAGACTCAGCGTCATCATCCAGCGCGACACTAAACTGCCCACTCAGGATAGCCCAGTGATGCCGAAACAGCCTCCTCCTCTCCTCGACGTCCGCCAGGGGATGAAACCTTGTCGGCAACCTCGGCACCACCACCCCCTCTGCCGTTGCTGACGATGATGACGGCAACGACGGCCAAGTCTCCCACTTGCAAGTCGCTCTAGCAGGCTGATTCGATGGCCACTCAAAGTACGCCTGCATCTTATACCGGCACCCGCGGACGCTCATGTCATGTGCTGGACCGACAGGCGTGGCGAATACCGACGGCGAGATGCCTCGGGGAAGTGGGAGCGTCTCGAAGCTTGGCCGGACAAGCTGCGGCACGAAGCAGATGTACCGTGACGGTACCCGGAAATGACGGAGGGTATCGATGCTGATAACGGGGATGGAGCCATCGTCGCCCTCCGCATCAGACGGTTGGAGGCTGTGCTCTACCCAGATGCGCTCACCGCGACGGTACGGGACGAGAGGTCGGTCAGCACCACCACCACCACCACCACCACCGTGGCCATCGTCATTGTTGTTATGCCTTGTTGGTGAGGCTCCCGACTTGCACTCTGTGGCTGGGGTAGCCCAGCCGTTCTTTATGAGGAGGCCGTGTGCGTCAGAGAGGGTGGGAAAGTCGACTCTACCGTCGCCACTGCTCTGATCGAGGTCGCTTCGGCACCTTTTCACGAGTGAAGGGTCTCGATTGACCCATGCCTTGTTGGCGCTCGTAGAGTTGACTTGCCGCAGGACGATGGAGCCGCGCTGGTTACTCCAGAAGCGCTGGGGGGACTCGAGGAAGACGACGCCGGCTTCTGGCCCATGTCGGTACGTGTAGTGCCAAACAGCGCTCTGGAAATTGTATTGGACTTCGGCCATTTCTTCGTCATTGCTCCATGCCCTCCTGTCTTTCTGCTTCCCGTATATGCCGAGGGCAGGGGTGGTTAGGGAGCCTGAGGGGGCGGAGGAAAGATAAAATAAACAAGCATGGGATGATGGTATGGGTATTAGATGGCCTGCTTTATGTACCGTATACAATATCCCACTCCCCGGACCATAGATCCAAGAAGGAATACAGACCGAGAGAGGGTGTGGAGAGCACATGCCTACTTCACGGAGCGTCTTCAACTTCAGCATCGACCCTGACGCGTATCGCTGCACCAGTCATGGAAGGCATGACGTTAGGGTGGCTCTTGCACTGTCAGTGGTCAATCCCCGAGACAAAGCGTGCAACTATGGCACGGACTGCTAGGTGAGGACAAACAGACACGCTTGCATTGGTGGCCAACAGCCCTTGTCAACTTATGGCTCCGCTCCGAGAAGCTATTGCTGTATTACCTACGTTGTGATAGACATTCCATGCACGGATTGGTTATGTGCCCTCGTTGATCTGCTGTCTGTCTGTGCCTCCCGGCCTGTTTTCTTTTCTTGACTTGGAGAGGGAGGAGTGACGAGTGACCTCGGTAAGCCTCACGTTCAGCTATTGGGCGTTGAGAGACCGTGACTCGAGGAAGCGGCGTCGCAGAAGGAAGACGGTGTACTGGCAGGCCCTAGGCTGGGACGTGCTCATGACTACAGTAATCGACTGCGGCGAACGTCCGCGAGCGCCCCATACTCGTAGTCGATGGCAGTTTCTTCTACCAAACACCACCAACACGGCCACGTTGCATCGTTAACGACAAGGGACAGCGGGCGTTCCCGGGGACGAAGAGTTTTCCCGGCTGAACTGACAGTGTGCCGGTCGAGGACGAGAGAGGAGCGGTTAAAGGCAGGGAGTAAGGGTGGTGGCGGTGGGGTGGGGTGGGTGTATAAGACGAGGAAAAAGAAACAAAAGGAGCCGGCCGCCCATTTTTACCATGCTCTGGGCTCAACGCACCCTTCACGCCATCTGACGCCAGCTCGTTGTTTGTAGGATGACGCTCCGTGTAGATACGGCAGGCTTGAGGTACATGACATGCTCGAATGCTCTGCGAACTTATGTGGGGTGCTGACGAGAAGCTGACAGCAGCAGCGCTATGTGATTATTCAACGCCATGCTGCCGATTGCGCAATCATGGGAAGGCGGAAAGAGGAACGCAAGGAGCTCTCTCCTCAAGGGTAAACAAGGAAGACAATGTACGTGGTTGGCGGGTTCTTCTTATTTGAAATATTGACGCTGTCATAACGTTGGGGTTTTGTGTTCTGCTCCTGAATGGTTCCATATATATATGCTTGCATGGGAGTGATCGGAGATGGGTATTATTGGGTATTGTTATGCATGTAGGAATGGAATGGTTCGCTGGACTGGTTCCTTTATGATTCATTTCTGTCTACCGGCCGGCCCTTTGTTGGTTCGTCTTGCTGTTTTTGCTGCTGCTGTTGAATCTGCTCCAGCTCTGTAGTCGGAGGCTTGGTCATGCCTAGCTTTTCGTAGAGTGAGTCGATCATCTTGTTCATTTCCTCCTCGACCTCATCCTCGTCCTCGCGGCTGAGGTTGGTGGGTTTAGTGAGCTGAGCCTGCGTCCTCTCTCTCAATTCCGACATGGAAGTCAGGTCGAATGCCCACCCGATGCCGCCGAGGAGCATGACACCGAAGCTCATGACATTGAGCGTAGCCAGGCCGAGGGCGCGCGCAGCAATGATGCCCTTGTCGTCTGCGTTTATGGGGGCTCGATTTGACACGTAGAATGGTGGTATTGTGGCGGCCCTCATGCGTATGACGGACCGGCGGGATACAGCTACCGAGGCCGCAAGGAAGCCTGCGCCAGCGAGGTAGAGACCTACTTGCCGTATCTGGCGAGAGAACGGCGACTGAGATGGCGGCTGTGTGGTCGTAGTTTGGCCCGATGCCAGGGGCAAGGGCGTGGTATCTGGAGCCATGACAGCTGGCTAGATTGAAGAAGGGGGGGGGGGGGATGATAGCGTCGGTAACGATGGTGATGCTGTTGGCCCGCGAGAGCTTGATGGAGAGGAAGACGCGAAGGCGAAGGGGAAAACTCGCTGAATGCAATTAGCAGGTGGGACCCTTTATTTTGGTAGGTACGACCGTCGACCACTCACCTTCACCTTATGCAAGTTGTGAACATTGGCTCTAACAAGTATCATAACATTTCTACGGTTTCCACGTCTTTTTCGTTTTTATTTTTTATACCGAAATACACGGCAATAACAATGATAAAAGCCCTCACGATCCCGATGAGAATTGGATACAAGGTAGACACAATAAAGACATCGTACCGTATTACTCGTTTTCAGGCCGTGCAGTTCAAAGATCTAACCACCCACCTGAGAGGCTGACTCAGGCAACCGCTGCAATCGAAGCTTCCGACGGAGGGGAAGGAGCTATTAACAAGTGTCTGGAAGGAGCGATCAACGTAAGAGGTAGAAAGCACTAACGCAATGCAAGCGTACTGCTGCCATACTATAGTGATACTCGCAATACTCATTTCTCTCGTCGTACAGCAAATGGGGAATCTCTGACCTCGTAAAGGATAAACGGGTCAATCAGCTGTGAACAGAAGCCGCTGATCGACCTTTCGGACACGATTCTCCCCTCCTCAAGTCGGTAATATCCCTGTACTCGAGACACGGCTCGGCCTATTTGCATACGGCTACACGCACGTTCAGATAAAACCTGCAGCAGCCAACTCCGGGCTATGAGCCCTCAACTGCTGAGCGGAGCGGCACCTCTTGTCCTCTCACTACCCTTAGCCTCTCCATCAACACTACGTCACCTGCAAATACCGTTCTTCTTCTCTGGTTAGCCTAATGAATCCAGTTCCGTTGACATCCTGCAGCACTCGGGCCCCCATCTAGCATTCTGCTAGTCAAGGTAGGCCTCCCCAACTACGATCCATACGGTCACACCTACAGCAACCAGTCACACGTATTTACCTCAGCTCAGATCATCAAGAAGTCTAGATATTATCTTCCTGGGCCTCAGCACATCATCTTTTCTTTTCTTCCAACGTCGAATACCACTATTCGTTGAAAGTGGTCCCCAGGTCCATCTCATATCTTTCTTCTCTATCCCATCACCACCGGCAACACCCGACGACCCGAACGCTGCACGCTGCACAACAACAGCAGCAGCAGCAGCAGCAGCAAAGGGGCAATCATGCCGAAACCAAACAAAACTAAATCAAAGACAGCAGCATCTCCGTCTCAGCCAGTCGCATCTACTCCCGTGCCGCCCTCATGGCCACCCTTTAAGCCCCATTTGCCCGTTGTTCATCTGGCCCCCGAGCTGCACGAGGCCACGCCTATGATCGCCCTCATACCTTTCTTCTTCCCTAAGTCGCTGTGCCGAGATTACGTTGCCTTCCTCCGGACTCTACCTATGCAGACAACTCCATCTCGTCCCAAACGTGGTGAGGCCGTGCGTGTCAACGATCGTTATCAGATCCAAGACCCGCTCTTTGCCAGCCGTTTATGGGAGCAGACGGGTCTCAAGGAGGCCATCCTCAATGACAACCCGCATCTTCAAGATCTCTGGTGAGTGACATATTGCTGATTTGCACATCCATCAACTGGGAATGTTTGTTTGCCAGGGTGCATTGTGACGGAGATTAGCAAGCCGACAGGCAGCGCTCTCCCCCCTTTCCCGGCCTTTGAAGCGACATTAGCCCCTCCCGAGGATTTCTAGTTACACGAGGCTAATGCAGCTTGTCTTTTTTTTTTCGTGGCAAACGTTCCAGGGGTGGCGAGCCTGTTGGTCTCAATCCAAATATACGAGTGTACCGCTACTCCAAGGGTCAATACTTTGACTGTCACTGTAAGTAGGAAGATGGAAACTCAGAAGAGAATGCTTCTTCAATCTTTTTCATGACCCCCCCCCTCCTTCCTTGGTTCGCTTGCACCTACGCCAAGGAAAAACAGCACCCTTTTCCTTTCCTACTTTCTTACTCATTCTTTTCATGCCACCCAAAATCTGTTTTTGGCGGAGCTGGACATGTCAAAACAGTCGACTAACCCTCGAGAATTTACACGACAGATGACGACTCTAACTCCTTCATCCTCCCGTCCTCACCCCCTGTACCCGTACGTACCACCTGGACTCTGCTCCTCTACCTGACTTCCGCATCTGAAGGCTGCATCGGCGGTGAGACTGTTTTCTACCCAAACGACCGTAGGTCAGCTGCCGAGGAAATCGTAGTAGCCCTCGAAACGGGTATGCTCCTGCTGCACAAGCATGGCAACGATTGTCTGCTGGTTAGTCTACCTTTCCTTTCGTCTCCTGTGTCTCGTATCCCCTCTTTTATTTCGTAAAATCATGACATTGTCACTTCTCCTGTTTCCCGATCTTCGTCCCGGCCTGCACGGTCGGCTTCCCCGAGCGCAGGCAAACAAGCAAACCAGCTCCCACACTTGGCACGTCCACATACATACACAGCCTGTATGAACAAATCCGTCAAATAATTCCTTCCTTCAACTTGCTAATGTCCCCGAATTGTCTATTGCAGCATGAAGGCCGCCAGGTCGTCGACGGCGAGAAGTGGGTTCTCCGGACTGACCTGTGTATCCGAAAGTAAACAAACCAAAAGAACGACATGATCTTCAGCACGCACGCATCACAACACTTTAACTCTACAATAGAAAGGGGTCGAGGGGCTAACAAGCAGCCTGGCCCCTCTTTGCTCTTCAACGCACTCAGCCACAAGACTATGACCCTCGCATATCGTACACTACTCATGAAGTGATGTCCAGCCTTGTGTTTAGCAATTTTCTTGCCTATGTCTTGGCTATTGCCGCTGTCTTTACCCATCGCACCGCCTATGCGCATCTAAGACTTTTCCAGCTAGTAGTTTCCTTTCATCTACTCCCACTTCCCTCCCCATAATACTTTTCCCCTCGGTTTCCCTCTCCGTATCGTTTCTGTGTCGTCACTTGTCGGCTTCGAGGCCACTTGCATGCGCTATGCGGATCAGCGCAGAATGAAAAATCCACGGGAAGCTGATGAGGGGCATGCTAGAGGCATCAAGTGCCTGAAGGGCGGCAGCCGGGGTATCCTCGTCGGGTGCGTGCTCCACCTGATTCTGCTCGGCCAAGGCCGCCTTGACCTGTTCCTCCGTGACTTGATACATGGCCACGACGAACCGGTCGACACTCTCTGCGTCGCGGCCCCCGGCTTCCTGGTAGCAAATTTCGCGGAATCGCTGTCTGAGCGAATCGTACTCCCTTCCCAGCTGTTCCTGTCTCTTGTAATCGGTCCCAACCGTCGGCTTGGACATGGCGAAGCCGGTCCATAGCTCAAACTCGGTCGCTACGCCGTGCTGGGCTAGGATGCGCCGCACTGACGTATCGTACTGCACCTTGGTCACCCTGGCCGCCACGAGCAAGGCCGGATCGCGCCCGAAGTGGTTGAGGATCCTCTTGTCAAAGCCGTGCTCCCATTCTGGGCGGAACTCGACTGGCTGCTCAGAGACCTTGTCGAATATCCGACCCAAGGCCTTGCCAGATCGGTACGACCTCGTCTTCTCCATAAAATGCGGCCACGCCCTGGGTTGTAGGCTCTCGTTCCATTCGGCGGGATGGCCTGTCTTGGGGAAGTCAACCGCTTGGGAATGCAGCTCTGCAAGAAGGAGGCCTTTTTTCATCGTCAGCTTGATTAGAACTCTGTCTTAAGGATGCAGGTATCGGTGGTACTGAATCGATGGTGTTCCTACACTTGGGTGATTTGGGCCCCTCCTTGTCAGCGAGACCCAGATGTGCCGTGGCCACGAGACCCAAGACGTCATTCTTGACATAGGACACAAAGAATTCTCGCATGTCATTTACGTTGACGTCGCGGTTGAGCTCCTCTGGAATGATTCCCGTATAGTTCATGGGTTTGAAGTTCCATTCTTTAGGTATGAGTCTCTGGTCCCAGATGACGAAATAGTCGTCGCCGTCGAGGTCGCCGCCGGAGAGCATATTTGGGACAGGCCTGTCACCCGTTTTCGGGAAAACGACGACGTCTCTCAGGTGATGCAACTTTGGCTCGTTGACTGCATTGACCACCCTGATATCACCCGGGTGCAGCGACGGATTCCTCCCCACAGCGCAGATCCCCTCTATGATAATGGTCTTCCGGGGGCTCGTCGGGTCTGTGATTTGGAGAAATATCTGGGGAAGGTTGTCGACTTCGGGTCTCTTCAGGCTTTCCGTTTCGAACGAGTGTCCTCTCAATGATCCTGTCTCGTCAACGCACCCGAGAACGAATGCACTCTGGCCAACCTGAATCCTTGCCTTCTCCTTGAGAAGCTTCAGCGACCAAGAACGCCACAGGTGGAGGACGCTCACGACAAAGGGCTCCTTGATCGAATTGCTGACGAAACCGGCCCTGAGGAGCTTGGAAATAATGAGTGTGACCTGGTTCTCATCGACAAATTGGGCCAGCATCCGCAGAGCCATAGATGTGTCGTCCATTGCCGCCTCAAACTGCCGCAATTGTTGGTCTAGCAGTGTTTCAAAAACGCTTGACGGAACACCCAGTGCTTCAAGCAATACGATGGTTTGACGGTTCAACGACGCCGATGAAAACTTGGAATGTCGGATGATTTCAAGGCTGTTGAAGTCTGTTTTGAACTTCTCCTGCGACTTCCGTATGTGCACCTCCATACCCTTTGCCCGTGGCCACACAGCCAAGACTCCCTTGCAGCCACCCATTCGGAACTGAAAGGCCGATGGTTCAACGGGGACATTTATCCTCATGTCTTCCATGATGATTCGCGCGAGGAAGCTAGAGATGATTCCGACGCCATCTGTGAAGCAATAGCCGTTTCTCTCAATGTCGGGAATCTTACAAACCGTGGGCGAGCGGATTCCCTTGATCTCTCTTGTCGTCGAGAAGCACTGCCCCACCCTGGCTGTGTATTTTGCTATTATCTTGATGTGGTTGAACTCGCCCATCCACTGCCGAATATCATCGCACGAGGTGTTCTGGGTGGGACAGAAGAAGTAGACACCGCATTCCTTGAGCTGGGAGCTCCCAAATGCTAGGAATTCATATGTTCGATCGCCTATCCGGATCCCTTGGTACAAAGTCCTTAAAAGCCGGGTGTATATAGCTTCGTTATTGCCCCGTGACATACCGATCTTGCCCTTCTCCGACTCCTCCAGAAACTGCACGCGTAGAAACCTGTCTTGCAGTCTGTCATATTTTCGGAGAACTCTGTTGGAAGTCTCAGCAACAGGTGTGCTGAATCTAACTGTAGTCGGTGTGACATTCGCCTTGCGGACTAGAGTGCAGTAGTGTGGAAGGCCAACGTTTGGAGCGTACTCCAATGCATTCGGATTTGTGAAGGCTTCCATTGGATCCTTGAGCCTTTTCCCTTGATCTGCGGCAAATTCTAGCCGCAGACGAGCCTTGATGGGCTTTTCTTCAGACAGTTTTGCAAGAAAGGCCTCGGTTATCTCGTGCTCATTGATGATTCCCTTTGATATGCAAACTTCAAGCTGGTAGCGAACGGGAAATTCAAGGTGAATAGACGTGGAAGAATGTTCCAAAAGGGCAAAAGCACCTCTGTGTTCGATGGACATATAGTGATTCAGACGTTGCCACACAATAGCATCACTTCGGGGAAGAATCTCGATATCGGGTGTGCGTACGAATCGAATGTTGAGCTCCTCGAGAGCGGAACAGAGCCGAGCAATGGCGCTCTCTCGTGGCCCGCTATTCTTGTCGAGGACAAAGTGGAATGTCGTCCAGCGGCCGATATCTATATGCTCAGGGTCTTTCATGTCGTTATGCAGAGATATAGGATATGCAAGAGGAACGTTTATGTCTTCGGCAACGTCGGTGGTGCGGCTCCAAAAGTCCCTGTCTTTGAGCCATCGTGGCCTTGTATCTCCGAACTGAGAGAGATCTTCAGTCTCGTATGCATATTTTCCTTTTAGAAAGTACTGGGGCGGGAAGTCCAACGAGATGACAAGAGCACAACGGAGATGGTCGGGGTCGTCGATGTAGCGGACAGTCTTCATCTGCTTCACATCGATGGTGAACTTGAACTCTCTCGTCCCCGACCAGGATTCCGACCTGGCCGGGAGCGGGAAGTAGGCACTTAGATTCTTGGACCTTGCGTCAAGCACCAACTTGAGTTCGCGATTGCCAATCGGAAGGGCCGTCTTCATTATCTTGATACTTTGCTCCCCAATGTTGACCCCAAACCCGATGCTTCTTGGATAAACATCAACATCAAGAGAATAGGACCGACCAGATTTTGGAGGCAGGAACGGGATCAGGCCAGCAGGATGCATGGTGCCTTGCTGGTACGATTTGCCTCGCGTGCGGCGGGCTCTGGGATTCTGTTTAGGTCGAGGCATAAGCCCATGTGCAGAATGAAACAAGAAAACAGAAGGTGAGTGCTAGAACCAAGGTCTAGGAAGAATAGAGCGAGGCAGGAGCTTACGTGGAGCGTTGTTTTTTTCCTTTTTGGAGGGCACAATAGAGGAAAGAGCTGTGGGGATTCTAGGGAACACATGAGATAGTAAAAGTTATGTACCATGTGAGCAACCGTCAGTGCGGTGAATAATGGCTGTGCCGGCTATTCTACATGCACGCAACCGATGATTTGGAGTTCCAAACAAAGAAAGGGAACTGTTTGTTGATGTATCAGGCAGTGAATAGGTCGTGGTTCCTCTGGGAATGGTGCCGCGGTGGGACGAGGAACAGGCTGGGCTGGAGGGAGCGCATAGTAATGTTATAGAATAAATATCAGAAGAATCTCGCCTCAATACATTGACTAAGTTATTGTGAAGCGTGAAATGGATGCGTGCGAGGGCTTGGAGATGTTGATTTTCGCTGCCGTTTTCTATCACCTTCTCATATATTCCTTGGCGTGGGCATGGGTGTGCAGAGAACGGGAGGAGTATGATATGAGTCTGAATGCAAGACCCTAACATATATATTTCTGTAGCTGACTCCTTCGCAAGATCTATCCCTTTGTTAGATGCGAGGAGTAGTGGAGAGTGCTGCGAGGGTTGAAAAAGAAAGGGAAAAAGAAAGGCAAACCGCCCGAATCTTTGCTCTTACTACTTATTGTTCCTTCCCTTTTGGGCGATGTTGCCCCAGCATCACCATCACTGAGATTTGGTCGTAGGCATACCCACTCCACCGAGGCCAATAGCCCAGTCTTTGGGCTTCTTGCCAATGGTGTTGGCAAGAATGGGCATCACAGAATCATCTGTGGGATATGGCTCGTCCATCCAGGGGACATTCATGATCTTTCCGGGGTTCAAGATCCATCGGGAGTCGAGGGACTGCTTGATGGCCCTCATGACATTGATGGTCTCGGGGCCGACCTCCCAGAACAGACCCTCCTTCTTGCCCCAGCCTATCGAGTGCTCCCCTGTACACGTTCCCTCCATGTTGAGGGCACGCTTGACCATATTCTTGACACAAGTCTCGACCTTTTCACGTTCGACCGGGTCGCGGCTGTTGTACATGATGCTCTCATGGAAGTTGCCGTCGCCAATGTGACCGAGTATGCTGGCAAAGAGGCCCAGGTCGTCCATCTCCTTCTTGCTCACTTCGATAATATCAGCTAAACGACTAAATGGGACGGCGACATCGGTGCTCCCTGAGTAAAGGAAGAGGGGTTAATATCAGTCATACATATATTTGTAGAGGGAGGGGGGGAGGTGTTGAGGTGCAATCCACTCACAAACGCTCTCATCGCCCTTTCTGAGAGATAGCATGGACCATAGCGACTCCTTCCTTGCTGACCACAGGAGTTTCTGCTCTCGAGCATCCTTGGCGAATTCAAAGTTGCCTCCCCCGTTGGCCGCCGTGATGGCTTGCACCCGTTCGATGTGCTCCTTCACGGCAGCCTTGGTGCCTGAGAATTTGAAGAAGAGAGTGGGTAGCTCTTTCCACACGCGGGGCGCAGTGGCCCCTCCCAGGTTAACCACCTTCATCTGCACTTCATCCATGATCTCCAACGCTGCCACTTGAATACCAGCCTGCATCACCCCAGCGGCCGCTGCCGCCGCATGTCGGATTGTCGGGAAGGTGACTATGGCGACAGAGTATTCCTCAGGGACGATGGCCAGCTTGAGTGTCGCTATTCCCTGCAAGTCAGTGCATGGTGCCCTCTGTGCAGCTGTCGGGGGTGGGAAAGCGATGTTAGAAGCAAGCAGGGGAGAAATATCACGAACCTTCAGTGACGATTCCCAGGGTCCCTTCAGACCCGACGAATAGACTGTTGAGGTTGTATCCAGCTGATGACTTGCGAGGCCTACGACGAGTCTTGATTATCCGACCATCGGCCAACACCACGGTCAAGTTGATGACCCAGTCTTTCATGGTTCCGTACCTGACAGCATTGGTGCCGGAGCAGTTGGTGCCGATCATACCACCAATCTTAGCACTTGGCCCTGCAAGTTCGACAACCGTGGGATTAGTCACTCGTGTTCCCCCCCATGACAGAAGAGGCCCGCGTGTCCGACTCACCAGGGTCAACGGGGAAGAACAGGCCGCTGTCCATCTGTGCAAGTTTCTCGTTCAGATCCTGCCAACCGATGCTTGGCTGCACTACGATATCCATGTCCTCCTTATTGAGCTGGAGGATTTGGTCCATGAAAGCGAAGTCGATGCTGACACCTCCATAGGGCGCTGAGAAGTTGCCTTCGAGACTGGAACCACCCGAAAATGGTATGATGGGGATACGGTACTGGTGGCATATACGGGCAATCGCCGATACCTGCTCCGTCGTTCTCGGATACGCCACTGCAACCGGAAGAGTGTCGGGGTTGACTGTCGACCACTCCGAGTATCCGTGTGCGTGCAGGTCCTCGGGGTCCGTCGAGATGAGATCACTGTTCCCGAGTTCTGCGATGATCAGGTCCAAGGCCTACATCAGACCATCCAAGGTGGTTAGTCACGCGAAGGCCGTGGTGAGATCTAGAGGTTGCGAGTAGCTTACTGTTTCCATCTCCTTAACTGTCGCATACCGTTGCTCGTTATCCTTTTTAAGAAGCGCCGTGTCGCTTGCGCCTATGCGTGACATCGCAATGCCGTAGCCCAAGGCTGTCGCAACGGCGCTAACGGCCAAGACACCACCGCCGGACCACTGATTTGCACTTTTGGGAGGATTGCTCTGGCCACCGTGACCAGTGCGCCGGGGGGCGCTGGTGGTGAGAGATCGGCGAGCCCCGTTACACCATCCGCGCCGGCGGAGCAATGCCCCGATGCCACTCCGAGCTGACATCTCACCGGTTCTTCTCAAAGCGACCAGGCTATTAGGTGAGGATAGAGGAGGCAAACAAAGAGGCAATTGCCAGGTCTCTTCAGTAGTACCCGAAAAGTAGGAGATAGCTATCGTCTGGGAGGTACAATGTTGTCTGGATGCAGCATTGCCAACTCAAGCAGCAAGCAGTCCTGGTAACGACAGCGAAATACGGAGATGCCAAACAAGTCAATGAGGAGAATACTTGATAGAGGAAGAGGGGAGGAGAAGAAGGAAATTCTGACACTCAATCCCCGTATCCATTCAAAGTCCCAGTGGGTACGGTGATATCGTAGAGTCACGAGCTGGGTACGGGGGATGGCGAGAGCACTCCACTCCTGCGCTTGTACTTGCAGCTTAAAGCGTAGGATTGGGGTTCGGAAAACACAATGTCTCGTCTTCGGGTTATAGGCCCAGCGAGTGATGTCCTGGTGGGCAAGTTCAGGTATCAGGGTTCCTCAACGGGAAAAGGGTCTCGGGAAAGGCCTGGGGGAGCAACGACATCAAAATTCCCCGCCATCGCCCCTCATCCCTCATACCCGCCCCGCCGCCCCTCTTTCCCCCCAATTGGCAATCCTTACTAGGCATGAAGTTCGACTAGTAACAACCACCGAGAGCGTGGGTGATGGGTTCGTATGTTTCCAGCAGCAGTAGAATTCAGTCACTACGGTTGATGGATCAAGGGCGAGGCCATATCAGGGAAACGAGTGTCCTCTTGTGTGTAGATGACGGTTCGTCGTTCCCAAGTCGTTTGTTCAGATCATCGAAGCCGACGACTTGATATCCTCGGTACTTTAATCCGCCGAGAGTAATCTGTACACCGTTAGTATAAGTCTAGGGTGTGTGTGTGTGTGTGTGTGTGTTTTCGACGGTCCCCAAACCCCAGTTGGGTGTCACCGTGTCAGTCACCGACGTTTCGGGGCTTTCGGCATGTCTTCAATTTAATACATGCAATTAGCAACAGGATTGGGGGGGGGGGGACTTGATTGACTGGATATGGCAATTATGTGACGAACGTGGGGATGGTCTACTCGTACAGTACAGAGATCTTGTCTACACTCACTATTCAAACCTCGAGTTGGGATAAATCCTGAGGTTATGTGAAGGCGTACGAGTAGTTCCCCCGTTACAATCGGTCTTGAAAAACTCCCAGAAGGCAGGGGCTGTTGTGTGGGGGTGTGCCAGCAACTCAAGGCTGGTGGTAACGGCACAAATCACGGCAGACAAAGACATACAGTCACAGCCCCACGTACACATCGGCTGATGGAACACTTTGGCTTCTAAGCACAGAAGCCCACGGAGAACAGGACAGATTCGACCCTTGGCTCATGCGTCATTTGCTTCTTTTGATTTTTTTTTGTTTTGTTTTTTAATAGTTTCTTTGAAATATCGTGATGGGCCTCCCTTTTTGTGGGAGAACCTTTTTGCCTATCTTTACTTTTTTTTCCCTGGGTTTCGTCAAAAGCTGCAAAGGACGCAAACATCGAAGAAAAAAAGAATCCGAGACTCCAGGGTGTCCTCAGATGCCCGTTAATTTTTTTTATTCCCATTCCACCCAGGATTTGGTGTTGCCCTTCCTACACTGCTAAGAAAAAATAGATAGATGAATACATTTCTTAGTTGTTGTAGGCACGGCGGCGGTCACGCTCCTCGGCAATAGAGAGCTTGACACCCTTGCCCTTGGGCAGGGAGATCCAGGGCTTCTCCTGGCCAATCACGAAGACGTTGCTCTCGCGGGTGGCGAAGCTGTTGTCCATGGCGTCCTTGATGTGGACGATGGCGAAGCCACCGTCGTGGCGCTCACGGTGGGTGATGACACCAACGCGGCCCATGTTACGGCCACCGGTGGCCATGGCAATGGCGCCAGTGTCGAACTTGATGAAGTCGGTGATCTTACCAGTAGCAATGTCGATCTTGACGGTGTCGTTAACCTTGATCAGAGGGTCGGGGTAGCGGATACTGGAGCAGGAGGTCAGTAAGATAAGTAGGGTTGGGGTGGGAACATTACAGCCGTATGGAGTAAAGCTTCCTCTCGTTTCGTGTTTTGTGCAAGGAGAGAGAGAAGAGGAAGAGTAAGGACGAGAATAAAGAAGTGTATGACGCTCTTCTTTTCTGCCCTCAATCTTTCGGATTCTCCCCCTCCAACATGGACTCGAATCGACCAAAGCTTGATCCAACGGCTGAATGATGTCTGACAGAACTCACGTCCTAGCATCGTGCGTGACCAAGAATGGGATTCCGCCGCGGCCCATCTGCACACGCTTGACCTTGCCAAGCTTGTACTCAGCCTCCTCGGACTGGATGCGGTGCACGGTAAAGCGACCCTTGGTGTCATAGACGAGGCGGAAGTTCTCGCCCGTCTTCTCGATGGTGATGACGTCCATGTAGCCGGTGGGGTAGGTCAGGTCGGTGCGGACCTTGCCGTCAACCTTGATCAGGCGCTGGGCAAGGATGGCCTTGGTCTCGCGGTAGTTGAGAGCATACTTGAGGCGGTTGCGGATGAAGACGATCAGAGGCATGCAGTCGCGGAGCTTGTGGGGACCGGCCGAGGGCTTGGGAGCGTAGACACCGGACAGCTTGTCCAGGAGCCAGTGCGAGGGGGCGCTAAGGCGCTTCTGGTGCTTCTTGCTGTGAAGGAGGTCAGTAAATCATGTTCATGTTTTTTTTTCTTTTCGTATTATCCGTCTGGATAATGCGACGGTGTGATGAGGACATTGGCGTTGCATTATTCTTCTTCTTCTCGGTGACTGAGATGAAAAAACAATTCAAGCCGCATCGGAGTTCTTGAATGCTTCCATCTGGGAGTCTTTACTCACATTCCGCGGGCCATTTTGTCGACTGGGCTGTTCTTGTCGGCTGGTGGTTGAGGAGATTGACCGGTGGACTGGAGGGTTCGAGAAGACGACGTGCAAAATGCCAATCCACCTTTTTTTTTTTTCCTTCGCGGTGGTGGGGGTTTCTGTGCCCTACCTCGACCACAACCAGAATACCAATAGCAGTGCACGTGCCCAGTCACGTGCTGCCCTCTCCGGCCCCGCTACTGGATGCTGGCCCCGTGTTATCTTCCTTGCTACTCCGTATCCAGAGAATTGGAGATGAAGAAAAAGGGTCAATGTTGAAGTAAACTGTGTATGGAATGGTCATTTCATCGCCTTTCCAAAATTTCCTGCCGTCAATGTAAACATGACGTGGTAAAATGCGGTGATGTCGCCAGATAACGAGAGTCATGATAACGTCTTAAGTAAACTTCTGGATGCCATTACAGTTCCATATACTCCATAGTCGATTCAAAATTGACATTGAATACATTTTCATGTTAAGAGACATACTGGCGGGGATGATACCCCATCACTTCATATTTTGTACAATTCCGTTGCCTTTCTTCTTGATTGATTTCCAAGCGCCCAAACTCCGTACTGTTGTTGCCCGCCAAGTTAGGCACACAAGACCAATACGATAGTACAATCCATCACACATTTCAGAGACATGTAAGAAATTCCAAATTCGCTGGTCAGTATATCTGAATGTAAAAGAAAACAGAACGAATCAAGGTTTGGCTTCTCGTAGACCAGGAGGATCACCTTGAGTCGTCCAGGAGAAGTCTGGAGATGTCCATCTCACCACTCAGGTATTGACCAGCACTCGAATCCATGAACTCGAATCCTTGTGACTTTGGCTGACTGCTGCAACCAACCAGCTCTGAAGGCTGCTGCTGCTGCTGCTGCTGCATAACAGGCCCGTTGCTGTTGCTGGATAAATCCTCCTTGGAGTCGCCAGTCCGTCTGGATGATTGGTTTGGTGGCTTGAGGGAGTTATCGATGCACATGGTTATCGACGGCTCCATGATGTCGTTGCTCTTTCCTGACTCTTTGGTCTGGTAGATGCCCTTCTCAATCCGCTGGTAGATCTCTGGGTATCTGTTCCGGACGCGGTCCCTTAGATCTGTGGGCCGTCTAGGTAAGAGATGGAAGCTAGAGTCCCTCAGGATCCTTGTCCAGGCTGGGCCATATTTGGACAGGCCCTCCAGGATCTCGCGGTCATCCTGGTCCGTAAAAGGCCGTCTCTCTCGTCGGAGAGACTTCTTGAAGGGCGCGTGGATCCCAAGGTCCTCCAGATCCGCCAGCTTCTTGCGGTGTGCCCGAGTCTTCTTCTGTTTCGATGACGAAGAGTCGTCGGTGGGGCCGACGGCGGCTTCGGTCGGGGGAGTGATCATGCCTGGCTGGGTGCTGGCAGAATCTCCTTCTTGGTGGAGGATGTTTTCTGAGTGCAGGCCTTTGTTTTTGCTAGGGTTGGCCATCTGCTGCTGCGACCGGCTCGGAGTAGCAGTGGGTGAGGAGGTTTCGCCCTTTGCATCTCGGAGCTCGGCAGGGCAGCATGTCCTGAATCTGTCCTTCAAATCGCCAGCTGATCGGCTGTTGAACTTGAATTCGGGATCGTTGAGGATGGCCCTCCACTTTCCAACTCCGTGCTTGCTGACTCCGAGGAGAAGATGGTTCGTCTCGTCCTCAGACCACTTCCGCCTGGGCTTCGTTGCGCGTTTCCTCACCGAAGACGACGCAATCTGTGACTTGTCCGTCTCGGGAGGTGTCTTCTGGCCTGACTTGCTATTGCTATCATCTGCAGGTGGTCGTTTATCGGAGCTGTGCAGGGACTTGAGATGGCCCGAATCTCGCTCGCCGAATGAATCGGCGGCGATGGGCGGGAACAGGGCAGCGTGCGGGGGTGGCTCGTGAAGGCCGTTGATGATGGGGGGGAAGACGGAAGCATGGACGGCGGGCTTCTGTTTCTTGACGGGTTGGGGCAGCTGTAGATAGTCGTCGCGGCTGGTGGCTACAGCACGTGTTCGTTTCTTGTTGGCGGCGTCATCGGACGGGGTGGCTCCGGCGGCGTCGGCGGTTATCGTTATATCGTCGGAACCTCTGGTTCCCAGGTGAAAGGACGAGTCGACGACGGCATCGGACTCTCGAAGGAGTATGCGTAGCGGGTAGAGGTCGGAGCTGCCTGCATAGCCGCCAAGACCTAGGTTTGCCTCGTCGGGGGGGAGTGACAGCGGCGGTGGCGGCCTGGCGGACCCATGGTCCTCGCCGACAAGGTGGTGGTGCGGCAGGCGTTTCGGGGTGCCGTCGGCTGTTGCTGCGAATCGATCGCCGCGTTGGTTCTGGCTCGCATCTCGGTCGAGGGGTGGCAGCTGACGGTCGGTGTCGGGAAGCGGGAGGGTATGAAAGGGGGGGAGGTCGGCGTTGGACAGCTCAGGCGTGGTAGAGTTGTTAAGCAGATGGATCAATCGAGGCTCAATCGTAGCCATCATGGGCTGCGGGGGCGAGGAACTCTTGCATGGAGAGGAAGGGGAAGCGATCTGATGGACACGTCTGTCTCGTGTTTGAAAAAAGAAGGAGAGAGGCCCAAGGGCATGGCGACGCAGGAGAAAGCGTCCAGTAGTAGCATTACGGAGAGTAGTGACACCACCACCACCACCAAGCCTGCATTGTGGTATATTATGAGGAGAAAAAAAAAGCCCAACACACCCATGTTCGAGTGGTTTCGTTTGCACGTGAAAGAAGTTTGCATGTGAATGCTCCCGAATTTGTTAGTAGCGTGTAGCAGATTAAGCGGGTGGATACTAACAGAGGCGCACTCGTGCCGCCTCCCCGCTTCGTTTTTTAGCAGCGCAAAGCTCTCAACTGTGTGTGTCTCTCCTTTTTTTCTCCAATCTCCAATGCTGCGGTGTGCCCCAACAACGAGTCTGCTAGAAACCTGAATTGAAAGCTCAACAAGATCCGAACTAACCACGTCCAGAAGTCCTGATATCTTTTCTTTTTCTTTTCTCTCCTTCTTCTCTTCTCTTTCCTCACACCCTTCTTTGTGCGCATGCTGTAATCATGGCGTCACTCCTCCCTCCAGTTCCTCGGCTCATCTTCTCGGTAGTCGAGCCCATATCACTGTGAGTAGTAATGCAATTCATCAAATGTCGGGACCGGGGACGGGGGACCCAGAGGTAATATTACTAGTATGAGTATTATACTCCGTTACTAATAGTGCCACTCACCCACGAGCCCAAAAAACTCCACACACAACTGACGAGTGCTCGAGTAGAATGGCCGGTTTCTGTGGCGCCATTATCGACCCGGCATGGTTCATTGCTGAGCAGATCCCCGAGTCCGGGCCTGTTCTGGCCAATGAAAATAGCATCATGGTGGCTTGGCAGCTGGGCAATCTCTATCTGCTCATGGCCTTTATGGGCATTGCCGTTCTCCATAGTACCACCGAGACTAGTGTCGTCCGTGCCTATCTCTTCGTTCTTGCTGTGGGCGACGTAGGTCACGTTGGTCTCACTGCCTACGGGATGGGCTTGAACAAGCTCTCCAGGCCTGTTGCATGGAACGCCATGACCATAGGGAATGTCGCTTTTACCGTATGTCCTCGTGTTATGACTTACTAATACTGTCATCCCCTTTCTATGCTATCAAATCCATACCTCCCCGGGCTCCTCCGTACCCCCTCATATGGTCAGAGTGTTGGGAGTATGGATTGAAAGCGAGAGCCAGCGCTGATTTTGCCTCGTCACCAGCTCTTCCTATTCGTGATGCGATCTCTGTACTTTATTGGCTGCTTTGGCCCCGATCGAACAGCTCCGTCACTGGCCGAGAAGAAGGAGAAGAAGGGTCAGTGACCCTTGCCGAGGGTTTACGTGACAAGAGGTTGGAGAAGGCACCGTTGGATGATGCCGTCACCCATCGTAGCGCGAGCTTCAGCCCTTCCAGTTCGGTATCTACTACTGATTATACTTGCGAATGGTGCCTTGGTACCGTCATCGACCACATGTCCTACCAGCGTTCTATCTTGCCTCACGACAAGCAAGCGTCACCTTCAGGTTGAAAGGGAGGAGCGGAGAGAACTGTCCGATGTCATGTCCAGGACAAGATGGAATATAGGCGGCGTATATTAAGCTACCCTGCATGTTCAACTACCGGAAACAGTGCGCGTATTATGTATAGATGGTATATAGCAGAGACAACAATCTAACCTCTGTCAACCCTTCATCATTGTTATCATTGTGTTCGCGAATGGGTATCACTGATGAATGCTGGTGCATGAAGGTGCCCTTTGTGTGTTATGTTTGATGGTTGTATATCCATTTCACGACATGCTTGAAGAGGACGACTGGCTGGTACTGACGACTGACTCCATAAGCCTCGGCAGAGGAGGAACTAAAGACACTACGTTTCATACAGCCTACCTAGGATAAATTCATGAGTATACTACCACCAATAGCCCCGCGTTCTCTGATCCTAGCCGAGGAATGAAAGATGATATCTCGGGAGCCGTGATATATATCAACATTGCAAGATCAAAGTGTAGGCCGCCTTACCGGCTTGCCTCACTCATCACTGATCATTGCCTCACTGATGGCAATAGCACTCGCCCTATATTAACTTGCCTCACAACGAGGAATTGCCGCTCCACAGCCTTACCCGCCTTACAAGCATTTTTTGCGCTATTATAATCGTTCATGTGTAAAAAAAAAAAAAAAAAAAACGGTAGAGGCATTAGTAAAAAAGCAACTCACATTTTTAGAAATGCCACATAATAATACCCCATCCACGCCGCAATCGCAGCAACAAGTAACAGCAGCCGCAGCCGACCTCGCAACATCCACGCTTTGAAGAGATTTCAGCCACTAAAACGAGTAAAACGTCATATATTATTACTCCATGCCAAGATGCTGCATCGTACCCGAGGTCCCGGTAGCGGCAATCCTCACAGATATTATATCGCATAAACGCTTTATCGATAAGAAACGGGGTAAAAAAAAAAAAAAGAGGAAGGTGGTGGGGCAGAAGCAAAGGGAAGGTGCGCCCCTCCTCCGCTTGAACGGAGCACGGGTCGCAGTTATTAATACTACACTACCCGTACTGCTTATTACTTATTACACGAGAATGGGCCGATAGACGTTCTCTTTGTGACCCTGCACAGCTCTATGTGCTTGTTACCCCCCCTTTTATCCTTCTGGCCGAGAGAAGGAAGGAAGAATTGCCTGTCAGTTTTGTCGCATATCGCATACGCCGCCCATGCACCCCTCGCCCCTCTCCGCTGACCGAGACAAGTCACCGCCTACCACTACTACCTACTACTGCTAGGTGCCAGTTGCGACTCGCGGTAGCTACTGCCTCGGCACCTCTCCACACAACCATCCTGCAGCACATTGAACACACACAAATACGCACAATGACTCCATCTGCGAACCAGCAAACACCTGTTGGGCCCGACAGTCCGACGCGCTCCCGCCATCACCGGCGGCCGCGAACCATGACCTCGACCGAGGAGATTGACAACACCATTATCCGCCCCGGAAGCGTCAGGATCAACGTCAAGGGCGCTTACATTGTCGACCCGGAGCCCTCGGCAGCGGCACCTTCCTCGGCGGCTAACAATGGAGGAGGCAGCAGTCCCACGACAAGCGATATCCGGCTACCAAACCATACGGCAGTTGTGAGCCATATCGCAGTCGACGTTTGTCTCCACCTACTCCCTATACCCCTACCCCCCCAATTGGCCTCTCTCACTGCTGACGCACGCGATCCGTTCTGGTTGCTGTAGATTGGAGGATCCCTCATCAAGCTCGTCTACTTCTCTCGCGAGGTCGATTCCACCGATTCGGGTGGCCGTCTCAACTTTCAGAGTTTCGAGACGGATCACATCGACGATTGCGTGGTATTCATGAGAGGACTGCGCGATCAGCTCACCCTCAATGGGTCTCGCCCCTCCGAGCTGTCTGTGATGGCCACTGGTGGCGGCGCATACAAGTTTTATAACAAGATACGTGCTGCGCTGGACGTTGACGTATCGAGAGAGGATGAGATGGAATGCCTCATTATTGGTGGGTCAACCTCCCTAAAAGGGAAAAAAAAAAGGGAAAAGAAAACAGAGAGAGAGGAAAAGAGAAAAGATCCTAGAATTCCGTTGACTGAACTGGTGCACAGGCCTCGACTTCTTCATCACCGAGATCCCCCGCGAAGTCTTCACCTACTCCGAGACAGACCCCATGCACTTTGCCAGTCCCCAAGAGAGCATATATCCATACCTGCTCGTCAACATTGGCTCCGGGGTGTCCATGCTGAAAGTGACGGGTCCGCGATCCTTCCAGCGTGTCGGCGGTACCTCTCTCGGTGGAGGCACCCTCTGGGGCCTGCTGTCACTCCTGACGGGCGCCCGGTCCTTTGACGACATGCTCCGCCAGGCCGAGAACGGTGACAACTCGAGGGTCGACATGCTCGTCGGAGACATCTACGGCACAGACTACGGAAAGATTGGCCTCAAGAGCACCACGATTGCCTCATCGTTTGGTAAGGTCTTCCGTATGAATCGCGGGGCCGAGGTCGGTACAGCCACGCAAGATGCCGCCGGGGAGGAGCAGGGTGAAGTCAGTCATTACGACCAGCCGCCCGCTCACGACGGCGACGACGACAGGCAGGTCGAAGACGACGATGGACCACCCTTCTCCAACGCTGACATCTCGCGATCCCTCCTTTACGCCATCTCCAACAACATAGGTCAGATCGCCTACCTCCAGTCCCAGATCCACAATCTCTCCAACATATACTTTGGCGGATCCTTTATCCGCGGCCACCGCCAGACCATGAACACGCTCAGCTACGCCATCAAGTTCTGGAGTAAGGGCGAGAAGCAGGCCTACTTCCTCCGTCACGAGGGATATCTCGGTGCCGTCGGCGCCTTTCTCAAGAGACAGCCGCTAAACTGGGGCCGGAGAGGTAGCGTTGACGACCCAGACGCCGGAGGTCATCTGTCGTCGCCGCCTCCTGGAGAGCCGGCATAAGAAAAGACATGGAAGAAAGAAGGTGTTGGAAAGAGCAGTCGACATTTAGAAGAAAAAGATACAGGACAGGTAAAGCATTTTGTTTCCTTTTTCCGGGAGTATTGCATAATACATATACATGATGATCATCAGGACAACATGCGCTCTCTCTATGTGCTGTATTACCAGCCATGCCGTGACCCTCTAGCTCCATTGGGACCATCCGGAGAGATGGCTTCCAACCCTTGTATTTCTTGGCATATCAGCTTGTGTTATTCTGGTGTTATTATACTGCAACTGCACATGGAACTCCTACGGTCATACTTTAGATGATGAGACAGTCAGTCTAAAAAATTCACACCCGCAACGCACATGACACCAGCTCCTCATTTGATATCAAAATGTCATTCTTTCATGGTGGCATCGGCGGCTGTAGGAGGAGACACTCAAAGTCCAGCCGCAGTGGTCCCCTAGTAACGCTATACGATTGCCTGTCTAGCTTCTGTTCAGCACTAGCGTCTTCGAAGCGCGTCGGGTGAGGCCACACGACGGTGATTGTTTGGGCACAGACGGGCTGAAGACTCGAGGCCGCCGATGATGCGCGTGTCGGTGTTGCGCCGGGACGGTACCTGTATTGTAGCTGATGGTGGTCGTTTCCGCCACGGATCTATCGATATGCGCCTATCGTCACTTCCCGGGTCGACCTCGACCAGAATGACAGTTTTGACTTGATGTGCCGATCTCGAAGACCAGAACCGCATCTTCTGCCTCAGGCTGGACTGAGACTGGCTGTATCCTGACTCGAAAACGATGGTGGGCCATGTATCTTCTTGATGGCGCGACAGGGGCAGCCCTGCAGAGTCGGCCTCGCCACGAGAGCCATGCCCGTCCATGGGATACGTTGTCGGTCCTGTCGAGATCCGTTCGCGGTTGAGGCCCATGCTTGCCAGCTGAACCATGAAGGCGCTATGCATGGTGAGGCGGAGCCTCTCATGCTTCGGGGTCGGTATCGTGATGGTGGCCAGACGGTGTCTGTCAGAAGCAGTCTCCATTTCCGACAGAGGGCGTCACGGCTCTTTTCGATCCTATCAAATGCGGCAGGACTCATGTGCCGACAGTCACGGCGTCCACGTCGACGGCCAGATGATGGTGATGAGTCTCGGTGACATTGCCAAGGGTCATACCGGGGAAGACTTTCTATCAGATCAAATGAAGAAGGTGACGGACGACGGGTAAAAAAGAATGGAGTGCAAAAAAAACCTTTAGCTTCGCGATCTTGGGCAGTATCAATAGTCCCCGAAGCCGGAAGTTGACACGCCCTCTGGATAATTTCGACCCGACGTTCTAGAGGCTCTCCCGTATTGCCTGCGATCTTCTGCTGGAGTGTTATATGCTTTTTTTTTTCGCTGGTATTTACTCGCTGCCATCGAATAATGGATGGGCCCTATGTGTGTTTCGTGGCCGCCGTTGCCAACAAGGGAGCCCCCAGTGAGGAATTGAAGCTGCCCGTAGCTGAGCCGTGAAATCGACAAGATCGGTGAACATGTTCTTGCGCTGGGCTGCTGACGCGTCTAGGAATAAAAAGGTCTTGCTGTCGATATTCTGCCCACGAATGACATCCACGACAATAAAGGGTGTCTTCGCACCGGGGAAGAAGGCAGTCGTCCGTGCCATACGCCAATATCCAAAGTATACGATGCTCTCGACAGTTACGCTGAAGTGATTACCCGGTTTCCTCTCCCTCGCGGATCCCTGTATTGGTACCGGTCACGTCGATCCCACCCACCGGACCAACGCCTCAGAAGCTGGGCCTTTTCCTCAAACATGCGCCTGAGAGTGGCCCGCTGAAGAGAAGAGGAAGAGTACTCGACGTTGGTCTTGTGGGAGAGCTCCCTGAGAGCCTTGTTCTGGATCAGCTCGAACGACGTGGCGCAACTCCTGTCGTCGCACCACGTGATGTTCTTGGTGGCTGGGTCGGCGAAGTGGTCGTAGCTGTCGGGGTCCAGCTGGGTGATCCAGCCGGGTGAGCAGGCATCCTTGCAGTCGAAGTCGAAGGTACACGAGAACCGTATGTGGCTGGGGATCTGACAGACCTCGGCGGATTCGCCGGAGCCGGAGCCGGACCCGGGCGGTATCGAGTTGTAGGTTTCGGGCCACACCTCAATGTGGGAGCCGCTGGGGGCGATGCTGCCGATGCTGAGGCACACCGTGTCCCCATCATAGCCCTTGTTGACATAGCTCTCCATCTCGCGGAGGCCCTCGGGAGACGTGGTCCACAGAGGGCCGAACGACCTCGGGGATGCGGCAAACAGGCCTTCGATGAGGTCCGCGGCCTCCTTCTCGAGGGACTCCACATCATCGAGGGGCTTGGGCGGCAGCGTGGCGACCCACTCGATCAGGGCGACGTGATTCTTCTTCTCCTCGTCGGGCCCCGGACCGCAGCGGGTCTCGGTGACGGAGAAGTCGATGACCTCGAGCGGACAGGACAGGATGCCTACCGAGCCGAGGTTGTGGACCTCGTCACCGCAGCACACGATGACGGACCTGTCGGCACGCCACTCACCGTCGTCGATGGGCATATTGAGGGTGAGCGTGTCGAAGCGGATCTTCAGGTGGGAGCATACGGTGCGGTAGCCCTGACGGCCGACGCACACGCGGCTCGCGTCCGGCTGCGTGCGCTGCGAGGGCGAGAAGTCAGCCGCCACGTGTCGGCGTTCGCACCCGCTGCACCACATGGGCTTGAAGAGAAGGGAGAGGCGACTGTTGAAGGTCGGTCGGCGGCTCCGGCGGGCCTCCTGGCACTCGGCGCAGAACACGCGGCCCGTCGCCGGGCAGACGGGGCTCTTGTACTTGTTCGATGAGAGGAGAGGCACGTGGGACAGCGGGTCACGCGTCGCCCCGTGCAGCTTCCTGACCCAGGGGATCTTGGATAGACGGATATTCTTGAAGGGGTTCCTCTGCTTGGGTAAGTCGGGTATGGTGTCGGTGTACTTGGATGATGATGTATCCAATACGGATAATGATTCGAATGGTTCTAGCTCAGAGCATACAACGTCATTGTATTCTTGCTGCTCGGGGCCTGACCCGTGAAGACTACGAAGGGTTGCCATGGTGAGTATTCTGATGAACTTCAACGTCGTGTTTGAGACTGACTGACTTGATGAAACTCCAAAATTTGGGATAAAGAGCTCCTGTCTGGTTAAGAGCGTTTCTATACATGTGAATATATGCTCGCAACGATGGGACGAGTCTATTCGTGATACCCCAGAGTGTAATATATCATTCAGAGCTTATTGGCATGGCGCAGATGGCTGACAGATGGGTGTGAAGTTAAGCACATGCATCTACAGGGCCTCATGTCGGAGGCTATCGGGTGAAATGGGAACGCATTCGAATGTACTCGATCAATGCACTCGTAAGTGATGATGGAGATGATGTATTACTAGAGACACTCAGATAAACCAGTCAGGGGTTCTCTCTGGTTGAAATGGCCATGTCCAGGCTCGGTTTCTATAACCAACTCCTCAGTCGTTCAAGTCTTTGATGTGTACGGGGCTTATATACTCGTACTATTTCTATAAGAAATGAAAATAAAAGACGTAGAGTCACTTGGAAATCCCTATCACGACAATGAAGTTTCTAGTCCTTGTGCTTATGGTTCAAGTTCATTACCTCGCCTAGACCCCTTTTTCTTCCCTCATCGTAAAGAGCCTCTATCCGGGAGGCTCCACGATCACATGGACTCTCGATAACTCTGAACTGGAAGCTTTTGGTCAAATTCAAGGAGGGACATGGAACGTACTCGAGCTACATTGCTTCCCGTCTAGAGGATTCCTTTTCCTCTGCCTAGTTCTCGGAACGTGTACATCCTATGTCCTATTTGGCATGAATATACTATTCCATCATTCAATATCGATCAACAACCACGCCAGCTACTATGCCAGACAACATCACCCCACAGCCACCATATACAGAGAAATCCTACACATGGCTCTATGTTACTGTGGCCCTCGTATGTATCTGCGTCATCTCATGGTTTTACGAGAGTTGTAATGCGACTCGTCGCCACCAACAAAGTAAGTATCAAGTTGACTGCCCTGTTTTCTCTCGCTCTCTCTCTCACTCTCCCTCTCATTTCTCCCTATTCCCTCTTGTTTCTTCATATTGAATACTTGAGAGGAGAGAAGTACTAACGAGATGCAAGGGCTTCCTTCTCATCCAGACAGAGCCGCCGCGGATATGGTACGCCTACATAGGCTTACTACCATGCTCGACATGATTGAGACACGGGCGGACGCATCACACACCACCGTGAGGGATAATCTATTGACCATCCAATCGAGTCTGGAGGCCTTCCACGAGGTCGAGGCTTCCATGGTCAGTAGTCACCTGAACCAAGTCGACCTGTTCGCCCTTTCGGTGGAGAGGGAAGTTGATGAACTGCGTCACATCACGGCTGTCATGTCTCTGCACATCGGACTCGAGAATTACGAGGAAATTTACAGCGCGAACGAGGACAGGATGATGAAGATTATGGGCCGACTGGATGCGCATGTCACGGATATGAATGAGATAAGAGAGGACATCGTGGAGCTGGAACGCTCCGTTCAACTTGACTCAAGAGCCATGTAGGCCACGAGGGCTCTTCATCTTCGTCTCACGACATTCACTTCTTCACTGCTCGGGCTGGATTTACTGCTGTTATGGGTCGTTGTATCGCAATTCACGCAATACGGGAGGCATTACAAGAAGGCACCGACGACTGGACGTTGCTGTTTATTAGCTCATAACGGCGTTTGATCTTGTTTCCCAACCTCTTATTCACATCATGGCCCCCCGATCTCTTCCCAGTGATTGACTGATGCTTCTTCCCATAGGAGTATATAAAGAGGTATATATCTCTCTCTATACGCCGTGAATTGTTCCTCTCTCTAGTTCTGAAGAGAAGAAGAACCGAGTCTTCCTTTGACGAAAAGACGTGTCACGTTCCTCGTCCCTGCCCCGAGGGACTGCTGATGAGACGGGAATCTGGGGGGAGGAGGGCCTTCCGTAGATCCTGGAAGAGGGGGGATGATAAGAGGAATAGTGAGGAGGAGAGAGGTAGAAGAGGATTAGAGCTAATATAAATACATACACCTTTTCTATTATCTTCTTCTTTTCGCACCACGTTATGTGCCTTGTGTCCTTTATCTGAAGACTATCGTAAACCCTATCGTGGAGAGACGCTACAAGATATCTCCAACCTTACTATCCGAACGAAAACATTAGTATTTTCTGTCTTCCTTCCCACCACCTTCCTCTCTTTCTTTTCTTTTCTCTTCTTTTTTCCATTTTATCCACTGAGCCAAACACAGCTCATGTCGGACATGTCTGAGGGCAACAGGACCATGGGAGGAAGTAGGCCCCAAGACTAAGAACAAAGCCATGATGACTAGGGCAAACAGCACATCCATCAGACACTCGGTCGAAGATAACGATCCGGAGTACAACATCAGCAGAGAACAGAAGCACCCTATAATAATCACAGCAGCGACGAGTATAGCAGCACAAGGTGATATGAAGAGTTCGTGTCAAAAGCTGGGGATGGAGACAATGACGTCAGTGACGACAATAAAACCATAGATTATCCGACCGAAGAGTACAAGCCATCAGACACACATCTCTGGAGGAGGACAGCAGTAGAACAAACAGCAGATCCAGGCTAGAAGCTATATATTAAGACGACGAGGGGACCAGCGAGCGGAGCCAAGTCGCGAAGAACAAATCTGGGGGGGGTGAATGAACGATCAATGTGGAAAGGAGCGATGCAAAGTATTTACATTCATACTAGGACGGGTACAATTTGAGGGGAAAGAACGTTTCTCAACATCATCGCCATCACCCTGAATACAATCCTGAAAATGGCCATTTCTCCTCTGAAAGCCACAACGGTCCTTGTTATTTGAATAAGTTCATCATGATAAAAATTCCTCTTTACAAACGCATCAGACTTTATCAGACTCTGACCCAAGGTTACGTCACTTTCAGTACCCCAGATCAAACTGTGGAGACAGGAGATCCGCAAGTGGCCAATGAGAAGCTCTATCCCTAACCCCAAACCCCATCTTCAAATAGGGAATTAGGGGTTAGGGTTTAGGGGTAGGGGATCAGGGTAAATGGTAATTAATTGGACGGAATCCTCACGCCAGATCTCCGTAACTGACCATGGGGAGAGGACTACATTGCGCGTTGTGATTTTTCTCTTCCTTTCATATTTCGTCCTATCCGTAGAATTTTTTTCCCCACCTCCCGACTCAACGTCCCACGTCATAACAACAACAACGACAACAACAACGAAATTATGATCACTCGCAGCAGCCGGAGGAGAAGATCTCAAGATGAAGAAGAGACAACAGTGAAATCCAGGGCACAACGGGCGGTAACAAGAAGCAAAAAGTCCAAGACCATAAAAAAGGAGCTGCCGAGGAGAAGGCAGCAAGAGCCAGAAGAGAGTGAAGTCTCTGAAGATTCATCCAGCCAAGATGAAGACGGCACCGACAAAAGGGACTACATGGAGTATGCCGCCCGTCGAGGCGCCCCGTCCGCCCCGGTAATTGAGTCCTCCCCTGATCCGGCAGGGAACGACGGCGACTTGCAGAACATCAGCGACTTTTCAGGAGATGAACATGCCTATCAAGAGCCGGAGGAAGGAGAAGAAGGAGAAGAAGGAGGAGGAGGAGGAGGAGAAGAGGAAAGAGAAGGAGAAGAGGAAAGAGAAGAAGAAGAAAAAGGACAAGACGAAGACGAAGACGAAGAATCCCAAGTGAGGAGAGAAGTCATGCGCCAGAGCCTCCCCGACCTGTCCCGCGCATCAGACGGCCTCGCCACGCAGCTGCAGTCGGACAGACGCAGCGCCGTATTCGCGCGCCTCCTCTCCGTGCGTCGCGACACCTTCCTCACCGTGCGCAGGGAGTACGAGCACCCGGCGGGGTACCCGTTCATCGACTACTCGTGGCTGGACGACGGCCAGCGGGACCTCGTCGTGCTCGCCAAGGCCAACCTCGTCTCGGTGCTGGACACGATCGAGCGCATCCGCGCGCACCAAGTGTCGCGCCGGGAACTCGTCGACCGCCTCGCCGAGCTAGACGGATTCATGGGCGAGCTCTTCCGACCCTACGGCGCCAACGCAAACAGCCTAGACCTCTCCCTCGAGGTGCGCACCGCCCACGCGATAGAGGCGTTGGCCACCGCTGTCTCTCCCTCTTCCTCCTCCCCCTCGCCGTCGTCCTCATCGTCGAGGAAGAAGATGACGCTCGCCCTGGCCAACCCGGTCCTCGTCTCCATCTTCTGCGAGGATGCGCCCTCGACGGCTGGCAGGAAGCCGGACTATGCCGCCATCCTGTCAAACGGGGAGTACTTCAAGCCCCTGGGCCACCGGAGCGGAGAGCTCGTAGAGGACGCCTGCTACGGCAGGATAGGCCGCATATGCAGCACCATCAGGGCCTCCAAGGAGGCCAGCCTCGACAGGCTGCGCGACATGTTCCCCCTCTCCAACACGCTCGACAGGCTGTGGGACTGGATCCTGGGCGTGTATGCCAATGGCTACGTCGGCGGCGCCGGCCCTGCCGCTGGGGACGACGACTTCCAAGATGCCATGTCCCAGCCTGCCGAGGGGTCGACCCAGTCTGCCGTCGAGTCTCTCGACCTTGAACCTATCGAGCGCGATACAGTGAATGCACATAGGTATGATTTTGCTTTTTTCTTTTCTTCTTCTACTTCCATTCCCTTTCTTGATGTGTTTTCTTCCCTTGTTCTTGAATTTTCAACTTCACCCTTCTTTGGTCATTGGCCATGTATTCCTAACAAAGAGAAAAAAAAACAGGAGTCTCTTCACCGGCATAGAATCCCTTGTCGCCCTTCGCACATCCAAACCTTCCGGATCGCCACGACCACCAATGCCACGCTCCCCACCCGGCGGCTACCACGCCGACGACGACGACGACGACGACGACGACGACGACACGCCAACGGAGAACCCCGAGCGGCAGCAGCAGACGTCACGGATGCGCTCGCGCGTCGAGGCCACCCGCCACGCCATCGGGAAGCATCGGAACCGGAAGGGCTCCCACCCCAACCCCTCCCCGCCTCCTGCTACCGGCCTGTCATCGTCGTCGTCGTTGTCGTCGTCGAACCGACTCATGGCTGCCGCAGTCAAGGCGGCGGCCTCAGCCCGTCGCCGCCACGCCTGGTCCGACGCCGACGCCCGCCTGCTCGTTCACCTCATCGACAAACGAAAGGCCGTCTGGTCCGTCATAGAGTTCAGGGATGGCCACCGCTTCACCCCCGCCCGCAAACAGCAGGCCATCCGGGACAAGGCTCGTAACCTCAAGGTGGACTACCTCATCACTGACCGGGTGCTGCCTCGGTCTTTTGACAAGATCTCCCTCAGTAAGAAGGAGGTTGCTCGCGTGCTGAGGTATGGGAGGAATCCGTTCCGCTTGGAGAGCGATATCACTCCTGATGGTGAACCTACTCATACCCTGGCTATGGATATCGACTAGACTCTTTTTTTTTTTCTGTTTTCTCCCGTCATATTTGTTATTCTCTCTCTCTCTCTCTCTCTCTCTCTCTCTTTATATATATATATATATATATATATATATATATACAATTCTTCTCGAGCTTCGATCGATGCGCATATTATTCTTTCCTTTTCCCGTCGTCTTGCAGTACACCTCCGTGAGTGTATATGACAAGAATACTGTCAGGAGTTTGACAAGTAATTACATACTTAATATTCACCGATGAAAATACATCACTCGTCTGGTTGAAGAGAAAAAAAATTGTTTCACTGTATCTATTTTTGCATACCGAAGGGGAAAAAAAATTCACTCAAACTCTACAAAAGAGGAATAAAAGTGTCTATAGAGGATCGTGTAAATCAAACACTGCCTGCCTTTTAATGGAAGAAAAGGGGGGGGGAGTGGAACGGGAGGTCTGACCAGCCTTGGTTCCCATGTACAGATATGATGATAAAAAGGAGGAGGAAGGATTGAATACAAAATCGCAAAACCAGATAGATACATGTGACTTTTTTTTAGGGGGGGAAGGGGGGGGGGGAGGGACGTGTGAAAGTCATGTGTCTTGCCTTGAACTAAAATCAGTCCTAGATGCTGATCATGGGGTGACAAATCTTGACAGTAATGGCAGATTCCTGCAATGCCACTCCTTACCACGTCCAAAACCGAATAACCGAGACAAGAAAGAAAGAAAGAAAAAAAAAAAAGAAAGGGGGTATGCCGCGAGTTTTCCAATGAACTTGCAAAAGCAGAAGGAAAAAAAAAAAAGTACGAAACGAGATCCGAGACTTTCAGATGAAGAAATGATTGAAAATGAAAACAAGTAGAGGAAAGAAAAGAGAGCGTATATGAACCCAGGTTCAAGCATGTTGGAAAAAAGAAGAAAAAAGGCCGTAATGTGGTGGGCCAGCCAATGGCACTCCTCACGCGAGGTCAAACTGTTTTTTTTTTTATCGTCGTTTTTCTGTTGTTGAGTTGCCCCGGGCAAAAATCGATTCAAAAGTGTCAAACTTGGCAAGAATGTCGGTGCATCAGCGTCGACGGTAGGGCAGGTCCCTGTGCTTGAGGCGGCTGGTCCTCCACCCTTCGTACCACAGCTCCCTGCTGGCCTCGCGGAGTTCGGAGCGCCACTCGGAGAAGACGGCCTCCTTGAGGCGCTCAAAGTCGCAGTGCTCCGGGTTGTAAGGGTCGGCGAAACCCCAGGGGAACTGGCGGCCGACGACGCCCGTCTCGTACAGGTCCGGGCTGATGATGGACAGGGGCAGGAAGGGCGTCTCGTTGGCGTCGTCCTCGCTGCGTCTGCGGAGCGACGCGCTCGACTGGCGCTTGGATGCGGCGGGCGAGTTGCCGTTCACCGTGGATCCGTTGTCGACGCCCGAGTCGTGATCCTCCCCTCGGTTGGCCTCGGGCTTGGCCTCGTCGTCGTCCTCGGCCTCCTCGTCGATGCGGCCGGAAGAGACGCTGCTGCTGTCCTCGTCCAGGCCGAGGGCGGCCAGCGGGTCGAGATTGGACTTCTGGAACGTGTCCCAGACGGCGCGCTTGAGGACGTTCATGTGCTTGGTGGTGACGGTGTCGGCCTTGGAGATGACGGGGATGACGGTCGTCTTGCCCTGCAGCAGGCGCAGGACCTGCATGTCGAGGTCCTCGTCGAGGCAGCCAAAGACGCGCTGGAGGGGGGCGGCGTGGCCGCTTTGCAGGCCCTGCATGCTGCGGCCGACGGCGACGTTGCGGTCGAGTCGGCTCGGGTCCAGCACCAGGAAGGTGGCGTGAATGTGCGTGTCCTGCACTCCGGGCGAGCGCACGACCTTCATCTCCTCGGCAAAGGTGTCCTGAAACTTGGACTCGAGGAAGGTATTGATCTCGCGCAGCTGCAGGTCGACCACGTTCTTCTCCAGGCCCTCCGAATCCCACAGGGTCAGGCCGATGCGCTCGCCGTCCATCTCGGTCTCGAGGTAGTGGGGGATGAAGTTGCCGGTCGTGGGCGTCGGTCTCTTGAAGGCCTCCTCCTCATCCTTGCGCGCCCTCTTCTTCTCGGGGAGGGCGAGGGCCGACTTGAGGAATTCGAGGAAGGAAGTCTTCCCAGAGTTGCGAGTTCCGAGGATCAGGATGCTGTTCGTTTCGGTCCCCTCGTCAGCAGAGAATGGTGGAAGGGAGGGGGGAGAGGAGAGCGGGAGGGCGTGGCGGAGAGGCTGGGACTTACTTGAAAGGAGTGGGGTCCTTTCTTCTGCGGACGCGCCTGGGGCTGTTGATGGTGCTGACGGCGCTGCTGGCGTAGCTGTAGCGGCCGCGATGGGTCATGCTCTCGGTGCGCGCGTAGGGGTCGGCGGCGGGCTGGTTGGGGATCGGGGGCACGGGGACGCCGGAGAAGCCATGGTCGCGAGGGATGGAGCGGATGCCCCTTGGGACGGCGGGGACGGCGGACGAGGTGACGTAGTCATCGTTGGAGGAGTCGGGGCGCAGCTCGGGGCCAAAGGACTTGGAGAGCTTCTCGGAGTGGTTGTTGAACTCGGGGAGCTTGGGGGCGACGCGGTTGGCGGCGCGCTGGCGTTCAAGCTCGGCCTCCCTGAGGGCCTGGGCCTTCTTGCCCTTGAGGTCACCACTCTTGCTGCGACGGAGCAACATTCCGAGACTTGATCGGTGTATCGGTGGTGCTTGAGGGGAAACGCTCATCGGATGCCTGCCAGGAGACGGGGGTTGTGTATGACGGGCCCGGGGTGCGTGACGGTGTCTCGCTCCGGGGTTCCGGGGTTGGCGTGAAGCAGATCGGAGCTTGGGAGGTGAGATGCTTTCTCTGTCGACGTCTCTGACGCTTTCAAGAGAGCAGTGTGTAGACGCGAGGCTTTCTCTCTTCGGTCCGCCTCTCTCTCTCGCCTGGGACAGGAAGGGAAGGGAGGGAAGGGAAGGGAAGGAAGCCGTGTGTACCGGACAACAACGTTTCGCGCGTGGGGGAGATACCAGAGGGGGGGGAAAGGTGAGAAAACGAGTGTATGATGGTTGGCTTCGGATGTGGCTGGATTCCAATTAGCCCATGAATCGCATGCACATTCACACACACGGCAGGAAAGAACAGAATAAGAGTAAGTAGAAAGAAAGAAAGAAGTTGACGCGATAAGAGCGTCTGCCGGCGGAGGAGGAGGAGAACGGCAGGCAGGAATTGTCAAGGAGAAAGAGGGAGGAGGAAGAATCAGGCTGCGCGCGCGCCAGACCTGGGTACTGGTGTGTGCGTGCTGCTCGAGTGGTGCCAAGGAGACGAAGAGCGGCTCTGTATTACAGCACAGGCCCACCCCTTTCTTCAGGGCAAGAGGAGGGTATAAGACTGGTACGGGGGTTCTGGGTGAAGAGTCGAGGGGGACTAGCGATGGCCAGTACGAGCACTCGTAGAGAGAGTATGACAGGGGTGGTATGACTAGCAGCATGGTACGAGTGCGTACCGGGCGCTCTGCATGGGCGGATTGGGCAAGGACCGCGGGAGAGCGAGGTCGGGGCCAAGATGGCCACGGCCAGCGTACAGATTACATGCATGTAATACAAAGTATAGATGGTACGAGTTATGTGTGAGTACAAAGGGTACAAGAATGTTGCGTGTGCACGATATGTGTCTATTGTGTGTGTGTGTGTGTGTGTGTGTATGGGCGCGTGTGTACCCGTACTCGTAGTGCACAGATTGTAGCATCACTCCGGTGCTCGTAGTCTCGTGGTCTCGTGGTCTCGTAGTCTGTATGAGCCCGTCGTAAAAAGGGGCGGCAAGGTCTGACAAGAGAGTGGGGAAGGAGGAGGAGGAGGAGCACGCGTACCTTGTCCGTCGTAATAATAGGACAGACGTGCTAGACTGCTAGTGAATAATGGTGTACGTAGTCTTGATGTTGGGCAGGTATGTTACGTAGCAGTAGGATATACTATGCAGTATCAGTAGGAAAGAGGAAAGAAGAATGAAGGAGAAGAAGAGAAGGTGGGGAAAGAGAAGGGGGGGGGGGGGGGGGGGGAAAAAAAGTGGTAGCATCATCATATTTCCTGTAGAGGAAAAAGAGAAGGAGAGGGGAAAGAAAGTAAAGGTCTGAGATGCCGAGAAAATCAAGGGGAAGGCGCGATGCGTTGCTCTTTGCACTTTCCCTGTCAGAGAGTTGATAGTGCAGTCTAATATCTAATACAGACTAATCTGTACAGATTACAGTCTACGGGTATCCGTATATTACTACTAGAATTATGGGAAAGGCAAAGACGACTATACAGAGCATCAATACGTGATGTTCCGGGAATGAGATACTGTACGAGTAGTACAGATTACAGATTACATGTATGGATACTCTACACCGAGTAACGACACTATCATACGTACGGTGCTGGCAACACCTTGACGGCTGATGGTCTTGGTCCGGAGCAGATGAAGAGAGGAAAATTTAGTATCAAGAGTCCAGCGGACCCTGCGTCGGGCCGTTGGCGCCAAACAGATTGGCAAGTTGGGAGACGAGATTCGGCAGTCCGTTCAGAATTGAGCAGCATCTCCTGTGCCGGTCCTCGTATCATCATTCATATGAATATCATCGGCCTCCGTAATCTCTACATCAACGTATCGTACGAGATCAGCAATAGTCAATGCTCATAGTGCTCCAATATCGGTCTCCTCCATTAATCACCTATCATAAGTGGTATAATACTGGTGGTTAAGCGCCAGCCTTGGATCGTCTCAGACAGCCCAACGCACCGAGACAATCCATCGCATCTACGCTTACCGAGACAAGCGAGAGAGCACTTTCCCCGTCTACGTCGTATTTCAACTCGTACTAGTCTCTCTCTCTCTCTCTCTCTCTCTCTCTCTCTCTCTCTCTCTCTCTCTCTGTGTGTGTGTGTGTGTGAGAGAGAGAGAGAGAGAGAGAGAGGGGGAAAAAAACACCTCGACCGGTCAACTGCTGCCGCCCCCATCTCCCAGGCCTCCACACCCTCATCAAATCGGTAGCTCAACTGGCAACTGCCAGCGAGATGAAACACCATCCCCCATCCCCTCACCCACGAAACGGCTCATAGGCTCACATCAACAAGCTAATGATATTGATAATAATACTATCATCACTACCTGTACGGAGGATCCGTACAACCAAGCGCTTCTTCTCTTTTTCTACATCATGCCTCTTCTGTGACGATAATAATACTCCGTAGACCTGTGACCACCGACCGACCACTGACCACTGGCCACTGTTTACTATCCACTAACTGCTGCCCACTGTCCGCTGTCCACTGTCCGCTGTCCGCTGTCCGCTGTCCGCTGTCCATCAACCACCACCACCATCGTCGCAGCCGATGCGGCCTACAGGCGACTCTTACTCTGTAATGCCGCCGTCTACCCCTGTCCTATGCAGGTCCCCCCTCCCCCTC
>NW_023336190.1:1154774-1168393 GCF_012550715.1 Geosmithia morbida
CCCTCTTCTCCTCTCCCCCCCCTCGACTCGTCTTCTCAATCTCCCCTGCTTCCCTCACTTCATCAATCTTGCGTCTCGTAAGATGGGTCCCCATCGTCGGGTGGGGTCATGTCTCTGATTTACCAGCCTGACGTTACCCATCTTTCACGTGGCTAGTTTCGTTTCAACCATCGTACTACTACGGAGTACGGAGTACTGGTAGTATTCGTTATCCGCTATTACTCCTGTACATGCAGCGAAGCAGATGCTGGAATGCTGATTCCTTACAGCCCGCTGACCGTTTTGCCGTCGAGCGGAGGCATCAACACTCGTACCTGCATATGCACCGTGTATCTGGTCAGTACGAGGACCCGTACATACTCTGTCCACTGCCCCATTATCCCTATTGTCCACCGAACCCGGGACTACCCGCCCAGTTCAATCTTCACSCCMCCCCCCCCCCCCCCCCCCCACAGACTCTTTCGCATAGCCATAGAGTGGATTCTCCGTCCTGCATGTTTTAGTATTTACAGATACACTCCGTACGAGTACTCTGCTGTCGTGAACGTTTCTATACCAATCATGTTGATCCATCATCTACCCATGTCGCTTGACGGTTGGGCTTTTTTTCTTCGGTACATGTGATAGATGAGTTCAGCAATACGGAGTAGAGGCAGAAAAGGTATACATGCACATGTATGGGTATATATAACTATTAAAAAGGTCTCTATAATACTATATTAGCCTTTAGGCTATGGGTAAATCTACGAGGATAGCTACCTGGATATACCGTATATATGAATGCTTAGTAACCGTTGCACGTATTATGATATCCATAGTTGCCGTCTTCCAGTAGAACTGATATGGGCACAGATCTGTCAAATCACAGATAGAAAGCGACATGAGCTTGATGACGAGATAGATCAAGCCTTGCTTCTTCTTTCAATAATAATCATAATCATAATAATGAATCAACAATACCCTATTCAATCCGTCCCTACATCCCCAACTCCCAAAAGAGCACAAGAAAGGAAAGCGAAAAAAGACTGAAAGAAAAGAAAAAAAATTTGAAAAAAATTTTGAAAAATAAAAGGGGGGGGGTGGGGGGGAGCTTTGTAAAAGAAAGAAGAAAGGAAGAATCTATTTATTTATTCTTTTTTACAGAGTACATGTTATTTCTATAAAGAATCCTGCCAGCTGGGGAAGACGGAGAGAGGGTGACAGAGGCAGCGTACGGAGTAGGCTCGCCGCCCCTGCAGAGCTAACCGTCAAACAAGGCCTCCTGCAATTCGATGCCATACTCGGACGCCATGCTCTTCAGGTGATCCTCCATGACGTCTTCCATACCCTTTCCGGCGCCGCGGCCCAGGAACTGGCGGATCTTGTAAAAGTAAAAGGCCAGGTCGGTGGCCACCATGACGAGCGAGAAGAGCACGTGCCGGAGGGCGTTTGCGAACCGGGGGGCCATGGGCATGTCCGGGTCCTCGTAGAGGCTCCTGCTGGCCCACTGGCCCATCATCTTGACGCGGTTCACCGGCGATCCGAGGAACTGGTTGTTGCCCTGGACGATGCGCATGTTCCTGCCGAGGAAGACGAGCTCCTTTGGCCACTTGTCCTCGTCGGCCAGCATGTCGCGCACGGCCTGCCTCATGCGCTGCTGCATGGCGAAGTGCCTCTCGGCCGTGGTCATGCCCTCGGTGCCGGCGTCGAGCCTGCCGCTGGCCGGGCCGCTGTCCCCGCCGCCGCCGTACGGCCTCATCAGCGTCGCGCTGGCGAACAGGCCCGTCGCCCGGATGCCCCAGCCCGACGCGATGTCCGCCATCGCGCCGTTGTCCATGGTCAGCAGGGCCTTCCAGAAGGCGCCGTACTGCCGCCGGAACTCGTCCCCGAGGTAGATGTACAGCCCGTGGTCGATCAGCACCAGCTGGCCCCGCCCGGACGGGAGCCGCCGCACGAACATGTTGCCCGGGTGCGGGTCGCAGTGCACCACCCCCCACTTGAAGATCTGCGCCGAGAACAGGTCCACCATGGTCGTCATCGTCTCGCGCGCCGGTATCCCCAGACCCCCCTTGCCGCGCCGCCCCCGCCACTCCTGCCGCTCCGGCTTGATCCTCCGCTCGCTCCCGCCCGGTCGCGTCCGCAGCTCCCGCCGCGCCGCGTCGACGTCCATGGGCGGAAGAGGCGCGCCCGCCCCCGGCGAGCCGCTGCCGTGGCCGCCCAGCCACACGCCCGTCATGCCCTTCTTGTCCCACAGCCGCACCCCCTCGATCCACTCCGTCGTCAGCACGCGCTTGGACGACAGCTCCGGATACACCGTCGGGATGTACACCCGTCCCCTGAGCTTCTTCTCCGACTCGATGAGCGACCGCATCGTCTCCGAATTGCGCGCCTCGTTCTCAAAGTCCAGCTCCAGCTCTAGACGCTCCGTGATGAAGGGCACCAGCTTGTAGTACGGCAGGTCGAACCACTTGGAGTAGATCCACGTGACGGTCCTGTGCCGCTTGAGAGATCAGTACGCTGCGGAAACCTCACGACTTCGGGCTGCATGGCCTGCGATGGCGGTGTCGGCGGTGGTGGCAGTGGCTTACCTGAACGCCCACATGTCCCAGTCGAGCTGCCTGCTGACCTCCCTCTTCTGGATCTTGACGGCCACCTCCCTGCCGTCGGGCAGTCTGGCCCAGTGCACCTGGGCGACGCTGGCGCTCGCCCTGGCCCTCTTCTCCATGAGTCCCGACCCGGGTCTACCGGTGAAGCTGACGCCAAAGACCTCCTCGGCCGACCGCCCGCCAAACTCCTCGCGTATCACGGCCTCGACGTCGGCCCAGCCGTCCTGCGGCGCGTCGTCGAACATGCGCGCAAACATGCGCTGGAACTCGGGCGGCAGCACGGCGCTCTGCATGGCCACGGCCTGCCCGATCTTGAGGTACAGCCCGCTGTTGGCCTGCAGCAGGTCGAAGATGCGCCGCGCGCTGCGCCCGTGCAGGTCCTGCACGTCCCCGCCCACCCACGGGTCCGGCCGGAAGTTGAGCTTGTAGTCGACCGCTATGACGAGGCCGGTCGCGAACGTGCGCAGGGACCGCGTCATTCCCGACGCGTACACCTGCCTGTCCACCGCGTACAGCGCCCCGCCCGCGCCGGCCACGTAGAGGAGCCGCCGCGCCCACCTCCCGCTGCGCTTGTACTGCCTGGCCGCCCGAGGGGCGCCCAGCTCGCTCGGCGAGGGCGGTCGCATTGGCTGGAAGGGCGTGCCTCCGCCGCCGGTCCGGAGGTGTCGTCGCGGTGCTGCCGTCGCCGATGCCCGGGTGCATCGCCCCGCTGCGCGTAGCAGCGTCGTCGACCGCCGTGACGACGACGGCGACGACGAGGCGGCCCCGAACATGGTTGAGGCGGGGGGGGGTAGAAAGAAGAGGAAGAGAAGAGAAGGGAAAAAAAGAAGAAAAACTTGTGTCGAACGCTTTGGGCTGGTGGTGGATATGGCAGAGCAGGAGGATGGATCTTCGGCTGGAACGTAAGATAAAACAAAAGAGAGAGCGGGACAGGTGGTCAGACGGCGGTCGGATGGATGTCGGGGCTATGACGGAGTTGAGAACGAGCCAAAGAAGAAGAGAAGATTGGTCTAGTCGTGTGAGATCCACGGAGCTAACCGGACATTGCTGGACTGAAGACCGAAACCAGCTGGACTTGTAAGCAGTGGCTGTAACGTGCTCTGTTCCATTGTTTTTCTCCTTCGTTGTTTTCTGTGTACATTATGTAGTCTGGCTATACGGATTAGCCTGACTGACATTCGCCTAATGCAATAATGGAGTGTCTATTCACAGCGTGTGTATTCAGAATGATGGGATGGGACTTTATCGTTGTAACCTGTAATATCGTGTGTGTGTGTGTGTTTGAATCTGATGTAATGTGCCAACCGAAAAAGCCTACCCTATACAGTATCTCAAAAGCTTCCTGTTGCCTCATCATAGTATTATATCGTATGCTTATAATGCTTTCTCTTGTTTTTCTTCCTCTTCTCTTCCTCTTCTCTCTCCTCTTCTTACTATCGCTCTACAACAGGAGTGACCGACCCCGCAATTATAACCGAGAATCGTTCTTGGAAGTCTGTTCCGTCTTCTGCCTGAAGTTCTTGACCATCTGCCGAATAGCCAGGTCGAGGAGAACATCTTCGGAACCACCTGGGATCCTGGCACCGGGTACGTCACGATAGATCTCTGCGGGACACACAGACCGAGGTCAGCTCTAACGTGTCCTACGTAATATTCGCGTGGGAAGGGATCTGACAAAAGATGGACAGGTGAAGAGGTAGGAGGGGCGGAAAGGAGGAAGAACATACTCTCTGCAATCTCGCCCTGCCCTGAGCGGGTGAAGCCGTTGCCCCCAAACAAGAGGACGGCACACCTGGCACACTCATCCAGCACGATGCCCGCGTTGGCCTTGCACAGGGCCGTCAGGCCGCCCAGCTGCCTGTCCGCCTCGGCCTTGGAAAGGTGGGCGAGCTGGTAGGCAAACGACTCCACCCAGGTCTGCTGGGATTCGAGGATGGCGGCACACTTGGCCAGACGGTGACGGACGACGGGTTGGTCCATGAGGGTCTGGGTCATGCCAATCAGCCATGTCTACACCGCAATACACACGGGGTGCAACTGTATATATATATATATACATGCCTGCGAGATAGAAAGGAGAGAGGGAGAGAGGGAATAAGAGGCGTAATCACCTTTCCAAAAGCCTCACGCTTCATGCAATACTCAAAGGCAGAGCTGAGCGCCACACGCGCCTGCCTCGTCACCCCGNAGGGTCTGGGTCATGCCAATCAGCCATGTCTACACCGCAATACACACGGGGTGCAACTGTATATATATATATATACATGCCTGCGAGATAGAAAGAAGAGAGAGAGAGAGAGAATAAGAGGCGTAATCACCTTTCCAAAAGCCTCACGCTTCATGCAATACTCAAAGGCAGAGCTGAGCGCCACACGCGCCTGCCTCGTCACCCCGACTGATATAAACATGCGCTCGTGGTTGAAGTTGGTCATGATGTACCTCATGCCCTGGCCCTCCTCGCCCACTAGGTTCTCCCGCGGCACGTGCACGTCGTCGAATTCAATGTACGTCGTGCCCGCCGAGACCTGCCCGCCCACCTTGATCCGGCGACGGGACACACCCTTGTGATCCTCGCCGAGGGGGACGACGAGCAGGGAGATGCCCTTCGCCCCGGAGTCCGGGTCGCCGGTGCGCACCGCCGTCACGGCCACGTCGGCCCACATGCCGTTCGTGATCCACTTCTTGGCCCCGTTGACGACGTAAGACCTGCCGCAGGGGGATATCTGCGCCGTCGTCGTGATGTTGGCCACATCTGATCCGGCTCTGGTGTGGAGACATCAGTACATGGGATGCCACCGACGCGGTGATATAATACGCTACAGCATTGAAGCCGATGTGCATGCATGTGTGTGTGCGTATGTGGTATTGTCGGGACTGAAGAAGACATTACTCACTCCGGCTCCGTTATGGCAATACACGTTCGCGTCTTACCTAGCAAGAGATCAGGTAGATATCTCTCCTGCAGCTGACGACTGGCAAAGTGCACCAGGGGCGGGACGCCGAATGCCATTCCGGCCGTTATCGCACCGGACGGGCCAGCAAGTCCAGCTCGACTCATCTAGGACACAATCGAAGTCAATCACCTTTCCTTTCCCTCCCCCCTTCAGGCAGACCCTTGCTTTTATTTTATTTTTTATTTTATTTCTTTCTTCCCCCTCTTTTTCTTCTCTCCCTGATCAATAACCATGCCTGGAGAGGATGATCTCTTCTTCTACAGGGGACAGTGAAATACTAACCTCGTCTGCATAAATCATGCCGTGGACCGATGTCCACTCTTCAACCGGGATATCCCCCGGCATACGGGTGACGCCCACGCGGCGAAGCCACTCGACCGGCAGGGGACAAGGCAGAGCAGGCAGGATGAAGTTCCCGCGGGCAAAATCAGCGTACACGTGGGCGGGGACGTCCTCTGCCGTCTCCCACTCCAGCGCGTGGCGGTTGAGGTTGCGCCCGATGAAGTCGCGGCAGGCGGACTGGAGTCTGTGGTGGGACGAGTCGTAGTATGGCGATGGCGAGCCGTTGAGCCATGGTGGTTCGGAGAGGGGGACGATGGGAGGGGGGGTGTCGTTTGCCATCTCCTGCCTTTCTTTTCTTCTCGATCCTCTCTTCTTCTTTTGCTGTCTTTCTCTCTGCTGCCCTCTTCTTATATAATATAGCTATTGTTGATTTCTTGTAAGATGATGCTCCCAAGATGGAATATCTTTGCTTTGAACAGTCTCTCACTCTGACGAGGGGTAAACCAGGGGCAGGACTATAGTCAATCACGTGTTTGATGCTAATGTCTGTATTCCTACAGCATTATCGACATCTATGGCCAATTGATATGATAGATTACTGCCGGTGATCGTCCTTTCCCCTCATTGCTGCAGAAGTCGTTCATTACCTCAAAACGAGGAAGCGTGACAATGAAAGCCGAGGTTAGCAATGAGTGTAAACGCTAATTATATGTACGTCACCGCTGATACTAGCCACCCAAGAAAAAAAGGGGGGGAGGGCGGGAAGAAGGATAGAACAAAAAGAGAGCAAGACGGGGAAGAAGATCGGCAAGTAGGTAGAAGGAGAAAAAGTAAAGGACGGAAGACGTTATCCGGACCACATGGACTGCCTACTGATGGCAGTAGACACATTCATTCCGTCGTACAGGTCACCCAGGTGGGAGTCCTTCACCGACAGAGAATATGATATCATTACATGTGTGTGTCTCGCATGTCGTCGGTCGCGTGTCTCGCAAGACCCTATGTTGAGATTTCAAATTTGGAATCACAGATGAGAATCAGATATGAATCATGATGGATCGTTGTCGTGGATACAACGTGCCGAGTGGGGGTCGCCGTCGGCTGGAACGGATTCAGAATGGTTGTCCGGTCGTCTGGCCGTCTGGCCGTCTGGCCGTCTGCTCAGGACGCCGTCTGGCCGGGACGCCGTCTGACTGGGAGACGGGTTCATCTCCAGCGAGTCTCGTGAGTCTCGCGAGTGTCCAGCTTCGCCAGCCTTGTCAGCTAAGAAATGTTGTGGCGTGTCGTGCATCGGTTACAGATGAGTAGATGAGATGAGCCAAGGTTAAGTTTTGGCGTATTATTACTGCGTCCAGCTCAGTACTAGAGAGGGCTGAATTGGTCGGTACATGTGTCGGCAATATCACTCTGCACAATCAGGATTCGCGTGCACACTCGAGTAGAGTTCCGGTCCTTCTTGCTGGCAACGTCCCATCAACGAGCCAGAGTGTAAGCGAATCCCAGCCGCACTTGTGTCTATGTGGGTTGTCGTACGTTGCATGCACTCGAATTTATCTTAGTGGAAGAAACGCCCGGAAACGGGATGGAAAGTTTAAACACCCACAAGCTCGGTTGGACAAGAAAGGTGGATAGAATGAAGGGATGCCGGACGTTTGGACAACGGGATAGACTGTTTGGATGCATGAGCATGGCTGGATGTCAATATCGATTCAGTAAGGATCGACAAACGAACAGGAAAAGGAAAGAAGAGGAGAAAAAAGAAAAAAAAGAAAGAAAAAAAGGGGGGGGAGGGAAGAACCAAAAAGACCCCATCCTCTGACAGTTATGCGTGTCTGGTCAAGCTGACATGACCGTGTCTCGGGCCTGTCGTCGTGTCTCGCCGCTGTTCCAAGCTTTTGGGAAGAGAGAAAGTTATTTGACCAGTTATTTGACCAGTTGCCATGGGGTTTTAGGGATCAAGGGTCATTGGCGCGTATCGAGGTACTCGTATTCTCATCCGAGCGAATGTGAGTTCGAACCATGGTCGGGCGTTGCACTATTGCTCGTAATTACTATTACTTCGTAGTAGGTCGAACTGTTCTGACTGGCCAAAATCGCGTCTTGCATGGGCACAACCTAGAATTCTAGATGGAGACTCGTCAGAAAGGGCAAGGCTGCAAAGACTGCAAAGACTTGCAAAGAGAGAGAGAGGGGTGCAGAAGATTGGAGGGGATAGAGAGAAATGTACAATGGGGTCTTTACAGCGGGTCGGGGGTAGGGGTGGTGGCTGAGAGCGCATTACGTGCACTTGAGACAATCGATCAGTATCAGTCCAAGTATCAGTAGGAGTTGGAGAAGCAGCAGGTCGCAGGTGATAAGTCACAGGGCATCATCGTCGTAAGCTGGTCTGATGGGTGGATTCGATGGAGTTAGATCATTGCTATACCGCAAGTATGGATATATCTGCACCAGGTAAGGATGAGTACGGGTAGAATAAGAAGAAGATTGGAAAGAGAAGAGGAGAGTCGATTGGATATTTCCATGTCCTTCCTCTTCACATGACAACGGTCCTTCCACCCTGTCTAGGAAGGTACGACGTAATCTTCCGTAGCTTAGCCTTACAGGCCTTACAGTGGTGTAAGCAGTAATGAACAGCCTGTAGGTGGACCTTGGTAGCCAGTAGCCAGTGGGCATTACCTCGTGTGATGCGTACATGCCTAGAGGTACCGCATGCATATGATAGCACGTAATCACGGGTATGTAATCTGTGTACCCGTACTAGCTGATACCGTATGTAGGTACGGGCACATGTACGAGTAGAGGTTCCCGCTAATCTGCAATGTGTACTCGAGTCTGCTGTAGAGTTCTGTAATAGACGCCGTTGGACCTTGCTCTAGCGCCCCGCCCCGCCCGTCTCGTCTCTCAACCCCTCTGTCCCAGACTCCCAGCCAGCTTTCGATGGGACCCAGCCAACGGAGCCCGGTGAGCGTCCCAGTGAACTCCCTCGCGGACCAGTGATCCTCAACGCTCCGCGTTCCCACCGGAGGCGTGCTTCTCGCCAAGGTTGTGATACGGAAAGGTGCGAGGTCGTACTATGCGGCGGTATACCACCGTTGTGCCCCCAAGCTTGTCAAGTCGCCATACTCGCACTCGCTATCGCCAACCTTGCTCCCATCGAACCACATCCCCTATTGGCTGCACCGACAGCGTCCAGCACAGAGCCCCCCCGCCGCATTCGAGTTTATCCACTGCGGCCCCATCAATCTTCCATGGCCAGGTTACCAGGATAATAGTGGAGGTAATAATCCATTCTGATCCAGTTATGATCCTCTTCTAGGACGTCTCAGACCAATCTGTATAGCTCGAGGGCTCGTCCTCTCATAGTGAGTAGTGACGCTACTACCCGTACTCTACTCCGTACGACGCAGTAATAAAATACATGTAGTATCAACCGACCTGCATTCGGTAATACCCAGACTATCTGCTACGCTACCCGTACAGGGCCCTCCCACCCAACCTGCCCGTGCATAATCTATCAATCTTGCTGCGCCTTCTCTCTTCCTCCCTCCCGCGTCCCAGCTGGTCTTACTCGCTCCCACATCTCACCCGCACATCCCCCCTCCTTTCATCGTTCCAAGATTTGGTAACGCAGTCACAGACAGCCACCGACCGACCGACCGACGACACACGCTCGTCGTTTGTTTCCTTTTCCGTCTCCTCCCACCATCATTCCGTCTTCTCTCCTTATCCTCCCTCTCTTTCATCTCGACAACAACCTCGCCGTCCAGCCTTCTCTCGTTAATCTACCCAGACGTCGCACATCTTTCGCTCGCACGCGACGCCATGACGCTTTTCACACGATACGCTTAATCACCATCACATCCGAGCAAGCATCGTTTTCATCTCCAATGTCGCCGTAGTACCAGGATCGGTAAGGACACCGGACCCGTTTCTTTTTTTTCTTTCCCATCCGTCGGAAGAGACGCTCGTCGACAGCGTCGCCTAGGGGCGCGCCGAACCCCTCCCCCCCGACTTCTCTCTTCTGCTGGGCGCCATCATGAGACTGCGCCCGTCGACGCCCCTGTCGGTGCTTCTGGCCGTGGCATTGGGCCTCCTCGTGCTGGCCGTCATATCGACACCCGTCATCAAGCAGATACCGCTGGGCGAGTTCAACGGCTACAAGTTTGGCGTGTTCGGCTATTGCGACGCCGACGACAAGTGCAGCAGCATCGGCATCGGCTACAAGGACCTGGGTGACACCCTCTCCAGCAACGATGACGCCTTTGACCTGCCCACCGGCGTGCGCGAGACCCTCTCGGCCGTCCTGATCCTGCACCCCGTCGCCGCCGGCCTGGTCCTCGTCATGCTCATCATGGCCATCAGCTCCCACTTCCACGCCCCGGCCCACTCGTCCAGGTTCCTGCTCGCCTTCTTCATCTTCACCATCATCACCATCCTCGTCTGCCTGGCCGCCTTCCTCATCGACGTCCTCATGTTCGTCCCCAACATCGCCTGGGGCTCCTGGATTGTCCTGGCCTCCACCATCATGGTCATCCTCAGCGCCGTCGTCACCTGCGCCATGCGCCGCTCCCTCATCAGCCGCAAGAACCGCCGCAAGCTCGTGGTCGAGAACGACGAGATGAATGGTCAGACCTACTACAGCAACGAGGCTGCCAAGCCCGTCGATCCCATGGCACCGGCCGCCATCCCCCTCATCGGCACTGTCACGAACACCTCCGCCACCGGCGACAACCTCCCCGCCTTTGCTACCTTTGAGGACCAGAAGAAGGACGATCAGGTCAGCGACGAGCGCGTGCCCCTGACCCGGAAGCCCTCGTCTACCTCGGGCCCCCAGGGCAGCGTCTCTGCCACCGACCTCTCCAGGACACCCCCCCGTGCCGACCGTTACGGCAACCCCATCAACGATGCCGGCGCCTATGGCGTTGCCAGGAATCCCACCAGAGGCCCGCCTCTCCAGAACGGCTATCGTGGACGTGGCGGCCCTTATGGTGGTGGCGGCTACGGCGGTGGCGGCGGCGGCCGCGGCGGCTATGACACGTATGCCGGCGGCGCCCCTCCCATGCGTGGACGAGGAGGCTACGGCCCTCCCGGCAGAGGAGGTGGCTACCCCATGCGCGGGCGTGGCGGATACGGACCCCCTACCAGAGGTGGATACGGGAGGAGCAGGGGTGGTTACGGCGGCGGCCCGACCCCGCCCCCTCCCGGTCCCGGCTATTACGACAGCCGGCGGCAACCGACTGCAGACCCCTACGGCCCCGGTTCGGGCTCGCGGCAAGCCTCTGCCGACGACTACAACTCCGCCAGCAACCTGGTCCCGGCTGCGGCGGTCGGGGCCGGGGCCGGGGCCGGGGCCGTCGTCGGCGGTGCCCTCCCGCAGTCGTTCTCCAACAGCAGCAGCAACTACGAGCCGTACAACCCCGACGCACGAGCACCAGACCTGCCCCGCGCAGAGTCCCCACCTGCCATGGGCGACGGCGTCGGCGTTGTGGCAGCCGGCAACCTTCGCGACGAAGTCCCCCCCGTTGCTGCTGCCAACGATGGCGGTCCCGTAGAGATGGATGCCACACCTGCCCCGCCGAAGAGGGAGTATACACCGTACAACGGTGCACTGCGCGAAAGTGACTCGGACGTTGTCGGCATGGTGGGGCTGCAGCAGGGGAGGCCGCTCGATAGGCATAACACTTATATGAGTGACGGAAGCCGGTACAGCACTGATGAGTAGGCTCAACCCATCCTCCCACCTCTCCGTCTTTGCCCTCCCCTCACCTTCCTAACAAAAAAAATAGTCAATTCCACCCCGCCCGCACAGGGTGGACCCAGCAAGACCGCACCGCCTCGCCACTCAACGTCCAGCAGCCGACGGGCAACCTCGTCCGGAGCGGATCAGGAAACTACTACGAAGACGTAGACCCCCGATTCCAATCATCACCAAACCTCGACCGACAACCCCCGCAGCAGTCCCAGCGACCCCCGCAGGCGGTGGGCTACGACGAGGACGTGCACGCCCTCAACAACGGGGCCCGCAGCCCCGCGGAGTCTGAGAGATCCACTTTCACCTCCATCTCTCAACGGGGCATAAACCCGTACTGGAACGGTGGTGGTCCGGGCCCCAGCGGTCTCGGCCCCGCCCAAGCACCTCCGCCCTTGAACTATGGCGGCGGCGGCGGCGGCATACCCCCCCGGAGACCCGTGCCCGCCCAGCAGCAGAGACAGGATATGCTGCTGGACAATCCGGATTTCCAGCTTCCCGGCGGTGCAGGCGCAAGCAAGCCCGGGACGGGTGGAGGGCGTATGCCGCCTGCGGGTACTGTGCCGGGAAGTGCGTACCCTGGCGGCGGCATCTAGTACGGTGTCGCTGGCCAGGGCACGGCTGGCTAGGCACGGTCGCTTCCGCCGCGAGCGTACCCATACTCGCCCCTTCTCCACCCGTCGCTTCGGCATCCTGCCGTCGCCGCCGCCGCCGCCACCGCTGTGGAGCGTTACTCCCAGCAGCAGCAGCAGAAGCGGAAGCTAGAGCCAGATGGGATCTGGGGACGGATACAAGGTTTCAACCTGCTTCGATATCTGTCTCCCCAAGACAGAAGCGCATCAGCCCTCATCTCGCCGCCGCCTTCTTCACGCTGTCTTGGTGACGGCATTTCTATCGTACGGACCGCTCAGCCGCCACCAACCCTTCCACTCTTTGACGACACTTTCGTACGGGAGGAAGCAAAGACTTTGCTCCCTTGCTCTCCTATATCTCTTATTTCTTCTCCTTCTCCTTCTTCTCCTTCTTCTCCTTCTCCTTCTTCTTCTTCTTCTCCTTCTCCTTCTCCCTTATCCTCCCCTCCTTCGCCTTCTCCTTCTTCTTCTCCCATTCATTCTATACGGGAAGAGTCACGGCTACTACCTCGTTCTGCCAACACGGGTGACACCACAGCTGCAGCCGGCCCTGCCAGTGACGACATGTCCACCGCAGCCATGTCTTCGACTATTGCGGCGTCACTGGATCGAATGCTTGCCAGTGTTGAACCGGTTGGTCGATTCCTTTCTTCTCTCATATGGGGATGGCAGTCTTGAATACAACTCTTCGTACCAAACGGACTGGGTTGGAGGATTTTTACATACTTGGATGATTGATACCCCCCCCCCCCCCCTCTCCCTCCCTCCGAGTTTTCATCCCACAAAAACAACACTACTATCATTACTACTTACTACTTGTTTTTCCTATTCATGTTTTCTTATGTATTAGCAAAGAGAGAGAACAAAGAGGAGGAATTGTGTGAGACCTCGGGAAGGTTCTCGCTTGTTTGGTTGCATTCATGTTTGTTTTACTTGGCGGAACAACAAAAAAAGAGACAAACATTGTGTTTTCTTGTTGTTCTCGAGAAGAACAGTTGTATCTGGATGGGAGTAATGGAATGGCTGGTTTCATAAACTCTAGTAAGGTTAGCGAATAAAAAAAATTTTTGTTTCCATCAATTATTAGAGCAGACAAAGGCAGAGAGGTATACGAAAAGACCCTCTTTCTTGTGAATAAGATTCGAACAAGGGAAGGAGAGGAGGTGTAAGAAAAGGTAGGAGCGGGAGGAGGATATGTGAGAGGAAGAAGAGTAGAGGATAGGAAACAGGCGGCAAAAGGAAAGATGAGAGCGGTTGGGGGTTCAAGGGAAGCGAAAGAAGGAGGAGGAAGGAGAAAGAAAAGTATGAGAAGGAGAGGAGAGAAGGAAGATGAAGAGAAGAAAGGAAGAAGAAGAGAGGAGGAAAAAAAACCCAGAAAATAAACACAGAGAGAGGAAAGATGGGAGGGAGAGAAGGG
>NW_023336190.1:1168488-1207406 GCF_012550715.1 Geosmithia morbida
GGGGAGGGGGCGGAGGAGGGGAAACACCACACCTCACCACCTACCTCACCTCACCTTTGATATTCAACATGACCCCCCCCTCTTGCCTATAATCACCACCACTTCAGATGAGATTGCGACGTTCATCTCTACGCAGCACATCTGTTCATTTTACTCGTCCGATCCTTTCCTTTCTTCTTTCTTCTTCTGTTTTCCATCTTTTGATAATTATACAGCTTCTGTTCTTCTTGTAGCTCACCTTCTCTCTCTCCTTCTTGTGTGTCTCTTCTTGACTCTGGAAAACAGGAACTTCATCCGACACGCTGCACGTCTTCTTGGATTCTCTCTGCCCGAGACAGATAATAGCCCGGCGAGATCTGCACATCTTTTTCCTTCGTCTCTCCTTCTTCTTTCTGGATCCAAGATATTTTGATGGTGTATTTCTTTTGGATTTTTTTTTTTCATATATATTCCTTACTCATCTTGGAAGGTATGTTTTCTGCTTCTGCTGCTTCTGCTGCTTCTGCTGCTGTTGGAGGTAGCTCCTTCCTCGCAAGGAAAAAAAGAGAGAAAAATAGAAAGGGCGGGCTGCCCCTTCCCCCAAGTGCTCTTTCCTTGTTTTCACGTCCGAGTTAGGTTTACAGAGAGGCATGAGGGCAGAGAAAGGAATAAGACATCGTCTTTCTCCTCTCCTGGTCAAATAACTGCCTTCTCAATGGAAATATATTGCTTTCTGATCATCGATGGGGACAGATTCTCTGCTGACACTCTTGGTCACAGGTCTTATCCATCTCATCTCGGCACCTCTCTTCTTCCATCTACACCCTGTCTTTATCTTCCCCTTTGAGTGAGCGGCAGATGTTGTGCCCATCTTTATTGCCTATCGTGCTGACAAGTTCCTTCCTCAGATATACGCCCTCCCACTCGACTGCTTATACCGTGGAGGCATCTCCCTCGCCCCCTCTCTTCCGATCTGTACCGATATCTTGTGTCATGCCGACCTGACTTCCCCGAAATAGATATGGACCGCCTTCCTTCGACCGTGGACTTGCCTTCCTCGTCGACCCCGGTCCCGAGACCGGCGTCGAGGCAGCTCACGTACACCACGGCGGGGACAATCTACAACCCCAAGACCACCCAGCCGCTCCAGCCTCCTGCCCGGCGTGGTCGCTCCTTCAGGTGGCCTAACGGCGGTCCTCACACCGACCTGAACCTCTTTCCAAAGGCTGCCCTGGCCGCCCTCCCCCTCAGGTACAGCAGCGCTCGGCGGTCGGTCACCCCCCTCCAGTACTCGCCCCTCCAGCAAAATTACGACCGTGCCATCAGTCCTAAGTTCCTCAGAGACCTGGACCATCAGCCGTTCAGCATGCTTGCCGCCCAGCTGACGCCCCCAGAGATGGACGGATGCGTCCAGAGTTGCCGTCCGGAGTCGCCCGTGACCACGCCACCTTCCTTCGATTGGAGCGGTAACTCGCCTGCTTGCTCTGGGGGGGCCAAGGATGATCGCGATGACGATAGTGAGAGCGACGGTGACTTCTCCACGGACCCGTTGGCCGCCATGACGGTCAAGTCGCTCCAGAACCTGGCCTCGTACCCCAACCCCAACCAGAAGAAGGCACGCAGGGTCCTACGCGGTGCGAGATCCAACATCCAGGTGATGGGAGACGTACCCCGGGGACGCAGCCCGCCAAGCGTCGTCGGTCTGGCCATGCCGACCGGCGCACCCTCCAAGCCTGAGGATCTTGACGCCTGGGGGTTTTACCGGTCCGGTATGCAGGGGATGTCGTCTGCTCTGGTGCAGAACGGGGCCGCCCATCGGAGTCTGCCCGAGTGCGTTCGTGGCCTGGGCGTCTACGGAACTCACCCGGCCTCGGCCACGGGCCACGAGGATGTGAACCAGCCTACGTCGGCACTCACCGTAGCCTCGGACGCTCCTCGGCCGTTGACGGCGGGCCCTCCCGGCCAACGCCAGTGCCGGCCCTCGACCTTTGAGGCTACATTCAAGGCCCTGCAGAGTAGGCTCCAAGATCGAGCCAGAGGCCCTGGAGCAAGCGGCACTGCATCTCCTTGGCACGAGGTAGAGAATACATGGGCGTCTGATGGGCAGCAGCAGCAGCAGCAGGAGGAGGAGGAGGAGGAGGAGGAGCAGGCTCCAGAGTGTATGGCCCCTCGGGACCGTTCGCACCAATCGGTCGGCCTGCCTGGCTACTCTACGACGGCTAGCAAGGTAGCCAGCATGATGAAGGAAGAGGAGATCGTCACAGGTATTCGAAAGATGGAATACAACCAGCCAGCTCCGACGTTTCCGACCAACGAATATCTCCAGGCCGGCTACGATGATGAACATCCGAGATTCAAGCCTGGTACAGACCGTCTGACGGACGAAGAGCTTCGAAAGTGCGACGCCAAGATAGACCGCTGCTGGTACTCTGGATGTGTCATCATGAACAGGGCGGTGGCTGCGGAGAGAGCTGCAGGAAACACGATGCTGCCGCGGCAGGAACATAAGCTAGGTGTTATTGGCGACGGGCGCCGTATGAGAAGTACGAACTCGTACCGGCCCCTGAGCATTGCAGAGGCAACGCAGATGGATGCTTGCGAGCATGCCGCGCCGCTCTTGACGGCGGCACAGGTGAGCCTGATGAGGTACCTGGAGGAGGAGGAGGAGAAGAAGAAGAAGAGGATGGAAAGGGAGCAGGAGAAGCAGGGAGATGGGCAGGAGGAGTAGGTGGGGAGAGATTAGCATGAAGAATTGGAGCACCATTATTCTTTGGACAAATCCGGGGGCGACTGCTGAGCGATGGCTTGCATCTCGAGGCATGATACCGGCTGGTCAGGTGAGGGACTGCTACAGAGGGGGGAGGTCCACGGCACCCAGAGGGGATTCCACCATCTCTGCATTGAAACGTCTGGCATTGGGGATGAGATTGGATCGATGATGGGGCAAGGATCGGAACAGAATTAGCAGGCGGACAGGCTATTGTTACTAGTTACTAGTTACGTGAGGGTGAGTGATAGCGGCTTTTTGTAATTGAGAAGGCTTGTGTACCTATCGATTCACGTGAATTATGATGGTATAGCATGGATTAGTGAGGTATCATGTACGAGTAACACCGCCTCTATATTATGTACGAGTAGTAAGTATCAATATCATGATGAGCATGATGATAATATTTAGTAGGCACAGAGGATGAGCAAAAAATATAGCAAGAGTATTGATGGGGAATATGATTGTTGTTAGCAGACGAGAATCACATGCGGGGCCAAGATGGATGACGTCCTTGGCAGCCCTGAGGTGTTCTAATGTGCTTTGCTGTCCAAGGCGTTGTGGAGCAGCCTGCAGCTTGGGAGGACACAGAGAGACACAAGTAGTGATGGGGGGGGGGGGGGGGAAGGAAAGGGAAGGGGAAAAAATGAGCCCACCGAAAGTGTTCTGAATCCATGAGTTTCCATCATGAGAGGGAAAAAACACAGTGACGTACATATATATATATATATATATGCGTACAGCTGTCAATTATTCCTTTGGTAAAGAAAGAATTATATAAAAAAATAAGATAAAAGGCCATTCCCCACAGAGCCCATCTTTTCTCTGTCTTTCTCCTCTCCTCTTTTTCTTCTTAACCATCCACTCCCTCCCACACTCTCTCTCTCTATCCCCCCCCCCCTCCTCCAAGTCTGTCCTGTTCGTGGTAGGGAGCTTAGTACTACGATACAGCCAAACTCTTCTCTGGATCACCCTCTTTGCACGCACCGCGTCACTGAACCGAAACACACACAACACACTTCCCCACGCGTATAGACGTCGATCCCTCCTGGTGCCCGAGTCCTCTCTCTGCACCTGAGACTACCACGGCGGTGCGACATCGGAGGCGAAAAACCCATCCTTCTAGTAACAGGAGACAGAGACGAGACGAGACGGAGTGCAGCAAGAAAGAAGGGAAAAGGAGGATAGGAAAAGAAGAGAAGAAGGGGAAAAAATGGGCTACATTCGACAGAATCAACTCCCGGCCTTGAAGGAGTACAGATACTCTGCCGTGGACCGATCGCTCATCTCCAAGTACATCCTCAAGCCCTTCTACACCAATGTCGTCATCAAGTGCTTTCCGATGCGCATGGCGCCCAACCTCATCACCCTGACGGGCTTCATGTTCATCGTGGCCAACGTCTTGACGCTGCTGTGGTACAATCCCACCCTCGACCAGGACTGTCCCGGCTGGGTGTACTACAGCTGGGCGGTCGGCCTGTTTCTCTACCAGACCTTTGACGCTGTCGATGGACAGCAGGCGTGAGTTTTTTTCTTCTTCTTTTTCCTCTTCGCCCCCCCCCCCCCCCCCCCCCCCCCCCCCCCCCGCAGGGGGGGAGGGGGGTTTTGCCCCCCCGGGCGGGGGCCCCCCCAAAAAAAAGGTTTTTTTTCCCCCCCCCCCCCCCCCCCCCCCCCCCGTTCTTTTTAAAAGAGAGGGGCGGAGAAAAGAAGAGAGCGTTGGATTGACTCTGACTCGTAAAAACAGTCGCCGCACGAGACAATCCGGCCCGTTAGGCGAACTATTCGACCACTCGGTCGACGCGCTCAACACGTCCCTGGGCGTCCTGATCTTTGCGGCGTCGCAGAACCTGGGACAGAGCTGGCGCACCGTGGCGGTGCTCTGCACATCCCTGCTCACCTTTTACGTGCAGACGTGGGACGAGTACCACACCAAGACGCTGTCGCTGGGCCTGGTCAACGGCCCGGTCGAGGGCGTGCTGATCCTGGTGACGGTGTACGCGCTGACGGGGTACCTGGGCGGGGCGCACTTCTGGCAGCAGAGCCTGCTCGGGTTCCTGGGGGTGTCGGCGCCCAGCGGCGGCGACGGCGTCGCCTCGATGCTGTACGGCATGTCCTTCTCGGACTGGTACCTAGTCGAGGGCGGCGTGGTGCTCGTGTACAACACGTTTGAGTCGTCGCTCAACGTGATACGCGCGCGGCGCGCGAGGGGCGACCGGTCCCGCGGCGCCCTCCTGGGCCTGGTGCCCTTCTTCGCCGTCTGGGCCCTCATCGCCGCCTACCTGTCGCTGCAGCCCGTCATCCTGCGCAGCCACCTGGTGCCGTTCACGCTGTTCGCCGGCGTCGTCAACGCCTACAGCGTCGGCCGCATCATCACCGCCCACCTCGCCGGGCTGCCCTTCCCCTACTGGAACGTGCTCGCGCTCCCCGTCGCCTGGGCCGTCGTCGACTCCCTAGGCCCCCTGCTGAAGGACCGCCTCGGCTTCGGCTGGCCCAGCGCCCTCGGCGACGGCGTCTACCAGGTCGCCTTCGTCTTCCTCATGCTCGGACTCGCCGTCGGCGTCTACGGCAGCTTCATCGTCGACGTCATCGTCACCGTATGCGATTACCTAGACATCTGGTGCCTCACCATCAAGTATCACTACGACGAGGACGGAAAGAAGAAGCTGTGATGTGATCATCTCTCCCTGATCCTCTCTCTCCCTGATCTTTCTCTTCCTGATCATGTCTCTCTGATCATGTCTGATCATCTCTCCCTGATCCTCTCTCCTCTCATCATCTCTCTCCCTTTTCTTGTACTCTCTTTACACACACAAAAAATGGTATGAGAGAGGTTTTTTTTAATGGGTAGCTAGTTTTTTTTTTTCTGGGTTAGAAAAAAATCCCCTTGTTTTGGTGGGTATTGGCTGATTCTTGGGAGATGGGTGGCAATAATGACCGTTTTTTCTACTCTCTTCTCTCTCTTCTTCCCTGTCACTTCTAATATTCCTGTTTTTTTTACATGATGCGTTACGACGAAGACGAAGCAAAAAAAAAATTTTAAACATTAAAAATAAAAGATTAAAAAATTTTCGAATAAGAGAATAAAATACAGTATTCAAAGTACGGGGGGCAGAGGATTCATTCATGGTCTTTTTCAAGGGTTTTCTGTTTTGTAATCCATCCTCCTCCACATAGACTTGTACATTCATACAATCAGCCCCTCTGCCATGGAAGAATATCACGTAATGTGCTGCATGCGCGTGATTGGGATATAAGGAAGAGACGCGTGCATGTACCGGAGTGTGTATAGCAGAGTCGAGAGAATGTTGTCGCGAAAATCAAGACAAGTCATCATCGATATAGAATGTTTATATATATATCGTGTCCCAGTCCACACCCGTTGAAGAATTTATGCACATATATATATATATATATATATATATTATATATATACATATATATACATATATCCATTTTCGTACCTTGATTGGACCCCCCCCCGCTCCCCCCTCAAAAAAAAAAGTACATTTCTATTCAATATCGTCTTTGTATTTCCCTATGAAAGAAAGAAAAGAAAGAAAAAACATGCATCGAGCATCGTAAGAGTAAAGCAAAAAAAAAAAAAAGGGTTCATAAGAGATGTCGTAAAAAGAGGCATAAGGATGTCATTAAAAAAAAGAAAAGATGGAGAAAAAGATAGAAAGAAGAAGAAGAGGAGGAGGAGGAAGAAGACGATGAAGAAGAAAAATCACAGCAAATCATCATCAGCCGAGATGGTACAGATCCTCACAGCATCGAGGACATCCTTCTCGGAAAAGACGGGTCCCTGACCATCACACTGCGCCCGGGTACGTAGATAGTCCCCCACGGCGACCAGGTCGACGAGACCCTGGGAGAAGGGGTCGGTAGAGGCGATGAGGTCCCAAGAGGCCCCGACGGCGAGGAGCCTGTGGCCGTCGCGCGACTCGATGACGCGGTGGGAAAAGGTCTTGATGTCGTGGTTCTGGAGGGCCCGGGTGCTGAACTCGTCCGGGTCGTAGCGCATCGGGCCCGTCTCGACGATGGCGGCGGCGGCATCGTCGCGGGGTCCTCGCGACCTTGCCGTGGAGGGCGGGGATGACGGGTGTGATGAGGACGAAGTGTTGCTGTACATGCCGGCCGTGGCCTTGAGCAGCTCGTTCTCCGTCGCCATCTTGGCCAGGTCGGCGCGTAGTCGCTCGTTCTCCGTCGTGGCTGCCTTGCGCGCGGCTTCGAGGTCTGACAGTTTGTTTTCGAGGTCCTTGACGTGTTTCTCCTTGCGTTCTCGGAAGGCACGTTGTCTTGATGGTCTTTCCGTCAGTCTCCTCGTCTCTTCCTCGGCTATCCTGTCTCTTCTCTTGTGTTTCCTCCCTCCCCCCACCATCTCTCCTATAGGCCATGAGGGTAACCGAGAGAAGAGGAAAGGTGTGTGTGTGTGTGTGGAGGAGGGGGGGGGGGGAATATGACAAGGAAAAAAGAAGTAGGTAAAACAAGATAAAAACATACGCTGCCCGGTTCTGCGCCTTGCGCTTCGACTGCGCCGGCGTCAGAGGACCCTCCTCACTACCACCTCTCCCGCTATTACTCTGGTCGTCCGGCTCTGACCGATCGTGACCGTTACCGTGCTCCGTAGCCTGCACGACGGTACCGTTATACCCATCATCGAAGAAGGCGCCCCCGTTCGTCATGCGTTGATCGCGATAATGGTTATGCGCGGAAGCTGAGGCTGAAGCCGAAGCTGCTGCTGCCGCTGCTGCTGCCGCCGCCGCCGCCGCCGCCGCCGTCGTCGTCGTCGTCGTGGGGGTATGTTGCTGTCCGAATGAGATGTGATGATTGGGAGGTGTCGGAGGTCCACCGTATGAGAAGCCAGAATGTGCCTGCTGCTGCTGCTGCTGCTGCTGCTGTTGTTGTCGTTGTTGTTGTTGTCGTTGTTGTGTCTGAAAGGCCGACTGCTGTTGTTGGGCGAAATCAAGAGGGGCAAATGGCGCGTCGGTGGCAGTGCCGTGAGACAGACCATCAAAGGCATCCTAGGATATTGTTAGTGTTGTTTTTTTTTTTCTTTTGAAAAAAAGAAAAGATTTGTATCTCGTCATATTCCCCCTTCTTCTCGTCTCTTGTTCGGAATGGGTCAAGTGTCATACAGGCGAAGAGTTATTGTTACACTCGTCCGAAGGGGCCGATTGAGAGTGCGACGGAGTGAGAGGCGGCACTGGGAGGAATTGATGGTAGGGCGCATTGCCGGCAGCAAACTGGTACTGGCCGGTGAATTCCATGGCGGAGGGAGGAAGAGGGGAGGGGGGAGAGCGGGGGGGGAGCTTCTCGGATTGATGATGGTGAAAGAAAGAGAGGATGAAGGCGATGTGGTGAATCGGCGGCGGGTGCAGTTTTCTGTGTGCGGTCGTGGCCGGAGAGAGAGGATGACGGATGAATTGGGAGGGGGGAACAAAGAAGAGCAATTAAGAATAAAAAAAATGGAATAAAATGATAGAATTAGGATAAAAATAAAAATAAAAATAAAAATAACATATTAAAAAAAAAAACACCCCGAATGAGGCAGGTTCGGATCAATTGGTCTACGGTACAAGCGCGCGTTAATATTGTAGGCGTTATATACCAGTAATAATAATACCGAGTATCCGTACATGTACCATTGCATTACGGAGCTACGGCTACAATGTACGGGTACAGATATCATCATCATCATCATCATTACGAGCATGATGGTACCATGATAGTACGCCCCCCCCCCCTCCTCCCCAAAGGAACTCCTCCTCCCCGCCATTCGACCCGCCTGCTCACTTTCTTTCTCTTCTTCATCCCACTCTGAGTCCTAGGAAGTTGCAGACATTCAAGACACGAAACACGATACGCTCGCTCGGAGCAGAGGCCTCATACGAACCTAGCTGTGCGCGAGGATATGCGGATTATGCAGATCCTGAATGGATGCATCCTTCAAAAAGACAGCGAGTACAATATTACGACGAATATCAATACCATGTGCAGAGATCTCCATCATAGTGAGCCTCCTTGGGTTCTCTTGTCACGGCCCACTCGTAGACCCTCTCGAGCTCGTCTCGAGTTATTCCCTCTCTCTATCTGTCTCTCAGTCCTCTCTCTCCCCCTCTCTCTCCCTCTCTCTCTCTCTCTCTTCTTTTTCTTCTTCTTCTTCTCTTATTTCTTTTCGTGACTGGTAGCGATAACCAGCAGATAATAATCCCTCCCTCACCAATTTTCTTCTTCTTCTTTTCTCTCTCTTCTTCTCTCCCTGTTGCATCTCGGGTAGGAGACGCTCCCACCTTACGGCAGCAACCTCTTGGGAGTGCGAGGGTAGAAGCTAGCCAGGTGTACGCTAGGCAGGTTGAGATACCAGGCGACGACGCGGTCGAGGCCGATGCCGCCTCCTCCGTGGGGCGGGACGCCGCAGCTGCGGAAGACGTCGACGTACTCCTTGATGCCGGGGCTGTCGGGGTCGACGCCCTTCTTGCGGAGGCGCGCCTCGAGCAGGTCGGGCCTGTGCACCCGCTGGCCGCCCGAGAGGATCTCCTGGCCGCGCATGAAGAAGTCGTAGGCGTTGGTCACCTTGGGGTTCTGCGGGTCCTCGAGCGCGTAGAAGGGCCGCGCCTCCTCGGGGAACTTGTCCAGCACGTAAAAGTCCGTCTTGTACTTTTCGCGGATCAGCGCCCCCAGCGCCTTCTCCTGCGGCGTCGACATGTCCTCCTCGTCCGACACGTTGCGGTACTCCTCCGGGCCCTCGGCCCGGAGCAGAGCCTGGCCCTCGGCGAAGGTGAGCCTGACCTCCTTGCCCGCCTCGGGCAGGAGGAAGTCGTCCGACGGGTACACGGTGCGGATCGTCGCGATCTGCTCCGCGCACCGCTCCTCGAGCCCGCGGAAGATGTAGAGCAGCGTGGCCTCGAGCATGTCGCGGACCTCGTGGTACGACTCCTCAATCTCCATCTCCATGTCGAGGCCCGTGAACTCGGTCATGTGGCGGGGCGTGTTGGAGTTCTGCACCATCCCGTTAGCAGGCAATCCATCCCTCCATCCCTCCACCCCCCCTACGCTGGCTGGCATCTCACCTCGGCGCGGAAGACGGGCCCGATGCAGAAGACGCGCTTCCTGCCACCGGCAATCTCGAACTGCTTGTAGAACTGCGGCGACTGGGCGAGGTAGGCCTGCCGGTCAAAGTACGTCATGCCGAACACGTTGGAGCCGCCCTCGGACGCGGCCCCGATGAGGCAGGGCGGCTCGAACTGGTTGAAACCCTGCGACTCGAGGTACTCGGCGAACAGCTTCCTGGTCGCCATCCGGACGTCGGCGATGGCCTGCTGGACCGGCGCCCGCTTGTGCATGGCCGGGTTCGACAGGTGGGTGGCCATGCTGGCCGACGGGACGCTGTCGACGCTCAGGTTCTCGACGCCCTTCCTGGCCTCGTCCGCCGCCGCAGCGTCCCCGGCAGCGGCAGCCTCCTCGTCGTCAAAGTTGGTCACCGCCTTGTTGGCCACGGCGAGACCCATGCCGAGGACCTCGGGACCGGGCGAGATGACGTAGCACTTTGTGATGTGGAGCTCGTAGCCGGACACCCGCACGCTCTTGACCGGCTCCAGCGGCTTCTCGACCCGGCCCTCGACCAGCACGAAGCCCTCGAGGTTGAGCCCGCCGATCCACTTGACCATCTGCCTGCTGACCGGCCTGCCCTCGGGGCTGGCCGCCACCACGCCCTGGATGGCCCAGTTGCGCTCCTCGCGCAGCTCCACGAAGGCCATCTTGGCGCCCTGCATGCGCGAGTTCTGCACCCACGCCCTCAGCTTGATCGTCTTGCCCAGCTGCGACTCCCCCACGTCCCGGAGGTGGACGCGCTCCGCATCCACCTTGGTCGCCGCCGTCGCCTCCCCGTAGTTCTCCCTGGCCAGGTCCTCGGTGTTGCCCGCCGCCGCCTTGGCGGCCGCCTGCTTGGCCTCGTGCTCGGCCGCGCGCTTCGCCTTCTCGGCCTCCTTCTTCGCCTTAGCCTCGGCCTTCTTCAGCGCCTTCTTCGACGGTCCGGCCTCGCCACCCTCACCACCCTCACCACCCTGCGCCGCCGTCGCCGCCGCGGGGGCAGCAGCGACCGGGGGCTTCGACTCAGCGGGCTTGTCGGCCATGATTGCTTCGTCGTCAACGTTGAAAGTGGAGTGCTGAGGTGCTGTTGGTTTTTTTTTTTTTAGAGAAGAAAAAAATCTTTTCAGGCTTTCTTGCCGGTTAGTTTCTACAAGGGTGAATGGTAAAACCGGGGGGGGGGGTGGTTGGGTGTTGTGCTGTGTTCGGGGGGAGGGTCAAAGTCTGGTCTGACACTCTGACAATCGATAAATTTCCATGGCGGGGCAGGGCAGCGACTCCTGCATACCCCGCCATCCAGTTTTCACCTACCCTGTAGGGGGGTTGGGGTTGGGGTTGGGGTTGCATATGCTTCCAGTGGGCGACAACGCACGATTGACCCGTAGACGCCGATACAGTGGTCTCTGCCTACGTACACGTCCTCGGTCGATATGTGTGTGTTTGAGAGGAGGGTCATCTTCACATGAGACTATTTACGTCTGTGCGTGTGGCAACAGGCCCTTGGCTGCTTAGTCATGCAATTTTGGTGCCACATGCTTCTGAGCTGAGGGTGGTCTTGGCTGCTTTCTCTTCCTCCTCCAGTTGGTTAAAGATGGATGGGGGCTTGGTCTGGTAGACTTCTTTTCTTATCGGTATTCCTCCTTAAACATCATTCCACACACACATCATTGGATTTCAAGTTTATATCGTATAAGATCGCCATTATCAGTCCGAGTAAAATTGCATGCTCAACCAGCCATGCAGGAGAAGAAGAAGAAGAAGAAGAAGAAGAAAAGGCTCACATCTCCCCTCCATGACGCCAGAAAAAAAAAAAAAAGTCAGAAATGCAACATGAAAAATACTCCTCTTCACATGAACGACGTGTCCTCGAGAAGCGTTCCTCATCACCGCACAGTGCTAAGAAGCTTTCAATCCAGAAACCCCAAACAGATGAATGGACAGACAGGGATTTGGAACCCATAAACAGAATATTGAAAAACAATCAGGTGATGAGAAGAGGAAAAAAAGACGAGAAAAAAAAAAAAGTTCAATTCCCTCCAAGAGAATTCGTATCCTCACACGTAAACAGGTTGATGTGGGAGTCGCCCCTAGCCGCACAGCCGAGGATAGGCCGGTGGGGGTGGAATGCCGTGGCCGAGATGGGAGAGCCCCTGTTCTGCTGGAGGAAGCTGGAGTACGGTTCGACGTGGGAGAGGTTGGTGCCGTCAAAGTTGAAGACCTTGACCGTGTGGGCCGACGTTCCGCTGTATTTTCCTGTCAGCGACGTAACGAGATGGACGGGAGGAGAGAGGAAACAAGGGAGGGATACAGAGGAGAGGAGGAGGAGGAGGAGGAGGAGGAGAGAAGGGATAGTAGGAGAAGAAGAAGAAATGAAGAAGAAAAAATGGGGGAAAAAATGGGGGGGAGGGGAGGACTCACACTGCAAACACGGGTAAGTGCTCATGCGTACTCGCCGTCCGCAGCGTATCCCTCGTAGCCTGAAAGGCGTGGAGCGGTTTGTCGACGCGGATGTCCCATATCTTGACCTTGCCGTTGCGGCTCGCGCTGAGCAGCTCCCTCTTGCCGCCGCGCTGCATGTGCACGCTCGAGACCCACTGCCTGTCCGTCTCGTCCTTCCACTTGCGCACCATGCTCTCCTGCGGCCGCAGCCTGGTGTCGTAGACGCGCACGGCCCCGTCGCCGAATCCCGCCACGAATATGTTGCCCGTCATCTGGTCCGACGTCAGGGACGTGACGCACGACCCGGACCGCGCGGGTATGTCGACGACGCACGTCTCGTGCGCCGCGTACCACACCCGGATCACGCGCTCGTCCCCGGCTACGAGGACCCGCCCCGACACCTGCTGCCAGTCAAAGACCATGCCCGAGTTGACGTTGCTGGGCACCATCTGCGTCAGGGCCCGCCACGCGGACGCCAGCTCTACCTTGCCGCTCCCGGCCCCCCCGGAGGAGGAGGCGGCCTCGCTGTTGCCGTCGTCGTAGTGCCTGTATACGCGGATCACGCCGTCCGACGACCCGGTGAGGAGCATCGCCTGGTCGTCCTCGTTGATGAACTTCATGTCGCTGATCCGTGAGCCCTCGGGGTTGCCGTTGCTGAACCGGCTGAGGCGCGTGTGCTTCTTCCAGTCCCACACGCTCACCGTGTTGCCGTCATCCGACACCGCCAGGTGATCCTCGAACTGGTGGAACGTCATCCTGGCCGGCTGCCCGCCGTTGTTCATCATCCCCAGCGCCTGGTTCCACTTGTGCGTGCCGGCGTACTGCTTGAGCGGCTGCGTCTCCTTCAGGATCGACTCGTTGCGCGCCCGCCGCCACAGCCGCTCGTTGTACTCCGTGCTGCCCGGCTCGTCCGCCTCGCTCGGCTTCATCTGCGGCTCCCGGAAGTACTCGATCGACCACTCCAGGAAGCCGCTCGACAGGGGCAGCGTCGGCGCCTGCGACAGGTCCCGCTCCTGGTAGCCGCCCGACACGGGCTCGCGCGCCACGTGGTAGGGGCCCGACGTGGCCTTGGGCTCGTTCTGCTCCGGGGGGGCTGTGGCCTGCGACGGGGGCACCTTGGCGCTGGGTGACCGGGGCGCCGCCATGCCCGAGCCCGAGAAGGACGACGTCGACGGGCTCTCCGGCCTGGACGGCCTGTCTTCGGGGTAGAATGACGGGAAGAGCAGGCTCGCCGTGCGGCGGATGATGCCCGGCGACGTGGGCATGGGAGGGGTGCCGGAGCCGCCACCGCCACTGCCGCCGCCGCCGCCGCCGCCGACGCCGACGCCCATGAGTCCCGTCTTGTGCAGCGGGCCGCCCTGGCCGTGACCGTGCCTTCTCGACTGCTTCTGGGCGCGACGGTGAATCTCACCCATGAGCGCGGCCGCCGCAGGGCCGATGGTGGAGTGGGCCAGGGCGTTGTGCATGTAGTCGACGACGGTCGAGGCCATCTTCTGGACCTCCGGGTGGGGGTCGACGCTGAGGATGAGGGCGTGCTTCCAGCAGGCCATGTAGACAGTGTTGTGCGAGAGGCCCTGGGCCGTGGGCTTGACGGAGCCGTCCTTGGCGCGGTTCTCGGGCCGGACGTAGTGGAGCCCGCTCTTGTGGTCGTGGCCGTCGTCCTGGGGCGGGAAGGAGAGGTAGTCCTTCTCCTCAGCCAGGTGCTCGTAGGCGGCGACCAGGAACTTGCTCTCGAAGCGCAGGACGAAGTGCGACAGGAAGACGAGGAACTGCTTCCGCACGACTGGGCTGCCGTCGTTTCCCATGCCCAGCATGGTCCAGGCGACCGACTCCTCGACGCGGGCCACCTCGTCCGTCAGCTCGGGGATGCCGAGGAAGGTGGTCATGGCCAGGATCATGGCGGCCCGCACCTCGCTGCACGGATCCTTCTTCAGGTAGGCCAGACGCACGTAGGCGTTCTCGCGGATGCCGCGCCACTTGGCCTCGGGGAGGCCCTGCCACAGCTGGCTCAGGCACAGGCAGGCCCACTGGCGCAGCAGCGGGTTCTCCTGGTTCTCCAGGTGCTCGAGGCAGTACGTCATGATGTCGGTCTGGTTGCACACGACCTGGCCGTTGCGGTAGTCCTTGCACAGCATGGCTAGGATGAAGGCGCACATGGCCTTGTGCTCGTCGCCGTTGACGACGGGGAGCCCCTCGGACGGCTTGAGGATGCCGGCAAAGTAGCTGTAGCCGCTGTCCTTGATCAGGTCGGCCTGGCACGAGATGTCGACGGCGATGAGACGCGCCCAGATGAAGACCATGACGGGCTTCAGCTCGGCGGCGGCCGACTGCAGCAGCTTGAGCACGTAGGGGAAGATGCCTATGCTGAGCGCCAGCTGCACCGACCAGGGACCGAGGTCCAGGAACCTGCCGAGCAGGATGAGAGCCCTAACTCTGTGCTGCTGGCTCAGCAGTACCTGGAGGACGACGGGCAGCTGGTCGGGGGGGCTCTGGGCCATGGCGTCGCCTCTGGTGAGGTAGACCTCGAAGGCGGTGAGCTGCTCGGTGAAGAATGTCGAGTTCTGGTACTCGTACTCGGCACCCTCGCCGTCCTTGCGCTCGAGCAGGGGCAGCTGGGCCAGAGCCATGTCGACGGCCAGGTCCCACGTCTGCCACAGCGGGTGCTGGTGGGTGTCGGGCAGGGCCGGGTACGACTGCGGGTGGCAGCCGTAGACGATCATGACGCGCTGGGCGAGGAGGAAGTTGCGGAAGAGGGCGGCGACCATGAGGTCCTGACGGAAGAACTTGCGGAAGACGTCGCGCGGGAGCGACGTCCAGGCGATGCTGTCCGTGATGGCGGTGAAGATCCAGTTGAGCTCGCCGAGCGGGGTGCGCCTCTCCTGGAGGCGGCCCGGTAGCTTCTTTGCGCGCTCGGGCGATATGCTGGTCTTGAGGGGGTTCTGGAGGACGAAGAACCAGAGGGCCATCTCGATCGGGGTGGTGAGGCAGGCAGTGAAGAGGTCGGCGGGGAGTAGCGGGTTGGTGGGCAGGTTCTCCTTGACGGCGCAGGCAGCGAGGTGGATGTACGGTCGGTAGTTGATCCTGTCGTACGTAGGGTTGTCCTCGGCGGCCTTTGCTTCCTCCTCCTCGTGCTTCTCGACGAAGCGGTGGTAGTTGCCGAGGATGTTGCCGGCCTCGGAGCAGTCCCAGACGAAGATGGTCGGGGCCTGCAGCCAATACTGAAGATCATACAGGGAGACCGGGATATACTGGGTGTAGTTCTTGTTGAAAACCCAAATCTCGCCAGAGGCCGTCGGTTTCGGCACGCCATGGCCGTTGTAGTGCAGCAAGACTCGCTCGTCCTTGGCGTTGCGCCGTAGGGAGGTGCAGAACTTCTTGGTCTCTTCGACCGAGGGGTCCAGGTACTGCTTATAACGCGCCCGGATGGCCAAGGTCTCGTACTGAGCCTGCAGAGCTTTGCCGATGTTCTCGAGGGCTTTCTGGGCGGGTGGGATGGTCGGGTCGGTCCAAGCCTCGAGCTTTGCGCCGGGCGTCGTCTTGAGCTGATCGGGAGGGTCGACGCCGATGTTGAGACAGACGGCCAGGGCAGCCGAAACGGTCTTCAGTCGGTCCCTCTGGCGCCAGTCTTGGAGCTCGTACTGAGCAGGTTTCGGGTTGCCCGTCGTCTCGTGCCGCTTGTCGGTGAAGTACATGTACCAATTCTACGCGGAGAAGAGTGATGATGTCAGAGAGCTGCGGACGGAGGGGGAGGAGGAGAAGCCATGGTCTCGATAGAGGTCTCGGCGAAAGAAGAGGAGGGAGAGATAGACGACTCACGTTTGCCAGCTGAGAGATCTGTTCGGACTGGTAATGGTCCTCAAAGCCGTGTCTGGCTCCCCACTCGGGAATGATATCGTGGTGATACGGCTCGGTTTCCTGCGTCGGCGTCAGGCGAGGGCCATACTCGCTCTTGGATCTGTGAAGTAAGGGTGACGGGCGTCTTGGATGTGCTGAGCCGGGACCGGCGGTGGCGGCGACGGTGCCGTTCCCGTCGACGGAGCGCAAGCCATTCCCATCCGCGGTGGGCGGTGCGCCATTCTCAAGGTCGTCGCCGCTGTGCGAGGCGATTCCATTCTCGGTCAGGCCGGCGCCATTCGTGATCAGGCCGCGACCGGCGGCGGCCGAGCCATTCAGCTCCATGGTCGGGTGTACTCCTCCATGCACCACCGCGGGAGGCCCCAGCTGGACGGGGGGATGCGACGGACGGGTCTGCGTGGGACCGGTCGTGGGACCAGGCGTGGTCGTAGTGGGTTGCGATGCCGAGGACTTGCGGGAGTTTGGCGCAGGTTGAGAGGGGGAAGGTTGGGCGGATGTGGTGGTCATGATCCTCTCTGCTCTGTTCAGTAGACCATGGCGTGGTCTTGTGTCTGTTCTGCCGTCTGGCGGTGATGGTGTGTCGGTCGGGGGGCGGGGAGATATGGGACAGAGGGTGTCTGACCGATGGCAACGGGTGGCAGCAGCAATACTACTGGTAGTCAGCAAGTAGTAAGTAGTAGAGTGAGGCAAGGTGAGTATATACCGCCCGGAATATTACCTAAAGGTCGGCAGCGGTTGGGTTGAATGTTTGGTCGTCGGACTGATGGACGGGGCTTGATGCTCATTGGAGTCATTGATGGGGGAAAGACGGAGAATAGTGGGCGGAAGAAGCTTGGGGGGGGCCATGCAGGGGCATGTGATTTGCCAGTCGAGGGTCTGCAGTCTGCACTGAGGAGCCTTTCAGGCTTCTAGGCTCCTAAGCTTCTAGGCTTCTAGGCTTCTAGGCTGCTAGGTTCAAGTCTCTTTAGGCTCATCGGCCTCTAACATTTAGAATACGGAGTGCATGCATTACGTAGGCATATATTCCACTAGGCCGATGAAAATATATGCACCGATATCAACCGTGCTGTACGAGCATGGTAACACGGATCAGGTCATGAGGGTTCACCCCTACACGTACGAGCCGTTACTTGCTTTGTCGGAAACAGCACGCTGAGCAGGAGTCAGTGATTGAATGGATGGAGTCTGTCCAGCGCTGAGCTGGCAAGTCCTCCGGCAAGGACACCCAGCAAACGAGTTGTACGCGGTGCTACGACACGGACGGCGATGACGTTCTTCTCAGCCTTACACGACCGCCCCTTGCAAGCCCTGCAAGCCCATCCTGCCATATCCGTGGCGATGCTTGGCTAGTGAGAGTCAGCCACGGCTCGTTCTGGTCATTGTACATGCAACTGTCAGAGGCTGTCTACAGACGTGGGTGTGTGATGAGTCAGCAGCACCGTGGCGGCTTCACGAGCATCAGGTGACGGTCATCAGCATTCTCATGTCGTGGTTCGGAGTATGGAAGGGGGTTATAGGATAGTACGGTGCTGCTCGTAGTCTGCACCGTGCACTAGGAGCAGTATCGTTACGAGTCTATCACGTAGTCTTGTCATCACCTGTCTGAAGCAGGCAGCTAGACAGCAGACCAGATGAAGAGGTGCATGCATACGAAACGTGGTTTGGCCCTCCTGTGCTGCAGAGGACCTCGGTGGAGGCTGTATCCGTAGTATAGAGGGGTATTGGCGAGTAGCTGGTGCAGTACTACGAGCAGCAGTAGCAGCCCCCGGGTGGTATCACCATGTCGGCGGCATCGGCGACGAAGTGGAGATGGATGGGGAGAGGGGAAGAGGGTGAGTAAGAGAAGACGAGTAAAGGGAGTATTGATATCCGTATATTACGTACTCTTACTCATACGGAGTATGAATACACATCGCAGGCTGTTGCTGACTTGCAAGCATCATGAATACATGCACGAACAGGTATACTCGTATGTACTCTACTATGTGCTCATAGATAATAGGTATGGTAGACCCAGCACAGCGACCACCACCAGCCTCCTGCTCCCAGCCTCGCCAGCCCCCCTGGCAGGAAGTAGTGGGACTCCGTCACGGTTCGCGGGGGGGGGCATTCCAGTCCTCCAAGGACGGTCGTCGAGTGTCTGGTCTCCAGGTGATGGGCCATGAGCCGCCCGAGCATGTCTTGCGGTCTTATAGCATCGTTTCCGTTAATTAGCAGCATCTCAACTGTACGGATGGATTGCGAGTACGGGTAACAGCCGCTGTCCTGATATAGTCGTCTGCTGCTACCTGAGAGCACCGCCAGGCGCTATTGCCGATTGGTACTAGAGTCTAGGGGCCCCGGAGTAGCACCTCGTAGGTACAGAGAGATCAACTGCCAACACCACCCTCACCCCCAAAGCAAATTATACATTCCTCCGAGCGCATCCCGCAGAACGCATTCCACCACCACAAAACCCCTGGTGATAGAAAAAGAAGGGGAAGAGGGGGGGAAAAAACACCCCCCATATGCATTATTGTGCATGTACGAGTACATATATCAGATGAGGGTTGAAGAGGGGTGGGCACTGGAAGGACAGACAGCAATGACTTCGGCCCCTCCCCTCCCTGTCGAGACGCTCCCATGATTGGCTTCCAGAGAGGCCGGATGGGGACCGGATGGCCACCCCTGACCAGGAGTCGCGAGCATTTCGTTGGTCGGTCACCCATCTCAAGCGTCACCACCACCACCATCACCGCGGCCAGATGCCACTGTAATGCCGGATAAGTGTGCTGGCTCGCCTAGGTACAGACACTCGTAGTGGGCTCGAGGTGGTGAACGCCGCTGTAAGAGTGCGACGCGCCGAGCCCCCCCTTGAGAGAGCCCGCAGAACCAAGGCAGAGCCGGCCAGTAGAGGAGTCAGGCTACCTGCGTGAACTGCCACTAGACTAGTCCGTACTCCGTAATACCACGAATATGGGCGGACCGGTAATAAAATCAGGGGCACCATTGCACCGCCAGCAAGCAATACGTCGCACGTCACTCCACGTTGCAGCGAATACGAGCGTTATACCGGCAGGCTGAGGCAGCTGGTACCCGTACTGTCCAGTAGGAGTAAAAAAAAATCAAATATTGAAAAAAAAAAAATATATATATATATATATATATATATACAAAATTGCATTGTATGAAAAGCCACATGGTCCATTTTATGCTATCGCTCTACGGACACATGGTACTCGTAGTGATATCAATTACTTCGTGCCTGTATGTATATAATCAGTCAGTAATGATACCTGTGCTCGTACACGTACACGTACGTGGGGATGGCACAGGGACTGTGCAATGGCAGGCATCATCCGTCTCTTGAGCTCTGAAGAAGAATTGAAATCATCGCAGCCGCTGCCATATGATTTCACATGTCTCTCTCTGTCTCTCTATCCACGATGACCACAGCAGAGCAGAATTCCAACACTGCCAGGTAGAGAGGTAGTGGGTATACGAGCACAGATTAATCTGCAGTGCTGTTACGGTAATATCACTGCACCGCTAACCGTACGAGCGTGGGCCCAGCCCCCCAAGGCTCATCATCAGGCCCATCCATTGTCTCCGACCATCTGGCCTGAGCACTGAGCACACTCCACCCCAAGACCCCGACTAACCAGAAATTTCACCAAACCAGTCGACGATAAAATAACTAACTATACGCATGCACCAGTACGCACGTACGGGAGTGCTGCCGCACTATGAGACTACGAGTACAGACGGATAGAGACCACAGGTATTACGAGCCCGTACGCACACCCACACCCACACCCACACACACACACACACACACCCACACACACATCCACATCGACCTTGACACCCCCTGACCTGCAACCTCCGACTCCCTGACAGACAGGCCTCTCCACCCGCCAATCCCCAATCCAACCATCCATCCCGCCGTGCGACCAGCCATCTCCAGACTCGACCAAACCACCGTCTCTCTCTCTCTCTCTCGTCGTCTTCCCTCTTCCCCTTTCGCTGGTCCCCTCTGCCCGCTCCCTTTGTTGGTCTTCCCTGTCCACACCAGAGCCTCAAAGCACGCTGCTGCCGCGTCGCTCATCCCAGCCCTTTCCTTTCGATCCCACCAAGCACACACATACACACACGCACTTTCTCCTTTCAAATCTCATTCTTTCGTCCCTTGTTTTTTTCTTTCTTTTTCTTTTCTGGGGGGTTTTTTTTCTCGGATTCTTTTTACTCCTCCTCCCCTGGCGCGCCCACCACCGCCACCGTTTTGTGTGACGACAGACGACAGACGGCTTCGAAACCCTCTCACCGATCATATCGACAGTCGACATCAGTGTGCCGCATACGTACGGCCTCTTTTTTTTTTTCCATATTGCGTGCGCCCATCGCAGAGCGAATCTTCGAATATAGTCGAATCAACCCGCTCCCGCCGCCGAGCGGCCATCGCCAATCATGGCATTCCTCTTCAAGTCGAAGAAGAGCCAGGAACGCTCCATAGCCAGTCGCGAGGGCACACCCGGCTCCCAGGGATCCGTCCACAGTCTCCGAGGGCCCAAGGACGAGAAGGCCTCTGGCCATCGCGCAACCCCGACCGGAAGCTTGAACTCGATCGAGAACGATACCCCCAACAGTCCGCGTCGAGGACCCAGCATCGACCAGGTCCAGCAGCAGGCCCTGCAGCAGCAGGCCCTGCAGCAGCAGCCTCAGCAGCAGCCTACGAGTGATCTGCCGGTGAGTTGCCTCTGAAACCGCCTGCCTCTGTCGCGCAGACGGCTACTGACATCAAGACGCTCTTCACAGTTCCGCAACGGTCCTCAGCAATTGGCCAGCAGCAGCAGCAGCACCAGCAGCAGCACAGCCAACTCGTCCCTGTATCCCTGGTCTCAGCGGAGACCGACCTATACGTCCTCGCACCCCAGCCCCTTCCCTCGCTATGGCGCCGCCGTCAATGCCATGTCCTCCAAGGAGGGTGACATCTACATGATGGGCGGTCTGATCAACAACTCCACCGTCAAGGGCGACCTGTGGATGGTCGAGGCCGGCGGCTCCATGGCCTGCTACCCCCTGGCCACCACTGCCGAGGGCCCCGGGCCCAGGATAGGTCACGCCAGTCTGCTCGTCGGCAACGCGTTCATCGTCTACGGCGGTGATTCCAAGATTGACGACCTCGACTTCCTCGACGAGACCCTCTACCTGCTCAACACCTGTCCGTACCATCCCATCCCCTGCACTACCGTCGCTGCCACCCCTGCCGCACCAAGCATGCTAACCCGTCGCCGCAGCCACCCGACAGTGGTCGCGCGCTCTCCCTGCCGGCCCTCGTCCGTCGGGCCGGTACGGTCATTCCCTCAACATTCTCGGCTCCAAAATCTTCGTCTTTGGTGGCCAGTTCGAAAACGAATTCATGAACGACATGTCAGCATTCGATCTCAATCAGCTGCAGATGCCCAACAACCGCTGGGAGATGCTGCATCGTGGAGAGGCCTCGCCCAACCTGCCCCCTGCGCGCACGAACCACTCGATGGTGTCCTATAATGACAAGATGTACCTGTAAGTTCTGCGCCCGTGCCACCGCCACGATGCTCTTTTTTATCTGACCCCCACCCTTTTTTTTGTCTCAGCTTTGGTGGTACCGATGGTTTGAAATGGTTCAACGACGTCTGGTGCTACGATTCGACCGTCAACAAGTGGACGCAGCTCGACTGCATCGGATATATCCCTGCTCCTCGCGAGGGCCACGCCGCCGCTCTCGTCGACGATGTCATGTACATCTTCGGCGGCCGCACAGAGGAAGGTGCTGACTTGGGCGACCTCGCCGCCTTCCGCCTCCCCACGCGCCGCTGGTACACATTTCAGAACATGGGTCCCTCACCTTCGCCTCGCTCCGGTCACAGCATGACGACTGTCGGCAAGTCCATTGTCACGTTTGGAGGAGAGCCGAGCTCGGCCGCTTCCTCGGCCAACGATCTCGGCATCCTTTACGTCCTGGACACGACCAAGATCAGGTACCCCTCAGACAGCCAGCAGCAGCAGCAGCAGCAGCAGCAGCAGCAGCAGATCGCCAACGCCGCGAGGATCAACCAGGGCCACGGAAGGCGAACTAGTGGCACAGATTCAGCCAACGGGATTCGATCGGCTCCTAGTCGCGACGGCTCTTCGGGGCCGTCCGACCAACGCCGCCTCATGGGCGGTACACCTACCAGCCCACCCAACGGTCATCGCTCGCCGCCACCCGGTGGCATCGACGGCAACGTTCAAGGAATGATGGGCCCTCAAAGCTCCATGGCAGCCCGGTCTACCCCGGCCTCCTCGGGCCCTCCCCCGTCGGGTCCCATCCCTCAACGCCCCGGCGAGCCGTCGGGCATGAACCGTGCTCGTGGCCCGTCATCCGACCGAAGCGGACCTTCATCAGGACCTTCGCCCCAGAACGGATCCGGCGCCACCCCCCCAGCCAATGGCGACGCTACGCAGGATGCGGAAGCGAGCGGCGTTCAGATCAACGGCGCAGCGGCCGGGTACGTGGCAGCGTCAGCCGCGGCATCGGGCCAGGTCCCCCGATCGGGCTCGAAACAAGAGGTTCGGCAAGTCCGCAACAAGGGCTCCGTAGACAGCTCCGTGGAATCGACCACGAGGGCTCCCCAACGCCCGCTGTCGCCGCCACAGCCAACGCGCCAGGCCAGCAACTCCATGTCGAGGAGGTCGTCGGCCCGCAACTCGCAGACCGTGGTCCTCCTCAAGGAGCTCGACTCGGCACGCAACAGGAACGCCTGGTACGCGTCCGAGCTGGAGCTCGCCAGGAAGGCAGGCTACGTGTCGACGCCCACCTCGAGCTCTGCCCTGGACGGAAAGCCGGTCGAGACGTTTGACGACGAGGATCGCCCGCTGATCGAGGCCCTCCTCGCCATGCGGTCCGAGCTGGCCAACGTGCAGGCCGCCATCGACAAGCAGGCCGCGACGGCCGCCAAGCAGATGGCCGAGGTCGAGAAGCAGCGCGACGCCGCCGTACAGGAGGCCGTCTACGCCAGGGCCAAGCTGGCCGCGCGCCAGGGAGACGGTTCTCCCGACGGGGCCCTGGCCGGCGACGAGGCCAGCTCGAGAGCCGAGGAGATGAGCAAGAAGCTGTCGTCGGCCCTCCAGCTGCAGAGGGGACTCCAGTCACAGCTGGAGCAGGCCAGGGCCGACCTCGACAACGAGAGGAGAGCCCGGAGGCTGGCCGACGACACCATGCGCGCGGCGCAGAAGCGCATGGGAGAGCTTGAGAGCTACAAGCAGCAGACATCGACCGAGGTCGAGCGTCTCAAGGCCGAGCTCCACGCGGTCCAGCGCGAGGCGCGGGAGAATATGGTCTCGTCGGCAGACGCCGTCAGCGCCCTGGCGCTCGCCTCGGCCGAGAGGGACGAGATGGCCAGGAAGTACGAAGAGGCCGTGGGCGACTCCAAGACGCACAGCGACACGTTCGCGTCGCTGCGTGCCGCCATCTCGTCATCGGAGGACGGCAGGACGCACCTGCAGAACAAGCTCGAGGAGGAGCGCGCGCACCGGGAGAAGCTCGAGAGCAAGCTTGCCAGCCTCAAGGCGGAGCACGAGGCCCAGACGGCGGAGCTCGTCATCTCGACGCAGAGGCTGCGCGATGCCGAAGAGTCGGCTGAGAAGCACGCCAACGAAGCCAGGACGCACCGCGAGGCCGTCCTGGCCGGTCTCGGCCAGATCACGAACCGCGACGAGCCCGTCGGCGGCAAGGCGGAGAGCGAACGCCTGGTGGCCCTCCAGAACCAGGTGGCCGCTTCCAACGCCCTGGTGCGCAAGTACCAGCAGGAAGCCGACGCCGCGGCCGACAAGCTGCGGGCGGCCGAGGAGCGCATCGCCGGCCTGGAGCAGTACCAGGAGCAGTCGAGCCGTGAGGGCGTCACCATCAGGCGACAGCTGCAGTCGGCCCTGCGGGACACGCAGGCGCTGCACGCGACGAGCACGGAGCTCAAGAACAGGTTGGCAGCGCAGCAGCTCGAGACCAACGCCATGTCCGTGCAGCACAACGCGCTCAAGGACATCCTCAGCGAGCGCGGCATCAGCCCTACCAGCGCGGTGCGGGCGCGCGGCTTGGCGGGCAGCCCGCAGACGAGCTCCCCCGACCTCCAGCTGCAGCAGGGCCGGCTCCGCGACCTCGAGTCGCAGCTGGCCAGCTCGCACGCGGCGCACGAAGAGACGAAGCAGGCGTTCGCGGTGCAGCACCAGGAGTCGGAGACCATGTACCGCGAGAAGCTGGCGCTGCTGGAGAATGACTACCGGTCGGCAGTGCACTACGTCAAGGGCACGGAGCAGATGCTCAAGCAGCTCAAGGAGCAGCTGAACCGGTACAAGTCCGAGAACGGCGCCCTCAAGTCGGAGATTCAGGAGCTCGAGAACCGCGCCGGCGGCAGCGCGGGACCGGCGGCCGGGTGGGAGGTCGAGCGCAGGTCCCTCCAGGGCAAGGTGCAGTCTCTCGGGTCGGAGCTGAGCGCGACGGCCTCGCGCCTGCAGAAGGAGCTCGACGGCCTGCGTGCCGAGCTCGCGTCCGTGAGCAGGCAGCGGGACGAGGCGGCCCGCCTGGGCGACGAGGCGCAGCAGAACCTCCAGCACCAGCTCAGCTACCTGGAACACCTGCGCAGCGAGAACGCGCAGCTGGAGCAGCGCGCCAGCGACGCCGAGCAGAAGGTGTCCCTCCTGCTAGACCAGGTGGAGAACTCGGTGGACACGTACCGCCGCCAGAGCCGGCAGATCCCCAGCGACCTCGCCGTCCCCGGCGGCGGCGCAGGTCTAGGTCTGGGTCTAGGCCTGAACGGCTCCGGCACGGGTGAGATCGGCAGTGCCCGCAGCCTGAGCCCCGATCTCGACATGGCCGGCAGCAGCAACGGCAACAGCAGCGGCAACAACCCCGCCCTGATGACCAGCAACGGCACCGGCCCCGCCCCGGACGCCCGCAACAGCGCCGCCCTCGACAACCTGGCCAGCGAGCTCGAGACGCTGCGGAGCCAGTGGGAGGCCACCAACAAGAACTACCGCCTCAGCCACAACTTTGAGGTCGACGCCGCGTCGCCGCACGCTCCGGGGAAGGGGGTCGGCGACGGGGGCATGCTGACTGAGAGTCTGGCCGATTGGAGGAGGAAGCTTGATACTGAGGATAGGACAGCTGTGAGGCATTAGACTTGTGTGGCCTCTTTTGTGTTCTTGGTCTGGCCCTCGTCTTGTACTCTTTTTCTTTTCATGTTTCTCCCTTGTCTTGCCCCTCTTGACCATGCCGTCCCCCCTCCCCCTCCCCTCCCCTCTCCCCTGCTCCCCTGTTCCCCTGTTCATGATGAGAGAGAAGCATTCTGTTTTATACCCGGTTTGCAACGTCATTTTTCTTTCTCTTTCATCTCTCTTCTTTTCCTCCCCTCTCTTTTGAAATGAGCTCTTCCTCTCCTGTCGTTCTTCTCTTGTCTCATGAAGTTTTGGAGTATTGGGAACATGTACATCTGTAATCGTCCCATCACTCTCGTTTTGTTAACCAACCTTGCTGAGCAGGGCGTTATCTTTCTTCCTTCTTCATTTTTTTTTCTTTATACACCATCTTCATGTCTTCTTTTTTCCCCCACCATTTTCATCTCTTCAATTTCTTTTTTCTTTTCGTTTCTTTTTTCTCTCTACTTTTCTCCTTTATTTTTGGGCAGTGTTGTTTTATATATACACATGCACACATTTCCTTTCCTCGGATATCATGCATTCGGCCGAGTACAGATGGAGAGCTCTCTTACTCTCTTATCACTACTATTATTATTATTGTATTTTGAGCTCCAATTGTGCGAGCGTGTATTTTCTTGACTCTTTTTGGTGTTCCTCTTTTTTTTCTGTCAAATATGAGATGTGACGAGAGAGGGAGAGAGAGAGATAGAGGGAGGGAGGGGGGGGAGGGGGGGGATTGATTTCTCATTCGCGTATTGAAAAGAAAATAATATGGAAGATGAATATTCATTTATACGATACACACATGAAATGTTTTCTACCTCACGCGCTTCTTGAGACTCTTCTGAATGCGTAGACACCTCTTGAAATCGAGCTTGCTACCCTCACGGGGCATATGCTCCCCGCTGGCGATGCACAGTACCCTCATCTTGGGGTCGTACCTCAACCCGGTGAGAAGCTTGGGCGTGATGAGGAAGTACTGCGACGTGTGCTCCCGACAGGCAATCTCCACCATGCGCTCGTGCACCATTCGCTCGTTGCGGGGGTCCATGCCTTGGTTGATCTCGTCGACGACGCGGAAGGGGGACTGGGCCATGGATTGGAGGGCCATTAGGTAGAAGATTGTCGAGACGGCCCGCTCTCCGCCGGATTGACGGTGGGCATTGAGCTGTTGGAGCTGTTCGCTCTCGCTGTTCACTTCTGTCAGTTTTTATGTTTTTTTTTCTGGAAAAAAAAAAGATACCCTTGATGCGTAAAGGGCAAGAAGGGTGGTGGACGGGTGATGGAAAGGGGGAGGGGGGAGTGATAGGTTTGAGGGTAATGAGAGACGACAAGAAGAGAAACACACCGAAACTTGACCATGATATCCAAGGCCCACAGGTCAAAATCATCATCCTTGTGCACCCGGACCTCCCCCGCACAGTTAATCTGCTCAAAGTTATAGGCAAAGGCGTCGTTGATCTTGGACACGAGACGGTCCAGTCCCGGCTCCCACCGGGCCATGAGGTTGCCGATCTCGAGGTCCAGACGCTCCAGTTTTTCTCGAGAACCCTCGATCTTGCGCGCGAGGCGGTCCATCTCGCCGGCCCGACGGTCGAACTCGCGCAGGACGTTGGGGTTGGCGGCGTGCACCAGCTCCAGCTTGGCCTCCTCGGCCTCCATCTCCATGTGCACCTCGTCGGCCGTCTTGCCCTCGCAGCTGCTGGTGATGACGGCGCGCCACGCCTCGTCGTGCGGCTCCATGATGGCCCGCGTCTCGTTGCCCAGCTGCTGACCGCGCTCCTTGGCCTCGTCCGACGCCGCCGTCGCCTCCACCACGATCCGCCGCTCCTCCTCCAGCTGCGACATGATGTGCGCGTTGCGTCGCTTGAGCCCCTCAATGTCCGACTCGGCCTCTAGGTGCCACAGCTGCGCCTCCACGAGAGACCGGTGGGCCGAAGAGATGGCCTCGAGCGACGACGCGTGCCGCATCACCGCCTCAGCTCGCCGCACTGCCGCCCTGTCCCACTCGTACTGCAGGTCTGTCGTCACCTTGCGGATCTGCCGCATGCTCGTCTCGTGACGAGCCTTGCGGTTCATCTCGGATTCTGCTGCCGTTAGCCGTCATCTTTTCCCACCAACTAGGAGAGGGGGGGGGGTCGGAGGAGCTTACCGATCTTCTCTGGCAGGGACTGCCACCTCTGGTAGTCCCTTTGCAGAGCACTCTTCTCTTGTTTAAGACGGTCCTGTAGAGTGAGAAAAACAAAGCCATTGTTAGCAGACATGGGGATTGCATTCGGTGGGTTGGCGCCCGCCCGAGTTGACCTACAATCTTGTCATCAATCTCCGCCATCCGCGTGTCGATGTCGGTGCGCTTCCCAACCAGAGCATCGTGCTCCTGCTTGAGCATTGCGTGCTCGCCCTTGAGCTCAGCCTCACGCTTCTTCATCTCGACCTTCTCCTGCGTATCGACGGGCTGCGACGTCCAGAAGCGGCCGCGCCCGATGTTCTTGGTCACCGTCGTCATGGCCTGGGGCCCGTACTCCTTACGACGGCGGACCATGTAGGACTGTTTGCCGGCGGCCCACTGGCTAACGACGCCGCTGTGCACCAGCTTCTCGTACTGGGCGTCTTCGTGGTCTCTGAGCGACACGCCCGACCTGTGGAGGCCCCTCTCGGCGCAGAACATGGCCAGCACCGTAGGAGGACCCTCGAGGAAGTCGATGGCGAAGCCGTCGAGACCCAGCTCCCGCACTTGATCAGGTCCGACGGGCGGCTTGAACGAGCCGAGAGAGTGGGCACAGCTCCTGATGACTACGGACAAGCTCATGACCTTGTACAGCTGGTTTGACAGCTTCTTGTAGTCGTTCTTGGTCTGGACCGTGAAGCACGAGAAGTCGTCGTTCTGGAGCAGTGACTGCACCTGATCCGAGTATCTCTCATCCTTGATCGAGCAGCTCACCATGGGCGGGCCAAAGACCTCCTGCTCAAACTCGTCCTGGTGCTCCTGAATCCACTCCCATCCCCTGGCTAGGTCCGGAAAGTTCCTCTTCATCAAGGCGAGCTGCTGACCTTGAGAGGTGTCAAAGGATTCGATGTCCTCGGCAATCCTGTTCAAATGTCCGTTCAGTCTCTTGCCCTTGTCGCGTAGGTCGCGAATCTGGCCTTCGAGCTGTCTTCGCTCCGACTCCAGATCTCTCTTGATGTGATCCTCAGCTCTCTGTCCACATCGTTAGCCGGCTGCGTCGTGACGATGCAAACAAGCGAGATCATTCTCGTCCGCATATTCTGTGCTTACAATCTTCTGGTTCCAGTCGCCACCATTGAACTCGGGCGGTTGATTTTGCAGGTCCGCCTGGAGACTGGTAATCTTGGCCCGTATGCCCGCCAATTCTCTCTTCTTGGCTTCGAACCCGGTGCGCTCAGCATCGATCTTATCCTGGAACTCCTTGACTTGGTCCGCGGCCGTGATCATTGCCGCCGCCAGGTTTTGAGATTTCCTCTCGGCTTCCTTGACGATCGCCCTCCTGGCCGGGATCAGATTCCCCACTTTCCTGGCGTATTCCTGCTTGCGGTTGACGGCCTCGAGCGAGGGCCCGCTCTCGCTCTCCAAGCGCCTGAGCGACCTCTGGGCCTTGGCTTTGCGCTCCTTTGCGGCCCTGAAGGCCTCGCGGGCCTCCTGGTAGCGGCACATGAGGTGCGCCGCTCTGAGGTTCTCGACGTTCGTCTGGATCTCCTCTCGTTCGCGGATTCTATCCACGTCCGCCTGCAATCCTTGTTGGCGGTTCTCTAGGTTTTTGAGGCTGTCCGAGTCGGCCTCGATGGATGCCGTGAGCTCCTTCTTATCCTTGTGCAGGCCCTGAAGTTGCCCCTGCCATACGAGCATCTCCTCGGGTGCGCCGGCGCGCAGCGTCTCGTGAAGCAGGTCGATGGGGGTGCTGGCGGCGAACTCGACGACTCGGTCCTGCGGCAGGAACTGGCACAGGTTGTCAACCTGGATCTTGAGCTGGCGCATCAGGTTCTGGATAGTCTTGTGCGTCGTCTCTTTCCCGTTAAGCCACCACTTCTGGTTGTTCTGCTCTCGTCGGATCTGCACCCGAATCACGTGGTTGGATCGGTCCTGCTCCCGCTTGCACAGCTCAATCTCAATGGTCGCCGTGTCCTTGCCGTGCTTGACAAACTCCTTGATCGACCCGGCCCGTCCGAGGTGCTTCGGGCTGTAGCCCAGCCCTAGGCATATCGCGCACACGAGCGAGCTCTTGCCCGTGCCGTTGGGGCCGATGACCATGTTCAGGTTCGGTCCGGGAAAGAATTCAGCCTTTTCGTACGTCACAAAGTTCTCGACCGTCACCCGCACAATGGCGCCGGGCGAGAAGTCATTGAGCACCGAGCCATTTGTCTCGGGAGCGTCACCGTTGGTCTTGAGGCGGGGGCGCTTATTCGGTGTATTGGCGCCAGATGATGCTGTCGTGTTGCCGTCATCGTCGTCCGAGCCGAGGTGGTCGCGCGTTCGCCGGCGGGAAAAGGACGAGGACATAGCGTCGGCAGATGGGGGGGTAGCCCCCGAGATAGGGCATGTATATAGGCGTTCCAGGCAAGGGTATGTTCGGGTCTGCGTGATCGGTATAGCTCTGTAGATCCGGATTGCGCTTGGTGTTGCGAAACGTGAGATGCGGCCGAGGGGCTGATCAGGGACGCGTCTGGGTGCGCGTCGCCCCTAAATTGAATAGAGTGGGTTCACGGTGCTTAACTGGTGCGCGGGGCTACGGAATACTGGGACGATGTGAGGACACAAGGACAGCAGTACAGATTATATTGGAGCCAATGAATCAAAGAGATATTGGCCCGTGTCGAAATCGATACCCATATGCATGCAGGAAGGGAGAGGACAGGTTTTAGAGAAAGAGAACAGCTCAGGTAGTTACGGATGCACCTGGCGCATAAGCGAAGAGCAGCTCAAGTCGTTATGGATTCCACCGAAGCAGAAGCGAAGTGCGACTGATGAGATGCCAGGCAAAAATGAGAATAGAAAGAAATGAGAATAGAAAGAAACGAAAGGAAACAAAAAGAAAAAGTCATGCGTAATCTGGGAATCGAACCCAGGGCTCCCCGACGCTGCTCGGATGGCAACGGAGAATTTTACCACTAAACCAATTACGCTGGTTCTTCTTGAAGGTTCAGGTGAAGTTTTTGAAAGATAAGGTTTACTCCGAGAAAACATAGAACTCGAGAATCTCGATGTCAACCCCTCACAACGGATTTTCCAATGGAGTATATTGTCGTGACTGTGCTGCGGAGTAATATATCTCGAGATGTCTTCAAAGAGGTCAAGATTCTCAGGTAAGTGCACTCGTTGGCATAATTTGTATGTATGAGATTCTCTCTACACACATCAAGAGCAACCAAAAACGGACATTCAAGCTATATTACGTTCAGCACATTCTAGGGTCATACTCTGCGTCATATTTACCTAGGGCATCAACTTTCTCACGCGTCCGTATCCTTGCTATACGCTACAGTGATGCGCAAAAAGCCAAACCTGTTTTTTGCATATGCGTATGCAGGGTAGCATCGTTGACGCAGAGTGTACCGCAGGCGGGCAAATTGACCACTTTCCTACCAGAACGAGTAGTTACACTATTACTAGCAGTGCTACTTCTTACTAATGGAAGTGATGCTACCGCTGATCTATGAGTAACGCCGTGCCCGGTTTCTGGGATGGACGGAGCAGTGGCTTCTTTTGCGGGGAGTCAATCCACGGCCTCGTGCGGTCTGGGGGATGAGCTGCGGGTTACTATGAGTACGACTTCGAAGCATGGGCTTGCTGTTTACTACTAGGCATAGGCTGTCGTAGTAAGAGAAAACAGTCTAGAACGGGGTAATGAGGAGACAAGCACCAGTTCCCGGATAAGTAAGCTGTTTGTCGAGAAAGAAGACTAGCAATAGACAATGGGCACCGGAACAGGGGGACGACGAAGAGAATTCCATTGCAGAGCCGATGATACGGCTTGCCGGGATCGAATACGAAGAAATCTACGTCAAAAGTCACCATTCTGGCAATCAGTACGAGGTTGCGACCTGAAAAGGCCTGAATGTGAAAAGGTACAAGTAGCAGCAGAGTAGTGGTCGTACGCATAGACAGCGGTGATGATGTTATGAGGTGAATTGAGAAGAAGCTGGAGAGTAATAAAACTTGGTCTTGATATTATGAATCGGAGTATTATGAGAGAAGGAAGGTGCGAGTGGGCGAATGTCGTACCTGCCATTTCCGGTCGCTGGCACTAAACTGTTTATAGCCGATAATGAGGGACAAACAGCAGAAGCGATCGTTGATCAGACGTGCATTGCCTCCTTCTTCCCATCCTCTCTCCTCCCCCCCTCTCGAACTATGGAGTCTTGAGGTCTTGGAGCCTTGGAGTCTGGGAACCTTCACAGCCTCGAGTCTTACCCTTAGCTGGTCTGCAGTAATTCGTCGACATTGACGTACGACGACGTATGCACTAAACAATCAATCCCGTCTGATCGCACCTTGGTCCTTTGAAGAAGGAAGATCTAGGACAACTCCACTCCTCGACACATCAATGGAGATTGGACAAGGGCCACGAGGCCATCAGAAAATCCGACGCGAGGAATGCCGTGACGACCCACTGTCTTGGTCTATCACCAGCATGGCTTGTGTCCACTTGTCTTCCTTTTGCCTCCTTCGGAGCCTCCCTTACTATCCCTTGGCTAAACAATTTCCCGGAGCATTGCTTTCTCTCCCATCCGCCCCTGGCTACTTGGCCTCCCGGGTGTTTTCTACTGCTAGTTGAAAGAAAAGAAAACAAACAGCTATTTGGGGTACAAGCGCACGGGAAACTATCGACGGCCGAACCCAAGACCGAAGAAACTCGGACCTAACAGTGACGGTGTCCCTCGATTTTGCCCATCAGGTGCTAGTACGGGCCAATAGGCTTTACTGTACTGTACGCCTTGATCTGTCTCCGTCTTTGCCTCCCCCTGATGATGATTGTCCACCAAGTTTGCCAAACAATAAACGATGACATCTCAATTGATTGTCGATTGACTGTCGATGGTGCTGCGACTTGGTACTGATACATTGTCATACGAGCAGACTCCGGCGACAGGAATCTAGTCACCCCATCGGATGACGGAGATGACTGTTGATATTCATCCATGGCGAGCTGGAAAGCTGTCCCTACCCATGTTACATTCCAGGCTTCCTTGTCGAGGCTCCAAGACTGAGACGGAAGCCCGGTGGGCGTACGGGTGGAATGCAACTTGGCTCGAGATGGCTGCGTGGAGTCAGATCACGCTCTGCTTCTTGAGAAATGGCTGTTGAAAGTTGCATCGCCATCCTGTGTGGTCTGCCTTTCAGTTAGTGGTGGTGATGGCGATGGTGGTGAGCTAATTGCCATCGATGACGACCCTGAGGAAGGCATACGATGCAGCAATGTCGGAGGCAGGCCTCATCCACCAACCGTCAAGTTGGCATGCCCTTCGTCTGGCATCCGGCACCATTGCCAATACTGGCAAAGGAAACAATACAGCTGACAGGCAGCAGGGGTGCGAACTGACTGTGGGCGTGGAGTCGATACCAGTTGACGGCCGTGTTCCACCTCACCCTCCCTTGACTTGCCAGAAATCCACCACCACCATAATTGCCATTGTGAGGATGGTGCGCAGCTGTGTTGCAGGATCTTGGCAACTTTTTATTTTCCATAATTTTTTTTTAGCACCAGGAGCAACATGACCGACAGTCTTGGTCCAGGCGATCAATTGCATTCCATCGTCGACCTTTCACTGTCCTTGCTTAACCCACCTCCATTTCCGCTCTGACACCCTCTGATATTGCCTCCCAATGAAGTTCGCCTCTCTCTCTTGACTCTCTGCGCCCTCCTGGCCCCTCTACCCTCCCCGGCTATCAACCCACTACCAAGCCGACTTTCTCTGGGTACTGCTGTTCGTTTATTCCTCTTCTTCTCGCCTCTTCCCACACTCGTTCGATCTGTCAGCTTTCACCTACCGGACATCGTTCGTTCAACCGTCCACCTTCACTCGTTCAACCATTTCACTTTATACTCGAAAGCGTGCACATCAACCTCCCACCTCTCGCCAGACTCACGCGTCGACACTCGCTCGCTTAGATTGCTTTATTCTGCCTTAGTTCCTCCAGCGTACCATGTTTTGATATCCTTTTCTTACATCACCTTTATAATCACGGGAAGCAACCATGACCGACGTCTCATCAGCCAGGACGCGTTCGCCGCTTTCCGAAGCCACGCATCGCATCAACGCGTCCTACGGACCCTCAGGCCAGGATCCCAAGGCTAGATATGTCGAGGCCAACACCCAGGCATACAACTACAATTATAGCGTAGCCTCTCAACCCGATATCCGTGTCACAGCGCCTCTGGCCTCGAACCCGCCGGCCGTCATGAGGACACCCAAAGAATCGGATGACTCTAAGCGCCTCTCCCAGGCATCGTGTGACTCGACGTCGAGTGGAAGGAGCAAGAAGAACTACAAGACGCACATCGGGCCATGGCAGCTTGGAAAGACGCTGGGAAAAGGCTCGTCCGCCCGCGTCCGCCTCTGCCGCCACAACATCACAAACCAGCTCGCCGCCGTCAAGATTGTCAACAGGCGAATGGCCTACCTCGTACAGGACAGCAGTATGGCTGCCCTCAGCAAGTGGGACAGCAGCCTACCGGAGCAGGCAGACGGGGAGATGCGTGTGCCCATGGCCATCGAGCGAGAAGTGGCCATCCTCAAGCTCATTGAGCATCCTCACATCATGAAGCTCTACGATATTTGGGAGAACCGATCAGAGATGTGAGTGTGACTCTGCTTCCATTACTTATCGGCTCAAGTACGCGTGCACATTGCTAACTAGGACCTTGCAGCTACCTCATCCTGGAGTTCATCGACCACGGCGACCTCTTCACCTTCATCAACTCCCGAGGAAGATTGACCGAAGAGGTGACCGTCTACTTCTTTCGCCAGATGATGAGCGCCATCACCTACTGCCACTCGTTCAACATATGCCACCGAGACCTCAAGCCAGAGAATATCCTCATCAGCGCCGATCTGCAGATCAAGATTGCCGACTTTGGCATGGCTGCCCTTCACCAGACAGACACTCACCAGCTGGCCACGGCCTGCGGAAGCCCTCATTACGCCGCACCAGAGCTCCTCAAGAACCGTCAGTACAAGGGCGACAGGGCTGATATCTGGAGTCTGGGTGTTATCCTATACGCCATGCTTGCCGCTTACCTCCCCTTTGACGACCCGGACCTGCGTGTCATGATGAACAAGACCAAGAAGGGTCACTATGAGATGCCCAAGGGCCTCAGCCCAGAGGCCGAAGACCTTATCCGCCGCATGCTCCAGGTGAACCCGGATCGCCGAATCACACTCCGCGAGATATGGCGTCATCCCCTCGTACAAAAGTACAGCTATCTCGACAACTACGGTGACAACAATGGCCAGCCCCCAGACATTCGCAAGGGGTTCCAGTACACACCCGTTCCGCGACAAGACATCGACCCGCAGCTTCTCCGACAGCTGCGGTCCATGTGGCACATGTTCAGTGAGCAGGACCTTGCTCTCAAGCTGACATGTGAGGAGTGAGTTAGCCCCGGTACAGACTGTCAACTACGGCTGATCACCTACTGACTACCGTCCATTCAACTAGGCCCAACGATCAGAAGGCTTTCTACTGGCTTCTGTTCAACTACCGTAATAAGCAGCTCGAGGACTTCAAGCCTGAGCTATCTCCCTCAATGAGCGACTACCATCACCTGAAGCCGGCTTCGTGGAAGAAGCGCGTATCGACGCGCAAATTCTCACAGCCGCGTTCTGGTGGCCACGGCCGCTCTGTGTCACGCTTCACCGTCATCTCCAATGCTGCGGAGAACGAGACTGAAGGCGCGCAAGGGTACGACCCATACAGGGAGAGTCGGGCACAGCAGCCTGACGACTCTCAGAACGGCCACACCAAGGTGACAGTCCACCGTGACCAAGCCGGCTCTCAAAGCACGCGCAGGCGCAGCAACTCCAACCCTCGGCGGGGACGTTCTACGTCGGTGTCATCAAACACCGGCCGCTCGCCGTCAAGAGGGTCGATGATGTCTCTTCGGAGCAACCGGCACGGAACACCTCGCGCCCGCCCAAGCCTGCGACACAAGAGGGGCGTGGACTTTTCTCACGTGCGCAAGAAGTCTGGCGGCTCTTCCACTCCGGCTCGCCAAGGGTCGACGAGGCGGTCCCCGTCGCAGCTCCTGGTGAATCAGGCGGCCCGAGAAGAGATCTCGCGTTCCGAGTCGCCGGAACCACAGCGGCAAGCCAACGGCAACTACCCCAAGGCCAAGGGGGCACCGGCCCGGGTGGTGAACAAGGACTCGAGCACCCTGTTCATGGAGGAGCTGCGGCACTTCAGCAGCAACATCGCCAAGGACTGTGACGAAGCCTTTGGCAGCTCCCTGATCGAAGACGACTCCGTGGGCGGCGGCAGGCAACGTGGGGAGTCACCGCTCGCGTTCAACCTCGGGGCCAGCTCCGGGCCCGCACCCAAGGCGGCTGCGCCGACGCCCAAGCCCTGGGACCTGCGGCCGCTGCCGGGCCTGCCATCAGACCGCACGCTGTACAGCCCATCAGTCGACGCGATGGAGGATGTGGCGTATGACATGGACGACGACCACGTCCCCGTCGAGCAGGTTGCCCGCCTGGCGGTGACGGTATCGGTCGGCGACCGGCGGGTCGTGTCGGCACCGGTGCCGACGCAGAGCCGCAGGAGGCTCGCGGGCCTGCCGTCGATCACCGAGGATAAGGCTGTCAACGTGGTGAGCAACGGCGACAAGGCGCGCATCGTGTCGGCGCCGCCCAACACGCCACCCAAGAACAAGGACGACGGCCAGGCCGAGGGCATGGAGTACCTGACACGGGTGGAGAACTCTATCCGCGTGGTCGAGTCTCCCTCGGCAGCGGCTGCTAGCCGGTCGCTGATGCCCAAGCTCAACAACCTTCGCAAGAAGCCGTCTTCGGCCTTGGCCAACGGCGAAGGACCGATCAGCCGACAGACGTCGACGTCGGAGCACGAGTACGGAGGCAGCTACAAGGGTAGCTCCAACGACTCGCAGAACAGCACGATGAAGCGCAAGGCCTGGTTCAAGCGCATCTCCAAGGCGACGGTGGACAGCCAGGGCTCCCACGACCAGACGACACTGGTCGGGTCAGAGGGCGAAGGGGAAGCCGAGGAGGGCGGCGAAGCAGCACACCACGGCGACGGCGGCGGCAGCAGCAGCAGCAGCGGCGGCGAGGGCACCCACAGCTCGGAGACGACGGCGCCCAGGAAGAAGGCCTTCAACTTTCCATTCTTCAAGGGCAAGAACCTCGCATCGTCCGACGGCAAGTTCACGTCCCTCGGTGCCGGAGGGGGGGGCAAGACGGCCGGCAAGCCGGCGTGGGCTGGTGGCGAGCAGCCGCAGAAGCCTGGCAGCAGCAGCCTCGAGATGAGGAAGATGCTGTACCGCAAGAAGACGTCGTCGTCGGCGTCGGGGACGAGGCCAGGGAACGAGCTGAGTGCCAGCGACAGCAGCCGTAACATTGAGGTGAAGCAGAGCTGGCTGGCTCGTCTGTTCCGGGTCAAGCCGGCAACGGAGCATCTGTGCATGACGATGTCGCGGAAGAAGGCAAGGAAGCAGGTGGCCAAGCTGCTTCGTGAGGGGAGACGGTACGGCATCAGGGATGTGCAGGTCGACAAGGATCGGAATATCGTGTTTGCTCGGGTCGGAGCACCGAACTGTGAGTTATTTCTTCTCTTCTTCTTCTTCCCTCTCCCTCTCTCTCTCTCTCTCTCTTCCCCCCCTCTCTACCTCCACTCCCCCTTACGACGACAGGGTACTGACAGTCGATAGACCTCAACCTGAAGGAAGTATCATTTGCAGCGGAAATCATGACAGTCATCGAGCACGGAAAGAAGCAGCCTCTCAGCATCGTGAGGTTCACACAGGAGCGCGGCGCGGCGAGCAGCTTCCATAGCGTGGTGGCTACGATGAGGTTGGTGTTTGACAGTCGGGGTGTTCTTGTGAATGACAGGAACAAGGAGAAGATGATGATGAAGACTCTGAACTCGTAATGCTGATCAGCGTTTTGGAGGGGAGAGATGGGGGGGGGGAGGGGGGGTTGAGCATATGATGAGCAACTCAGTCGAGAATCACGGCTGATGGCGTATTTAATGATTCACCTGTACTATTTTTTTTCCCTTTCTCTCTCTCTCTTCTTTCTTTCTCGTCTTTCTTTCGTTCTCTTTCTTTCGTTCCTTTTCTTTCTTGCCTCTTCTCTGTTTCTGCCTGCGTTTTCCCCCCCATCCTCATCTTGATTGACGCCTTTCATGCTGTTTCGTTTCTTCCTTTTCCAACTTCTTTTTCTTCTTTCTTTCCACATCTTGTCTTGTCTATCAAAAGCAATTCACTCGTCCAGCTGGACATGTAATATCTTAACCTCTTATACACCCCCCCTAAGGATATAGTTGTTTAGCATGTGAAGAGAGAGCTTTCATTTTCTCGACAGTCAGACTTGAACTTGTGTGTGTACACGACCAGTATGGGGTCTGTGTCCTGAGTTGGCATGACCCTGTGTGACAGGAGACGTTCATCCTCATCATTCCCGTAAGTGAAGACCCCCACGATCAGCTGAGCCATGAGGAGGAAGAATGAGGGGGAAAAATCAAAGATATATATATATATATAGTATATATTTTTTTTTAAAATTTATATTATATAAATCGATAATAGCGTGGATAGCAATAGGTGGGAAAGGAATGGGATTGGATTCTGCGGAACCGCGGGGCGTCGGAAGATGGCGTCGGATTGATCTTCCCCAAGGAGGGCGATTATCACACAGTACAGGTCAATGTGTGTCGTGGTGCGTACGAGCATCATCCTGCACCACGTCACATGCAGAGAGGGAGAGGGGGGGGGGAGGCGAAGAGTTGTATATGTACGAGTAGAGTGGGAGAAGAAAAATTAAAAAATTAAAAATTAAAAAAAATTAAAAGAATTAAAACCAAACAAATAAAAACTGTATATGGAGTGAAAAGTTGTATATATGGGATAGGGTCCGATCGTATGTGTACGTACGTACACGTGAGTAACAGAGGGGGGGAAGCGATGATGAGTCACCAGTAATCTGTATCGTGTACGTATATATATGACTACGGTGGTGGTGGTGCGCAGTCTTGCAGTCTGGCATGTACGAGTAGAGTGTAGAGATTCCCACAACATGGGGGGGCATTCCGTATCATCTAATCTTTGGACTATGCACAGCTCGAGTATTGTCAGATTATGATGCCTGCCATTCGACACATGCAATAGTATAGAGAACCAGACTGTGTGATCTGTACAGTATTGCATGTTAAACGACATTGTCGCAGCGACGGAGATTGTCGTCGCGGCTTCGGAATTAAGCGAGCTGTTATAACGACTGGGTACCAGTAATGTGTAGTAAGGGTGTGTGTGTGTGTAGTAGTAGTAGTAGTAGTAGTAGTAGTAGTAGTAGTAGTAGTAGTAGTAGTAGTAGTAGTAGTAGTAGTAGTAGTAGTAGTAGTAGTAGTAAT